>NC_134785.1:8488494-8490994 GCF_046742065.1 Oratosquilla oratoria | reverse complement strand
TCCCGAACGTCCCCCAGTCCTCCCAAACTCTCTCCCCGATCCCCTTCCACCATTCCACCGCCCCTCGGTTCTCTTCCACCTGCACCAACAGCCTTACCGTTCCACTCTTCTCCTCCTCCGTCCATACTCCACTTACTTCCACCCTCCCAAACTCTCTCTCCGATCCCCTTCCACCATTCCACTGCCCCTCGGTTCTCTTCCACTTGCACCAACAGCCTTACCGTTCCACTCTTTTCCTCCTCCGTCCATACTCCACTTACTTCCACCCTCCCAAACTCTCTCCCCGATCCCCTTCCACCATTCCACCGCCCCTCGGTTCTCTTCCACCTGCACCAACAGCCTTACCGTTCCACTCTTTTCCTCCTCCGTCCATACTCCACTTACTTCCACCCTCCCAAACTCTCTCCCCGATCCCATTCCAACATTCCACCGCCCCTCGGCCCTCTTCCACCTGCACCCCACCCTCCCAAACTCTCTCCCCGATCCCCTTCCACCATTCCACCGCCCCTCGGCCCTCTTCCACCTGCACCAACAGCCTCACCGTTCATCTCTTTTCCTCCTGCGTCTATACTTCACTTACTCCCACCCTCCCAAACTCTCTCCCCGATCCCCTTCCACCATTCCACCGCCCCTCGGCCCTCTTCCACCTGCACCAACAGCCTTACCGTTCCACACTTTTCCTCCTCCGTCCATACTCCACTTACTTCCACCCTCCCAAACTCTCTCATCGATCCCCTTCCACCATTCCACCGCCCCTCGGTTCTCTTCCACCTTCACTCCACCCTCCCAAACTCTCTCCCCGATCCCCTTCCACCATTCCACCGCCCCTCGGCCCTCTTCCACCTGCACCAACAGCCTTACCGTTCCACTCTTTTCCTCCTGCGTCCATACTTCACTTACTTCGACCCTCCCAACCTCCCTCACCCTTTCCTCTGCCCCTCGCCTTCCCTCGTTTATTCCTTTAAGCTCCCCTCTTCTTGACGTTCCCCCTTCTCGTGCCGGTTCCTCTCGGCCTCCACGGATACTCATATATTCTCTCTTATCTCAAAGGTTTATCTTCTCTGCGCTTTAAACACAAGTGAATTGAACGATTTGCTCTCCAGAGGAAAAGGGGAGTTCGCTTTTTATAAGTAGTCTTTTGCAAACTCACTTACTATATATATATATATATATATATATATATATATATATATATATATATATATATATATATATATATATATATATATATATATATATATATATATATATATATATATATATATATATATGTTGTACCAAATTATCATTTTTTTTTTTTCGCACTTCAGGCAGACCATCTTCTTTTGCTTTCTGTGCTATTTTGATTTGAATCTGAAAGAAGCTCAAGATGTGATTCATGCTTATCTACTTCAAACGAGATTACGCAATAATCGGATTCCTTCATGTCTTGAAGATCTTCAGATTTTCGAGTAATAAGTAAGTAAATATATCTTGGTATAGATATTGCATGACTTCTCGGCCCCTCTGCAGTGAAACCAGACTATCAGTGAGAGCATCTACAGTATTCAGCACAGTCGAGCTGATTACATTGGTTTCAGGCTACCATAGTCACTGCAACACGCCCTCTACCCTACAATTCGTAAGATAAATAAGAATTCCCTTAAGGATAGGCAAGTCCCGCAGTAGATCAGTAAGTTTGATATAGATATATACATTGTGTATATGTGTTTGTGTGTGTGTGTGTGTATGTGTGTGTGTGTGTGTGTGTGTGTGTGTGTGTGTGTGTGTGTGTGTGTGTGTGTGTGTGTGTGTGTGTGTGTATGTGTGTATATGTGTGTATGTATAAATATATATGTATATATATATATATGTGTGTGTGTGTGTGTGTGTGTGTGTGTGTGTGTGTGTGTGTGTGTGTGTGTGTGTGTGTGTGTGTGTGTGTGTGTGTGTGTGTGTGTGTGTGTGTGCGCGTGCGTGTGTATGTGTGTGTGTGTGTGTGTGTGTGTGTGTGTGTGTGTGTGTGTGTGTGTGTGTGTGTGTGTGTGTGTGTGTGTGTGTGTGTGTGTGTGTGTATCTTTCTGAATACACGATACCTTTCATATCTTCCTTTTTAACCGTGATTCGGTAGACTGTGTAACAACTTACCCGTGCGCGCTTTCTTCCATCTACCTTCAGTCGCTCTGGGGAGGAGTCTGAATACAGGGGAGAGAGTCTGACACACGGAAGGAGTTCATCTTGGACCCCCATTTCACGGCTACCGAATAAATTCCTTGTGATGGATGGACCTGTTATCTATGGCAATGCTAGCATTACCTCATCCAGAAACTTTTATTTATTATTATCTCCTCTTACCCCCTCTGTCTTCTCTGTCTTCTCCTTTCTCTTCTTCATGGGCGTACTTTCCAGAAGGTTTCTGTTTTCCTCCCTCGAGTTTTTATCTTTTTTTCTTTATCGTTTTTGGTTTCTTGTTCTCTCTCTCTCTCTCTCTCTCTCTCTCTCTCTCTCTCTCTCTCTCTCT
>NC_134785.1:8473494-8480994 GCF_046742065.1 Oratosquilla oratoria | reverse complement strand
TTATGCATATATGTACTTGAATGTATATATATATATATATATATATATATATATGTATATATATATGTATATAGAAATATATATATATATTTATATATAATATATATATATATATATATATGGAAATAGACTCATCCGCTGGGATTCGAACCCTTAGGCGGCTTACGTCTTACAAGACAAAGGCCTTACCGATCACGCTATCTCGACCCTACAAAACGAAACGACTTAGTTCACGGCCCAGTCGTTCCGCCGAGGGCACTCGGACAGAACGTGATACGTAATGTATTTCATCAAATCCTTTATGCAGGCTAGTCTTCCGACAAGTGTTTGTATCATTTGACATTTTTGGAAATAGACTCATCCGCTGGGATTCGAACCCTTGCCTAGGCGGCTTACGTCTTACAAGACAAAGGCCTTACCGATCACGCTATCTCGACCCTATATATATATATGTATAATATATATATATATGTGTGTGTGTGTGTGTGTGTGTGTGTGTGTGTGTGTGTGTGTGTGTGTGTGTGTGTGTGCGTGTGTGTGTGTGTGTGCATTCATGCATATTCATTATATGTATATATTTATGAATATGTGTATATATAACTGTGTATTAAGTATATACGTTTGGATGTATTGGTTTAGTGTATCTGTTTTATTTTTCCCTGGTTGACTTTTCCATCCATGCATGGGTAGCGTCTTACTATCTCGATGATTACGAAGCCACCATTCACAGCTTCCAGGAGTATCTCCACTGTAGATTTATATGATAAAAGCGAAAAATGGAGAAATAATTATTCAGTTCATAGCAGATCACTGCTTTGAGTCTTGAGGAAGAACAAAAATATAAAGATATATAAATAGATAAGTTAGTAAATAGATAAGTAATAAATAAATAAATAAATAGATAAATAAATGAATAAATGAATAAATAGATAGATAGATAAATAAATTAATAAATAAATAAAATAAACCTTATAAAAGCGTGACAGTTCTTTTTAATCCCGGTCAAACATACACGCACACACACACACACACACACACACACACACACACACACACACACACACACACACACACACACACACACACACACACACACACACACATACATACACATACACAATCAATCAATCAATCAGTCACCTACCCAGTAGAATTAGAATAATGGTACAGCGTGACCTGGAACTGCGAAGTTTACCTATGAAGAGAAATAGAAATTGTTGAAGTTATCGACGCTTAGGAAAAAAAAAGAGTTGTTGAATATATTTTCATTGTCCAACCGCAGTAAAAGTATTTTGTAGGCAATGAAAAATACTTCAGTCATTCAGGTATTCTAGGAAGGGCTTATGGACATAAGCTTAGGAAAAAGACGAGAGGAAACATATTTTGAAAAATAAATTTCAAAGGTAGAGCATAGGTAGATAGAATTACATTTTACCGGAGGTGCCTCAACGTGTGTGTATTTATAACTGAGACGATGGGATTAATGTTACAGTGATGCTGTTATATTTAACATGAATTGCATTCGGGAGAAGCATCTTCTCTCGACGGAGCCTCGCCCTTCTTGAGAAGCAACAGCAGCATCAGCATTTTATAACCTACAATAACACGTCATAGTCAGCAGGACCTTATGACAATAACACGTACTTAGTGCCATCACACTTTGTCCAAGAGCTTTCCCTGCGACATTTAGCCGCTCCCGTCACATATTTCGCCCAACATTCTGGTCCATAGCTTCTCATGCTGACTTTCATCGGTGTTTCTATGCCATCAGCCGACCTTTCCTCCGCTCGCCTTAAGAAAGGTACGATATCCGTGCGGTCGCGTTGTTTCCATCCTCTGTGACTCTCTCAGTGACTCATATTATGCCTGGCAGCTCCCGCTAGCCCACGGCGACTCTTGGCAGCCCATATCGACTCTTCCAGCCCACCAGCCCACCAGCCCATCAGCCCACCTTGGCTTCTGACAACCCGTTTTGACTCAAAGATCGTTGGTGTGGGACTGTGTGCATGCGAATATCCGTGTCAAGAAGACCGCAGCGTTCATTTTTCCTTGTAAATTCTTCGGGTTTGCATATTTGTCTCTGCGCATAACCTACTGCGCATAACTTACTGCGCATAACCTAGTGCGCCACGTTCTAGTCTTCACTGTCCTCTTGGCACGGTCGAGGTTGCCAACTTTCTCTTTCACCCGAATCGACAGGCGAAGTAGATCACATACCATACCGACTTTAGGGTTCTCTTCCTGTCTGCCTGCCTACCTGTCTCTGTCTGCCTGTCTCTGTCTGCCTGTCTGCGTGACTGTCGGCCTGGCTGGCTATCTGCCTATACGCCTGTCTGTCTCTTTTCCCTTTTTCTTTATCTTTCCTCATTTTATTGGACATTTTCCTTCCCACAGTCGTTTATTCTCTTGCCTCCTCTTCTTCGTCCGCTTCTACGACATCTTCTCCTCTGTTCCTTTTTCATTCTCTTCTTCTGATTCCCATTCCTCCCCCCTCCTGGTTTTCTTTATTATCTCATTCTCTCCCCTTCTCAATTGTTCTCATTCCATTTGTTTTGTCCTCTCTCTTTATTGTCGTTTTTATCTTTTCAATTGTCCTTTCCCCCTTTTCCACTTTTTTTTCTCCTTCTCTCTTTTTTTTCTCTCTTTTTATAATATCTCTTCTCTTCTCTCTTCTCGGTAGTTTCCCCCATCACCTCTTTCCTTCCTTCCTCTTCTTCCTTTCTCTCGATCTCTCCTTTTCCACATTTTCCGTTCTTCTTTAACTCTTGTTTTGACTCTTCTTCCATATCCTTTCAATCCACCTCTCCCTTATCATTTTATAAACCTTTAATTTTTTGCATATGTTTATATATTGATTTATTTATTAATTTTTAATGTATTTATTCATTTGTTTATCTACCTATTCACTTATAAATCTATCAACTTACAAATCAATTCATTTATTCGTTTACTTACTCATCTCTTTATCTATTTGACTATTTGTTTTTATTCATTTATTTATTTTTTGTATCAATTTGACATTTGGAAATAAACTCATCTGTTGGGATTCGAACCCTCGCCAGAGCGGCTTGCTTCTTACAAAGCGAGGACCGCGGTGGAGTGATGAGTACGGTTCTCGCTTTGTAAGAAGCAAGCCGCTCTGGCGGGGGTTCGAATCCCAGCAGATGAGTTTATTACTTATCTATGTATCATTTATCTATTTATTCATTAACTTATTCATTCATTTATTGGCTTATTTGTTTGCGTCCTTGTTTTTCTACAAGCACCAAAACTTGCTTCACTTCCTCTTTTTTTATCTTTATTTCTTCCTCCTCCTCCTCTTCCTCCTCCTATCCATCCTCTTCCTCCAATTCTTCATCTTTCATTTTCTCACCTTCCATTTTCTCATTTTCTGTTTTCTCATCTTTCAAATTTTCATACTCCATTATCTCATCCATCAACTTTTCATCTTCGATTTTCTCATTTTATATTTTCTCATGTTCTAAATTCTCATACTCCACTATCTCGTCCTCCAACTTTTCATCTTTCATTTTCTCACCTTCCATTTTCTCATTTTCTATTTTCTCATCTTCCAAATTCTCATACTCCACTATCTCATCCATCAACTTTTCATCTTCCATTTTCTCACTCTCCATTTTCTCATTTTCTATTTCCTTATCTTTCAAATTCTCATACTCAATTATCTCATCCACCAACTTTTCATCTTCCATTTTCTCACTTTCCATTTTCTCACTTTGCATTGTCTCATTTTCTATTTCCTTATCTTTCAAATTCTCACACTCCATTATCTCATCCACCAACTTTTCATCTTCTATCTTCTCACTTTCCATTTTCTCATTTTCTATTTTCTCATCTTCCAAATTTTCATACTCCACTATCTCATCCATCAACTTTTCATCCTTCATATTTTCTTTCTTCGTCTCCGTATCTTCTTTCCCTCCTCCTCCTCTTCTTCCTATTTTTCGCACTTCTATCTTTCCTCGTTTTCTCTTTCCTTCCCTTGTCTTTTTCCTCCTTTCCTCTTCCTACTCCTCTTCTTCTATCTTTTTTCTCCTTTTCTCTTTTCTATCCTCTCTTCGCGTTCCTCCTCTTTTTCTCCTCCTCTCCTTTTACTCCTTCACTTCTTCAGTTCCCGCCTGCCTCTTTTTACTTTTCTCTTGTCTGCTTTCCCTTAATTATCTTTTCTTTAAGTTATTTCTCTTTCATTCCATCTCCTCCTCCTCCTCCTCCTCCTCCTTCCTCCTCCGCTCCATTTTCATTCTCTTCCTTTTCCATATGCTCTCCCTCTTTCATTTCCTCCTCCATTACCAATTTCTCTTGTCCTCCCTCTTTTCCTTTTCATCCTCTTTTTCTTCCTCCTCTTTTTCTTCCTCTTTTTCTTCCTCCTCTTTTCCTTTCCATCCTCTTTTTCTACCTCTTTTTCTTCCTATTTTTCTTCCTCCTCTTTTTCTTCCTCTTTTTCTTCCTCTTTTTCTTCCTCTTTTTCTTCCTCTTTTTCTTCCTCTTTTTCTTCCTCCTCTTTTTCTTCGTCCTCCTACTCTTACTCCTCTCACAGATTTCCCCTTAATTCTTCTATTTTTTTCCGACGCTGCTCTTCATTTCACACCTGTCTCGTTATATTTGTTGCAGTCCTCCCTTCCCTCATGTATTCTTCCCTCTTCTTTTTCTTACCTCTATACTTCCACTTTACCTTTGTTCCTTTCCCTCTTCTATTCCTCCCCTTGCCCCTTCCCCCTTCTCCTTCTCCCTTCCCTCATCACTTTTTTCCCTTCCTCATTTTCCTTTCTACCATCTTACAAACTCGCATTCCAATATCTCCATACTCTTCAATCACCCAGTCTCTCTCCCTTTTCGGCTATCACCTCTTCCACCCTGTCTCGATCCACTCCTTCCCCCTTTCCTATCTCCAGTCCATCATCCCCTATCTCCCATCTCCCATCCCCCACTCCTCTCCTCTCCCACATCTCTGTCTTGTACGCCATACCACTACGGTAACTCAATTGTATCACTTTCCCATGCAAGGAATTAGATTATTGTAAGTGTTAGTGGGCGTCATTAAAACCATTGGCTCGCATTTGCATCGACTTAGGGGGCTCGCCCATCCAGAGGCTCCGCAAGAGGCGGAGGCTTGACTCGAGAAGGCCGAAGAGGGTAGGGGGTCGGGGTGGGGGTGGTGGTGGTGAGCGTAAAGTAGAAGTCGTAGGGAAAGAGGAGGAAGAGGAGGAGGAGGAGGAGGAAAAGGAGGAAGAGGAGGAGGAAGAGAAGGAGGAAGGAGGAGGAAGAGGATGAGGAAGAAGAAGAGGAGGAGGAAGAGGATGAGGAAGAGGAGGATATGGAAGAGGAGGATATGGAAGAGGAGGAGGAAGAGAAGGAGAAAGGAGGAGGAGAAGGAGGAAGAGGAGGAGGAAGAAGAAAAGGAGGAAGAGGAGGAGGAGGAGGAAGAAGAAGAAGAAGAGGAGGAAAAGGAGGAGGAGAAGGAGGAGGAGGAAGAGAAGGAGGAAGGAAGAGGAGGAGGAGGAAGAAGAATAGGAGGATGAACAGGAATAACGAGATAAGAGGTCAGAGTTGGAAAAGATGTGGAGAATAAAATGGAAAAGAAGAGTCCAATAAATGTCTTGAAGAAGGACGAGGGGGAAACACGAAGAGAGAAAGAAGAGTAAGAAGTAAAGAGGGGTGGAGGAGAAGAGGAAGAAGATGGAAGAAAAAGAGAGGGGAAGAAAGGAGTTGTGGAGGAGGACAAGAAGAAGGAGAGGAAGAAGAGCAGGAGGAGGAGGAGGAGGAGGAGGAGGAGGAGGAGTTATGGAGTGCAAGAATAAAAGAGAAGAATAATGTATGAGCTTCAGAGAGTGTAAAGGGAAGACTTGTAGGGGAGAAAATGAGGAGGAGAAAGAGAAAACGGGATCAGGGAGGTCGCAACGTTAATAAAAGGGAGACGAGGAGGAATGAGACGGGAAAGAGTGAAAGTATTGCATTATCGTATTGTAGACGGGTAAGTACCATAACAGTGGCTTTTTATAGGAAGTAATGTGGTGTGCATGGGTGAGATAAAGTGAAGAATAGACGCAATAGGGTTTACCTACAGAGGGAAAGAAATGGGGATGGAAGAACAGAAGAAGTAGAGGAAGAAGGGAAGGTCAAGCCAAGAGCGATAGTTGACGGAAATGTGAATTTACAAGGAAGGGTTGAGATAGAATAGTGATAATGAAGAAGCATGAAGTAAACAGGAAGAGTGCAGTATTAAGATGGGGGAAAAGGATGATTTAGTAAGGTTTAAAGGAAGAAAAAGAAAAGGATTATCAGGGAGTAGCAAGTATGAAAGTAGAAATGTGTTAAAAAGGTTCGATAAGAAGACGAACAGAAAACGGAACGAGGGTTGGGGTGTTCGCGGAGGCGGGGGGGGGGGTGTGAGGCCTGGAATGGGAACGGGATTAAGATGAGACGGAAAGTGAGACAGAAAGTGGGATGTAATGTGGAACAGGAGGTGGAAGAGGTGGATTCGGAGCTGGGAGAGAAGACGGGACCGAAGGTAAGGACCGGAGTTTGGGGCTCGATGGGAATGTGGAGGGGAAAATTTACCAGAACCGATGCGATCCTGTTCAGCGAGACAAGCATTAGGGGTACAACTAGACATACAATAGATAGATACGTCACTAGAATTAACTGGGGCCTTAGATACGTCGACGAAATTGGCAACAGCGTTCAGACCAGCAACAGAGTGTAATGGATTATTGATTATCACACTCAGGTTGTAATGAATATACGGAAACAAATAACTCTACTCGTTTGGTAGCAAATTTCTTTTTCAGATTAATTAAAAACGGAGGGAAAATTAAATTAGCGGGTGGGTTGCAAGTGAAATCAAAGATAACGAACAAGAAATTAAAACAGTAATGTGGAATTGGTTGAGTTATGAAGTGGTCCAGTGTAAACTTATCTGTCTCTACGCAAATTTTTAGTTAGGTTTTATGGATATCATGAAAACATATAACAGGGTAATGAAATAGATGTTCTGATAAAGCCATAAACAGCAATAAAGAAAGAAGGCCACAGAAATTACAAGGAGATCATAATTACTTTTAGGAACAAGAGAAAAGGAAATGTTACGGAGAACCGCTCTAAGAAATTAAATTTCCAATCAAAACAATGTAAGAATAAAAACAAACTCGATCAGTCTGTTCTGCCAGTGACACCTTTAGAGCGACAAACGGTGCATTTGTGAGAGCAGACACAAACGCTATTTTGGCACCACCAGCAGCGCCAGTCGGTATTCGAACCAACAGGTACATCGGCTATATTAACAACGAGTATTCAACGATACAGACGCACACCTCCCCCCCGCGTGTACATGCATATATAAAGGCGTGCGCGTGGAAAAACGCACATTCGGCCGAGGTTGAACAAGTGCGCTCACACAGCAACAAAGAGTATACATAAACAAAACGTACACACACATACACACACGCACACGTACGCATACACAGGAACGCACGCACACACGCA
>NC_134785.1:8460994-8470994 GCF_046742065.1 Oratosquilla oratoria | reverse complement strand
ACATCACCGTGATACAAAAATGCAAAATAACCACAGGAGAAGGGAAACTTGTAGAAAGTAAGTACATACATACATACATATACCAAGGCTTTTTTTCCCTTACCAGGGGGGTAGCCAAAAAGGACAAGGCACAAAAACATTCCCACCCATTTCATCCCCGAAAACACTCCACACCCCTCCACCCTCCCTCCCATCTTAGCACCTCCTAGATGACGGGTCATCCCTGCACCCTGTCCACTGCCCTGGGTCAGAAGCAGTGTCGCAGGACACAGCACATCCACAGCAAGGCCGCTTCATTAAATCGGCGACCCCCCCCCTCTCCGTCCCCCCATATAAAGGAGAGGACGGGGAGAAATCCCTTCGGGCTGCGTCAAAAAATTTCGCTCACACACACTACCTCACCCCCATTCCCCCGTCCAATCCACCTCATGCATCACAACATTTTCCATATACAACCATTCTCCATTCACCCCTGTCTTCTGTCCTCTCCCGTCCTTCCTCAACCGACATTCCCCTCTTCCCCAAAGCCCCCTTCACCCCATCCATCCATCTCATCCTAGGACGTCCCCTCATGTTCACTCCCTCCACATCTGCCTTCCATACCTCCTTTACTAGTCTTTCTTCACTCATTCTTTCCATTTGTCCAAACCATCCTAATACTCTTTCATCCACCCTATCTCCCAGCTCCTTTTCCACCCCTGTACTTTCGTATATTACATCTTCAGACGAAAGCACTTGTTTTCTACAAGTTTCCCTTCTCCTGTGGCTATTTTACATATATATATATATATATATATATATATACATATATATATATATATATATGTGTGTGTGTGTGTGTGTGTGTGTGTGTGTGTGTGTGTATATGTATATATATATCCGAAGATTCTAGTAAAGATCTAAGTTTTATACTAGAGTTCCTATACTTGCTAATCACTGGGGGAGGTCACCTGGGCAATATCATTGGCTATACATAAATATAACCACTAAATATTGGTATTGTGATGACCCTACAAAGCACAAATTCATCACAAGCACGAGATGGTTGAAAGTATTTGGACGGAAGATATGGTAAGTCGGAGTCTTTATAAGGAGACCCACCACAAACCAAAAGAAACAGTTCTCATGCAATGTTCATTGTGTTACTGACATAGTGATAGGGGAGGAAGGGAAGAAGAGAAGGAAGGTGATTAAGAACGAGAAAAGAGTGAAACGTAGGTTGGAACTAAAGTAGAGGGCAAAGAGCCGAAAGGGTTTGTACTAATTTAATTCGCGACTACATGTGAAATAACAAGTGAACACCCCCCCACACACACACACACACTCTTCCCCAACCTCGCCACTTTTTCAGTGCCCAAACTTTCCTTTTGTAATGACTCTGATGAAACCCATAGCAGAAAACCTCGCAGCGAGGAGGCGGGCCGAGCAGACGGGCCAGAGTGATGGAGCTAAAAGAGATGGGGAGGGAGAGAGGGAGGGAGGGAGGGAAAGGGGAGGGTGGGAAGGACCGTGAGAGGAAGAGAGAGAAAGTGAGCCGAGCGTGTATATGCGAGAGGAAGTAAGAGAGGCGTGCTGAGTGGACGTGGCGAAGTGATGTAGATCCAGCAGGGTGAAAGAGTTTGAGGGAGTGAGGGAGGGAGTGAGGGAGATAGCGTTAAAGGAAGAGGAGTAGTGAGTTAGAGAGGTAGGGTGTTGTGGGATCTCCAGGCTCGAAATTCCGTCGGAATTCAGTGTCGCTCAAATGCTGGACATAATAACTTCGTGGACAAAACTGAGCCCCAAACAGTTTTGCGGTCTGAGAACAGGGGTGGACTTAAAGTAGCGTGCATAGGGTCGGGAGTTCAAAGGAATAGGCGTATATGGTTGCAGAAAGCTTTTGCATATATACGGACGGATTGTTCGACATGGTGCAAGGGAGAAATGGTCCTATAGGGAAGAGTATATATAATTAATATATCTCCATGTAAATGCAAATGGGTGTTAGTGTCTATATTTAGGATAGATATATATACTCTGACAGTTGTAAGATAACGCCAAGATTTATGATGTGCGTGTATAGATTCGGACAAGTGCTAGCGTGTAGATATAGGACAGATACATACGTATAGACTGACTAGCGTCAGATAGCGTCTAGATTTAAGCCACATGTGCATAGATTCGGACAAGCGATTTAGCGGATATTCGAAGGACGGGGGGCCTGTCTAGCTTGGGACGAACGTGCATAGATTCAGACGAGTGCTAGATAGCGTCTAGATTTGTTGTGACGGGAGGGTTTAGGGAGAAGTATGTAGATCAGTCAGGGGGCAGCAAGATCCTCAGATAACAGCCCCGGAAGGGAAAGGATAGCTAAGCTTTCGAGATTGGGGGGCGTGTGAGTCTCAGAGAGGGAGCGATAGGATATTTAACACTTTCACTGTGCTGGGAGATTTCCCCTTCTCAGAGGAATAAGATTACCTGGAGACAACCGCAATAAATAGAGATCAGTGTGATTGTGATAGATTTGATCCTCAAACAACGTATAGGGGCGTTTCCTCACATGAATAAAATAGCCTGACGGGAGTTTAAACCAACAAATGAATAGCAGTGAATAGGCTAAGTTTAGTTGACCTGATATGGGGAAGGTTCATCGACGATAGATGCTCGGGGAAGGGGTAACGAGGGGCTGAGAGATGTCGGTAAAAAACAAAGAAAACGGAGGGGAGAATGGGAAGAAGGAGAGAAAAAGAGAGGAGTAAATGGAGGGCGAGGAGAAGAGGAGGAAGTGGAGTTGGAGGACGGAGAGGGAGTAAGAGGGAGTGGAAGAATAATGGAGGAGTAAGAAAAACAAAAGAAGGAAGAGAGAGGAGGATTGGTAGAAGTAAAACATGAAACAGGAAGAGGAAAAAGAATAGTGATAGGACAAATGAGAGGAAGAGAACAAGGAAGAGGAAGAGGAAGTAAAGGAAGAGAAAAGGAAGAAGAGGAAGAGGAGGAAGAGAAAGAGGAGGATTGGTTGAAGTAAAACATGAAACAGGAAGAGGAAAAAGAATAGTAACAGGAGAAATGAGAGGAAGAGAACAAGGAAGAGGAAGAGTAAGTAAAGGAAGAGAAGAGGAGGAAGAGGAAGAGGAGGAAGAGAAAGAGAAGGATCGGCAGAAGTAAAACATGAAATAGGAAGAGCAAAAAGAATAGTAACAGGACAAATGAGAGAAAGAGAACAAGGAAGAGGAAGAGCAAGTAAAGGAAGAGAAGAGGAAGAGTAGGAGGAAGAGGAGAGGCGTTTCATGGTTGTCCCCTCGTAGTTGTAAGAAGAGAAAACATTGCTTTACTTTCAACCACTCTGGTTTTAAAGGCGAATGTTTCAGGTTTTGTAAATTTAGCTTTGTCAACTCAAAAAAAAAAAAAAAAAAAAAAAAGGAAAGCTTCAGTCACGGGAGGACGAAAAGGTGTGTAGTAGGTGTTGCATGGAAAGGTTGTCAGATTGTATGACAGATATCGCTCGCTGACTGTTCTCCCGAGTTTTCCCTTACCGGAAACCCTGGACCCTTCAGAGCTGGCAACAGTGACATGGCTCTTCTATGGTTCTCTTAGTAAGGGAAGGACTGCAGTGTTGGTGGAAACATAAAACGATGATGATCAGGTAGTTCCAGAAGACAGACAGACAGACAAAAAAAAAAATCTGGATGGTAAAAGAAAAGAGCCTGTGTATATTGATAAATTATATATTATTGGATGTTCATATTTACCTTAGTTATGAATGAAGATAGGCTTGGAAAGTTGTATTACCCAAATATACCTTTACCTAATCAAATTCGCATGGTGGACTAGAAGGAATTAACTGAGATACACGTAATCATTCCGATACCAGATATCGTAGAGTTGAATAAAAAAAAAAAAAAAATTCTGGCAGTCGATTGGTTAATACAAAGAGTACTTCGTCTTCAAAGAAGATAATGAAAGAGTTGTGGAACAGTCGTTAGATGTTTACTTGATTCGAACCCGAGACGGACCAGGAGGAGAATGGGGACGATGCGGACCACGAAGTGAGCGATTGTCGCCTCACGTAAGACCAGCTTCGAGTACGATTACGAGAACAAGTTCATCGAGACTAATGAGATGACCCCATGTTCAAATATGTTTAAATTCATATGTTACGAGAGGAGTGTAAACATGCGAGTCTTGCTAACAAATATAAATTACTTTAATTGATTTGTTTACAAAAAAAAGTAGACAATTTCCTTTGTTTACCAGATTCGTCGAAGGACATTTCACCCCCCTCCCACTCCCCGAGCTGTAGATTCGCAGGGTCACATTAGTGTCGAAAACGGTCAGCGACAAATTAACGAGGGCTTTGGCCGATGAGTGCAGCCAGGAAGAAATGTCCCATTTTGATAGAGCGGCTCCCTCCTACCCTTGTTTTAGTAATGACAGAGTGTATTACTTTTGGTGACATTAATACAGGGTGGGGCATGGGATGAGAAAGCAGTCAAGAAATTATCAGAAAGGTAATTGTTGCGAAATCATAGTTTTTAAACCGACGAAATTAAATGAAAAATGACATAGAAGCCTGATTGGTGTGTGGAGGGGAAGGAGGGAGGCTAGGTGAGTGAGGTGTTGAAAGGGGTTTGACGTGGTTACGAAGGAGAGGGGGTTTACGGTACGAAAGATTGAAATAATGAAGGAAAGAGGGGATGGGATTAGGTGGGAGTGTGGGGTAGAGGGAAGGAGATGGAAGTTGAGTGTCCAGGAGAGGGAGTGAAGAGAGGAAGGAATTGACAACTGCAGCGAGAAGACAGGACAGCTGCGGTGGTGACGTGACGTTGGTAGTGGCAGTAGTAGCATTGGTTCCAAAGGAATTACAATGTTAGGAAGAGAAGAGGTACTTTAAGAGAAGGAAGAGGACGGGGGAGAGGAGGTGGAGGGGGAGGAAGTGAAGAAAGAGGCGTGAGCTCTCAACGACGCAGGCGAAGAGTACTTTCCCGCGCGTCAAAAACACGAGCTTATTGGGAGAATTCTGCTGCGGAGATGTGCAGAATCGTTTGATTCTATCTATTAATTGAAAGAATAAATATTTCCTTTTGCCTAGTAGATTAAATAACGTTAAATGAAAAGGGGGTGATCGGAAAGAAATTGGTAAGAGGGAGAGGAGAAGAAGGAATAACGAAAAAGAAGCGATAAGATAACTCGAAAGAAATCAAAGAGAACAAAAGGAAAACGCGGAACGAAAATCAGATTTGCATCGGGAGAGGGAGGGGGAGGAGGAGGAGGAGAAGGAGGAGGAGGAGAAGGAGGGGGAGGAGGAAGATGAGAGGAGGAGGAGGAGAAGGATGGGGAGGAGGAAGAGGAGGAGGAGGAGAAGAAGGAGGGGAGGAAGAGGAGGAGGAGGAGGAGGAGGTGGAGGAGGAAAAGAAGAACTATGTAAATAATGGAGAGAACAGGAGGAAGAAAAAAAAAAGGACCATGAGAAGAAGGGAGAGAGGGAGAGCAGGAGGAATAGAAGAACGAGGTTTCCGGAAGAAGAAGAAGAAATAGGAAAACAAATGGATGATGCCACTGCTGACAAGCGTTCCCTTCCAAGAGAATCTATAGGAAGAGAACACTTTGAATAGATGATTGATATCAATGACTACTCAGTATTTGTCATGAAGACCCAGACAGACATGCAGAAGAGACTCCCATGCATGGCATGGGTGACGGGGGTCTATGATCACAAGAAAGAATGGAAGAAAACACTAGTTGGACCTCATTCTCGAGGTCGTGTGTCTATGGCTGTCCCAAGAACAACCTCTTCTAACATGTTAATTCCTTTTTTCCTTGGATCCTCTTCATTTATGATGCACAGTGTGTACGTATGTGCATTGGTAAAGATGTGTACGTCTATTAATATGTATGTGCATGTTTAATGACCTGCTAACCTTCCTCGCTCCCTGTTGACTCATTCTTTGTATGTATCTGTGCGTGTATCTATATTTAGATATATGAGTTTTGTTTATTCGTACGTATGTGTGGGTGCACGCCCTTTTGCTTTAATTGTACAATCATATATATATATATATATATATATATAATATATATATATATATATATATATATATATATATATAATATATATATTATAGTATATATATATATGCGTGTGTATGTATGAGTGTGTATATACATATATACATACACACATATTTATATATATATACATATATATATATATATATATATATATATATACACATATATATACATATATTGTTGTGCGTATTGAAGGTTGCTGAGGTGACGCGGCATTGTTATGTATATCGGTAATGACGCTTTTCACATCGAAGTGTCCGATGCGGATGGAAACACGGAGGAGGAGTTTGAGGATTTGTGGGTTCGCTTTGCATACATTGATCTGCCTCATGCATATGCAATAGGCCCGCTCCTGCACATTGCTTCTACACAATGCTTCTGCTGTCTCGGCTGTTTATGCCCCTTTACTGTTGCCGCCTGGGCCCCTCCTACGGCCACTTGTCCTGCTATTTCCCTCCCCCAGCATCTCGCGATGTTATGCACACTAAGTCCGGCAGCTGGTCACGCTGGGTTTTGGGGTCCTTGGCTCTCTGCAGCTGGGGGGCACGCATTCCTACGGTGGCACATTTCCTATGGCGAAGAGATCGGAGACATGGTCCGGGGGTATGTTTTTCTCAAATGATAACATTGGTGGTAGCAGCCGGTAGTAACTGGGATACTGAGACAATGATGGTACACATGGGGGTAAAAGTTAGTTGGTATTATGTTGCAGTTGAGGGCAAGGTGGATTTACGGCAAGTGTGATCTTGTAAGAATGAAGCAGTTTCATTGGTACTTTGGTAGGAGAGTGGTGATCAAAAGTCATGACCATCTCAATAGCTTTCATTTTGCATGTGTACGAATATCTCACGTTTGCTGAGTGTTTGTTCTATTTTTCGGTACAAGAAAATGCGTTTTTCTGTAAAGCGAATTCTATATAGGTAGACTTACGAAAAATAAGGAGCAATAGATATTATATCTAAATAGTAACATCTTAACGAAGGTTCCAAGATATATCCACGATTATCACCGCTGCCTTTGTTTTGTGTTAGAATTAATGTACAGAGCCCGTCTATGTTTCAACCTAATTAATAACATTATGAGTTGGTGTAGCATTGGCAATAAAAATATAGCATAACGTTCTGCAGCAACCACAGCCCTATGTGCTCAGATAGCCCGAGAAAATAACAGTTTGGTACTGAATCCGGATGTTCAGAAATCTACATGGGTAACTGGTATTCTGTGATCTTCCAGCACAATAGTACAAAGAAATTTCCATGTGGTTGGTAGGGGCTGGGGAGGGGAACATAGGAAAAAATGTTACAGGAGGAAAGTTCTAACTTAATCTAACATAACTTAACCTAACCTAACCTAAGAACTAAGTCATAACCTAACCCAACCTAAACAAGCTTAACCCTACCTAACCTAACATAGACTAACCTAACCTAAACAAGCTTAACCCTACCTAACCTAACATAGACTAACCTAACCTAAACTAATCTAATCTAACCTAATCTAGCCTAACCTAACCTAACCTAGCCTAACCTAACCAAACCTAACCTAACCTAACAAAACATAAACTAGCCTAATCTTACCTATCTTCGGGAAACTTAACCTTACGTAATGTAACATAACCTAAACTAACCTAACCAAACCTAACCTAACCTAACCAAACCTAACTTAACAAAACCTTATCAAACCTAAACTAAAATAACCTAACCTAAACTAATCTTAACCTAACACAAGCTGTAATAGCTATTATGATATTTTTTTTTGTATTTTTTTCCTATCTTATCATTATTAATATTATTATTGTTATCATTATTTTCATTCACGAGGAAATGAACAAATGAGAACCAACTGGGTCGGTTATGCCGGGGGACGAACAAGATTAGCCGAAAACTTAATCTCGTTTCCTTTTACTAAAAGTTTCGGCGGCTTAAGGAGAATAGGTTAGGTTAGGTGGGTTAAGTTGGGTTAGGTTGGGTAGAGTCAGGTTGGGTCAAGTTGTTCTGGGTGAGGTGCCTATGCTAGATTGGGTTGAATTAAGGGGGTTAGGTGTGTTATATTGGCTTAACTTGAATTAAGTTAGCTTGGGTTGAGCTACTTGGGTAGGATTAGGTTAGATTAAGTGACTAGGTTAGTTTGAGTTAGCTTTGGATGGCTAAGATGAATTAGCTTAAGTAGATTAAATTAACCAAAGTTAGGATAAGATGAGTTAGATTAGGTTGGGTTAAGTAAGATAGGCTGGGTTATACTGTTTTTGAATGAGTTAGGTTAGGTTAGGTTGGAATAGGTAAAAAATTGAGAAAAACCGAGGGACCTCTTTTAAGATCGAGTGTCTGGTCAGTTTCCATAAAATGCATCAGAAAAAAAAACTTTTTCGTCAAGTCGCGTATTTGTCTCTCGATGCGCTTGTTTCAACTTCCCAACGCTCAAAAGAAAAAAATAATAATAATATTAAA
The DNA here is from genome assembly GCF_046742065.1 of Oratosquilla oratoria. NCBI lineage: Eukaryota > Metazoa > Arthropoda > Malacostraca > Stomatopoda > Squillidae > Oratosquilla > Oratosquilla oratoria. Next base: position 8,462,505 of record NC_134785.1, on the reverse strand, counting down.
AATAAAAATTAAAAATAAAACATAATAAAAAAGCGACGTATCAGCAGATGTATTACTGACGTGCACATACAAATTCATGGGTAGATACAAATATTGGACAGACAGACACACACACACACACACACACACACACACACACACACACACACACACACACACACACACACACACACACACACACACACACACACACACACACACACACATACATATACAAACACATAGACACAGAAAAGGGAACAAGAACACGTAAACTTACCAGCATACACAAGAATACTCTAACAGAAACACGGGAATGCAAATATATGACTACACTTAAACACATGCATAAACACAAAATATAAAAACACGTAAATATACGGGCTCCAACAAATACAAAGGGATGAACGAACATATGAATACGACAGATATACAAATATACACAAGAACACGAGAATACAGAATAACACAGAAAAATCAAACACATACGTACACAAGCATATGTACACACATAAGCTAAGTTTGACTGATTGAAGGAAAAGACAGTATCTCAAGAATGTATACTAGAGTTAGAAAAACACAGTACGTGTGGATGCAGAAACACACGGGAAAACCTAAGAACACGAAAACATACAAGGAATCATAAACACACAAGCATAACATGACCACACACCTACACACAAACACGCTGGCTTAAACACGTGGCCTTTCTTCCCTGTTCCGTTCTTTCGACCTTCGGGTGGGGTCCCTTGTCTCTCCCCTCTCGTTCCTCCCCTTTTAACAACCCATTCCCCTTATCACTCTCTTCGCCTTTCTCCTTCTTCCCTCTTCTCTGCTTTCCTTCTTCCTATGCCATGCTATCACTCTCCTACCTTGTCGTTCTTTCTTCAAAATCTATCCCTCCTCCTTTAACCTATGCTCTTTAACGTCATTCTTCTCTAGGTACTTAACTCAGTCTTAACCCATAATCTCCTTAACACTTGTAACATTCCTTATCAACCTAACTCCCTAGTCCCTCCTAACTACCCCAAACCCCTTTCTAAACACACACGTTCATACCACCCCAATTCAGCACCATCCTGTCTGTCAATGTGGTTATCGGAGGTCATTGTTAGGTAGCCGGGAATTAGCTGGTGATTATATCCCAGCTGGCAATGTTCTTGAAGACTTCGGTCTGTGTCGGATTAGATTGTTTTCTTTTGTTCTTGTCTCGTCTCTCCTTTATTTCCGTCCATCTTCTTCCTTCCCCTTCCTTTTATTTTTCGTGGTTATACGAGAAAGCTCAAGACGGGGAAAATACCACGCCATTAAGTGAAACGTCATAGCACGTGTCGACGACTTTACGTCATAGCGTAAAGAGGCGACTTGCCGGCATAGTAAAAGAAGACTTCATGACATCAAAGTGAGAGAAAGAATCTTGACATCAAAGTGCGAGGAGACGACGTGACGTCAGACCAACGAGACATGTTGACGTCACAGTGCGAGAAGAGGACTTAACTTTATAACCTGAAATTTGGATCGCTGATTAAGAA
>NC_134785.1:8420994-8435994 GCF_046742065.1 Oratosquilla oratoria | reverse complement strand
ACTCAGGGAAAAGGGGGAGGGAGGGAGGGAGAGGAGGGAGGGAGAGAGAGGAGGGAGGGAGGGAGAGGAGGAGGGAGGGAGGGAGAGGAGGGACTCTTGCCTGTAGTTAGACAATGGCTCATGGTAGAACAGGAGGGGGGAGCAGGGTGCAATGCAGAAAAGAGAAGGAAAGAGGAGGACGAGAAGAGGACCAGAACGCGACAGCGAAAGGAGGAGGAGGAGGAGGAGGAAGGGGGAAAGAAGAGGGAGACAGGGGGATAAAGGTGAAAGAAGGGGGAAAACAGAAGTAATCGGAGGTAAGGTAGGGTGCGAATGAACGAAAGGGGAGATAAAGAGACGGAAGGGGAGAAGTGAGGGGGAAGTGAGGGGAGGTGAGGAGCGCGGACCCCCAGGCAGTGGACAAGAAAAGGGGGCTGGGTGTCATGCTAAGGCCCCGGTTGACAGGTCCAAGCGATGACTCTGAGTTCGGGAGATTGGAGGTGTCGAGATCGATTGTGCCCGTCTTTTAGGTGCCCGGGAAAGGATAACGATCCGCTTTTTAATGGATTAAAGACTTTCAGTTCCGGTGACAAACGATTTTGTCTTTATTTGAGGAACCAACGATGAATAATCTGCAAGTGGTGGTCCTATAAGAGAGAATCTACTTTTTTTTTTTTGTCAAAATTCGTGAACACCTCTACTTCCAACTTGAGGTGCAACCTTGGGAGGATGATATTTGATCCTAGGATCAAACCTAAATTTAATTTTGAATATATTTTCCATTCCTTTTCATACAAAGAGAGCAGAAAAAATCAGCACCTGTTCTCTTCAATATAATACTATAAACTATTGAGATACAAGCTATCACATACTAATGCAGTACAGGCACACCTTACAAGAGGATTTATGAAAGTGTCGAGGCACCGTTGCCGTCAACCGTGGGGCTCTGGGTTTCCAAACAGCGAAACTAGAAGTGATGTTTCTAATTTATTTTCTTTATATATTTATTATTATTTTCTATCACTACATTTTTCTTCTTTTTTTCTCTCTCCTTCTCTTTTCCTTTCCTTTCCTTCCCTTTAATTTCATTTCATTTCATTTCATTTCATTTCCTTCCCTTCTTTTCCCTTTCCTTTCCTTTAATTTAATTTCCTTCAATTCCCTTCCCTTCTCTTCCATTTCCTTTCCCTTTCTTTCCTTTCATAAGAACATAAGAATAAAAGAGACTGCAAGAGACCATAAGGCCTACACTAAGCAGCTCCGTATCCATCACCAGTTTATATCCATTACTGCGAGTCCTGCCCTGTTGTCTTAATATGATGACCTTGTTTGCATCTCCTTTAATGTCATTTAATTTCCTTCTATTCCTTTCCTTTTTCTTCCCTTTCCTTTCCTTTCCTTTCCTTTCCTTTCCTTCCCTTCCCTTCCCTTCCCTTCCCTTCCCTTCCCTTCCCTTCCCATCTCTTCCCTTTCCTTTCCTTCCTGCTCTGCTTTTATTTAACCTTTCTTTTCTTTCCTTTTATTTTTTCCTCTTTCCTTTCCTATCCCTTTTTCCCTGCTCTTTTTCTTTCTTTTCTCTTTCCCGTTGGGGGGACTGTGTGTGTGAGAGAGAGAGGGGAGATGGGAGAGGGGTGTGCGGGAACTCAATGGGATCTATTGTGTAAGAACTTTCCCCTCACTTTAGTTTCCCCTCATCTTCTCAAATGAATAAAATCGTCTTGGTCTGTAGTGCAATTCTGCATGAGCCTAAAGAGATATCAGGTGCTACCAGTCGCCAAACGACCGGAAGAGAATGTCATTACTAAATCCTCGATATACCGGACGATATGAGGACAGGGGTCTGTCGTTATACCCGAAGATCCGTTATAACCGAGGATCCGTTCTATCCGATGGAAATACCGGACAGATCCGTTATATCACGAAGTTTGTCCGGTAGTAGAAATTAGTAGGATTAGAAATTACAGTATATTACATATATAGTATCTGATGACTTGAGCTATTTACAATGTTGTCTATGGAATTATATACTGTATGACAACTCAAATGTCCGTATGTTTATGTACATGGTATATATATGTGTGTGTGTGTATCTGTGTGTGTGTGTGTGTGTGTGTGTGTGTGTGTGTGTGTGTGTGTGTGTGTGTGTGTGTGTGTGTGTGTGTGTGTGTGTAAGTGCGTTTGTGTGCGTGTGTGTACGTGCGTGGGTGGGCGCTTCTTTGTGTAGGATTTGTTTATATACACTATGTACATTCATATCGACAACTAAAGTGGTGATTCAGATATCATAAATGAATAACAAATATTCACTTGGTTGCCTAGGTCGTCTAAGTTCCATTTAGCGCAATAGCTCTCACATTTGTGTGATTAGAGATTATCATGACCTGAATCGAGCTGAGTGTATCATAGGATTAAGCATATTATAGTCATTGTAAAGTCATCGAAAGAAAGTACAATTCATAACAAGCATCTCAAGGGCATTATGCTTCAGAATCTGAATTGGTCGATCAAAGGGATTTAAACACAATCTATCTGATAAGGGTTTCAGCACTATTAGTCTAATGTGTCTAGAATGGATCCCATTAATGGATTGATTTGGAGTTGAAGGCTAAGTGGAGGCTGGGAATGCGCCTTCCATATCGATTTTCGCAAAGAATGTGAAAGAAATGTGTAAATATTTTCACATTAAAGACTCAATCACCTGTTCCTCCATACATTCCCTTGTATAGAAATATCCATTCTACTTTGCTCCTAGATCTCTTTAGAACTGACAAAAAATATTGTAATACAAACGAATAAGTTGAAAAACATAAAAAACGGAAACATTTTCTCCTATGTGCTGAAACAGGAATAAATGTCAATGGAAGACTTTGCCTATAAGCTTGGACAGAAACACCAAAACAAAATAAATGTAAGTAATCACAAATATCTGAAAAAAAAAAATAGTTATCTTTTCTCGTTACTAATGAATAGTTCATTCCAGAATGCCACAAACGCTTTCAATACTTTTCCTAGAAAACTCTTTTTGTGTAAGGCCCCCAAAAGAAGTGAAGGTTTAAAGAAAATATATCAGAGAGAGCAAAATCTAAGAAGGTGAAAGATCAAATATTATTGGAGAGGGGAACTCCGACCTCATCATGTTTATCCTCAGCCGGGCACCTCCGCTGTAAATTGGTTCACGTACTGCAGGGCGAGAGAGAAGGGAAAGGGAGAGAGAGAAAGAGAGAGAGAGAGAAAGAGAGAGAGAGAGAGAGAGAGAGAGAGACAGAGAGAGAGAGGGGAGAGGGAGAGAGAGGGTAAGAGAAAAAGAGAGAGAGAGGGGGGGAGAGGGAGGGAGAGAGAGAGGGAGGGGGAGAGGGAGGGAGAGGGAGAGAGAGAGAAAGGGGGGGAGAAAGAGAGGGAGAGGGTAAGAAAGAGACAGAGAGAGAGAGAGAGAGAGAGAGAGAGAGGGAGAGGGAGATAGATAGACAGATAAGTAGATAAATAGATAGATAGATAGATGTATATATATATATATATATATATATATAGAAAGAGAGAGAGAGAGAGAGAGATATGAAGACATACATACGGAGGAAGAATGGGCTAGACAGAAAGAGTAAGTGAGGGAGGGATCAAGAGAGGAGCGGATGAGGAAGATGTGTGTGTGTGTGTGTGTGTGTGTGTGTGTGTGTGTGTGTGTGTGTGTGTGTGTGTGTGTGTGTGTGTGTGTGTGTGTGTGTGTGTGTGTGTGTGTGTGTGTGTGTGTGTGTGTGTGTGTGTGTGTGTGTGTATGTCTGCATGTGTGGTTATAATTGAGAATATACGATTGTATGCATTAGTATGAAAGCATATATACAACGCGTAAGCTTACTTATGTAAGTTTGTGGAAAGAGGGGACCAGTAAGAAAAGATGTAAAGATCTTAATTGATAGTAAAGAAAAGAGAGAAATGAGAGTGAGCGGGAGAGGAAGGAAGGGGAGAAGGAGAGACAACGTAATGGGAAAATGTCGAAAGTATATTTCAAACGAACTGATGAAAAGACTGCGGAACGGAATTAGAAATATGTCAATTCCTAAAACGTAATTTGATATTCGACTTGTAGTCAGGAAATGGTGATGGGAGAAGCAGGAGAGGATGTAATAAGGAGAGAGATGGAGAAAGCAAAGTTAATGAACAAATGAAGAAGCCTATTGAATGCTAATAGAATAAAGGAGGTGAGAGAGAGGGAAACTAATAGATTGTAAAAGAGATTGAGGCTTTTTAAAAGGGAAGGAATGAGTTGGGTTTCCGGAGAGAAAAAATGCAAATGGCCTTGATTAAAACTTAAAAGAACGTTGGGATAAATTCTAATCAACTGTATTCGCCTTATGTTCAGGAATTAATAGTTAAAATGGAAAAGGTAATCAAGGAAATGATAAAAGAATATGAGACCAGTATGGAGACGAAGGAATAGAGAAGGAGAAGAAGGGGGAAGGGGAGACGTAAAGAGGAGGATAGAAAGGGGAAGAAGGGATAGAGACGGGGGGGGGGAATTGTGTAGAGGGAAGGATGAAAGACCTAGAAAGACGAAAAGGAGGGGGAACGAGGAGACATCGCATGTGAGGAGAACAGAGAAGACTTGTCAGTAGGAAGGGAGGAACGCTTCCAAGGGACTGAAAAGTCTTCGTTCTTAGGGATATAGATGAAAAGGTGAGGAATACAGAAGAATAACGGGAGGAAGAGATGGAGGGGGATTGAAGGAAGAGTGAAAGAGGAAAAGGTGCCAGAGAGACTATGAATAAAAGACGGAAGCTTTCAGAGATGAAAGAAGCAAATTAAGACTGTCCTGTGAGCAGACAAGAATTCTGATAAGGAATGATAGTACTGATAGACATCGAGACTGGAAGTGCACGGGACAGCCTGGAATGCGGAAGAGGCCACGGACGAAGGACCAGATAGGGTTGAAGAACATAAAACGGAAGAGAATGAGAGCTAAAAGTTGAAGACCACCCACAACAATAAAAGTTGATCATGACCATTGAGGCCTTCATTCTCATTTTTTTTTTTTTTTCCCTCTCCCTCTTCCATTTTACTCTTTCTCCTCTTTCGCTCCTCTCACCTCTTTCTCCTTTTTTTTTTCTCTCTAACCTCTTTCTCTACTGTCTCAGATTTATCCTCATTTCACCCTTTCTCCTCTTTCTCCTCTTTCTCCTTTTTCTCCTCTTTCTCTACTTTCTCTTCTTTCACATGTTTCTTCTCTTTTTCCTCTTTTTTATTTCTCCTCTTTCTCCTCTTTCTCCTCTTTCTCCTCTTTCTCCTCTTTCTCCTCTTTCTCCTCTTTCTCCTCTTTCTCCTCAGAGCTCATATCTGACCGATCTATGGGTAATGGTGTGACTTTTGCGCATGCGCGCGCACACACACACACACACACACACACACACACACACACACACACACACACACACACACACACACACACACACACACACACACACACACACACAACTCCACGCCCACAAGAGTTGGAGTAACGGCTCGCAGCACAGCCGTACTGAAATTATTTCAGCCCTGAGCGGAATTCGAACTTGGACAGCTGGAGTAGCGGTTGCGAGCGCTACCAGTGCGCGGTCGAGCGTAGTGTGTGTGTGTGTGTGTGTGTGTGTGTGTGTGTGTGTGTGTGTGTGTGTGTGTGTGTGTGTGTGTGTGTGTGTGTGTGTGAGTGAGTTTGTGTGTATGTTTGTGTGTGTGTGTGTGTGCGTGTGTGTGTGTGTGTGTGTGTGTGTGTGTGTGTGTGTGTGTGTGTTTGTGTGTTTGTGTGGTGTGTGTGTGTGTGTGTTATTGTGATTGTGTGTATGTTTGTTAGTGTGTGTGTGTGTGTGCGTCTGTGTGTGTTTGTGTGTGTGTGTGTGTGTGTGTGTGTGTGTGTGTGTGTGTGTGTGTGTGTGTGTGTGTAGTATATGTGTGTGTGTCTGTGTGTGTGTGTGTGTGTGTGTGTGTGTGTGTGTGTGTGTGTGTGTGTGTGTGTGTTTGTGTTTGTGTGTGCGCGTGTCCTCATTTATGCGCTTGCATACATGTAAACATGCATGCCCACATGTGTACAGTATGCGTGCGAGTGTACATTTGTGTTTGTCTTTTTTCTTGTGGATTTTGAGCTTGTGTCAAACAATCTGGAAATTAGATTTGTTTTTTGCCAATGTGTTTTAAGTATTACCGACTTAGTCTTGATTGTCTGGACGTATCGTTCGAGCAGATTTGAACAATCATTTATTTCTGTGATATTTGCGTGCTGTGTTTGCCTTGGGCTTACGGTGATCTTTGGCATTTTCTTTTGATATGGTCAGAAGCCTTCTACATTAAGCACTACACTGTGACCGAAGGACCTTTGCCTTGGATGTTCAGGGGATGGTAGATGTCTACCTAAGAGTCCTTTTGATGAAAATGTTTGGAAAGAATATTTTATTTATGGTTTGAGGTTTTTATCTAAGTTTAGCATATATAAGTCCTTGGAATTAGATTTGAGACACACTTAAATGGGCTTGGCTATGATATTTGGTTTCCATATTTTCCTCAAGTGAAATTCATGTGATTTTGTATTTCTAAAGCCAAGAGTCCTGGAGATGCTAGGGCTAACAAAATTAGCCTCTTTCCCACAACGACGTACTTCATAGTGTTTCTTCTGGTTAGCTACAATATATATATATATATATATATATATTATATATATATATATATGTATATATACCAGTTTGGTGAGGGTTAATATGACAACGTGTTTACATACTCCTCGTGGTTGGTCAGTTGTACATCCTAAAATAATCTTGAAAATATTAAGAAAATTGTGAAATTGTGATTATGATGATGATGATATGGTTTAACGTCACACACTCCCCCTATCGGGAGGCTAGGACGGTGCCCATCACAGAGGGCTTTGTAGCGTGGAATTTAATGAACCATGCCCTTGTTTCAACTTCGCCGGTGACAGGATTCGAACCGCCCTCACCTCGACCTTCGCCACAAGTAACGACGCCCCAACCCACATAGCCAGCGAGCTTACAATTGAAATTGTAGATACCAGAAATATTTTTTACCGTTAAGCAGGAACTGCACCAACAATTGCATCAAATACTTATCATTCCATGAAATCTATCCTTCTCAACAAGAATGAGTATTACATAAAAAAAAGAGAATAATCAGATTATCGTCGCTTGCGTTTTGTATCGTCGGGATAATTTTTCTAATGTTTTTATATGATGTCCGGGCATTTGTCTATGAAGCTTTATTTCTTCGTTCCTCCGAGTCAGGCCTAACCTTTCCCTGAACAGAAGAACTCATGACGTTTGTTCAGGTCTCTGACGGGGCCATAGGCGAAATCTTTCAAAGGAGAGGACCTTGTCTAGCCTTTGGGCCCACAACTGCCAGTCAACTTGATCAATAGTGAAGTGAGGATGCGGTTCACTACAACACCAGGGAAGTGGAGCCGTCCGTGAAGGTGGAAATGAGTAAGATGTGAATGTGTGGGGGAGGATAGGGTGAGGCAGACCGACATTAGAGTAGGCGAGAGCGGCAGCCATCTGACACGTTTATATTCGAACAAGGTCTTCATACAGAAATGCTTAGGGGAAAAAGAAGACCATGATACTAAAAATATGTTCAAATATTAAATATATGTTTAAAATGAATTAATTTAGGTACATGTAAACCCTGACGTTATTCGAAACACACATAACAGAGATTTCAGGTGATAGATAAGTGTAGTATGAAAGAAGTGTATCTTCATATTTCTATTTCTATTTAGTGGTCAGTATGTGTTCATGAATTAATGCTTGGTGTTTGTTTGTTTGTTTGTTTCTCTCTTTGATTCTTTGTTTCCTTGATTGTTTGTTTGTGTGAGTGAGTGTGTGTGCCCGTGTGTGTGTGTATGTGTGTGTGTGTGTGTGTGTGTGTGTGTGTGTGTGTGTGTGTGTGTGTGTGTGTGTGTGTGTGTGTGTGTGTGTGTGTGAGTGTGTGTGTGTGTGTGTGTGTATGTATGTGTGTGTGTACACGTGTGTGTCTGTGTGCGTGTATATTTGTGTGTGATTCAGTTCCACGAGTGTATGCGTGCTCGCGTGCGCACACATTCGCACGACAATAATAGGAACTAAGCGAAAAAGGGTGGGAAGAAAAGAGAGATTCAGTTATACAGTTATAAAGAAGGAAAGCGAGGACAGAGAGAAGAGAGGAGAGACAACAGAGAAAGAAAGAGAGAGAGAGCGAGAGAGAGAAAGAGAGAGTGAGAGAGAGAGAGAGTCACAGAGAGAAAGAAGAGAATCAGAGAGAGAGAGAGAGAGTCACAGAAAGAGAGAGTTACAGAGAGAGAGAGACAGAATGAGAGAGAGAGAGGGGGTGGGGGAGAAAATGAGAAACAGAGAGAGGTTGTCTGTGTGTACATGCATTTATATGTGCAGGTGCGTGTAAATAAGTAAGTCTGTCGGTCTCAATGTACGTTCAAGTGTGCGTCCTTACTTGCCTCAATGCGTGTAAGCATACCTTGTATATGGGTTTGCATGTTCATGTGCTGTTCGCATTCCATTGTTTCTGAGCACGTGTTCCAAATATGACAGTGTGTGTGTTTGTGTGTGTGTGTGTGTGTACGTGCGTGCGTGTGTGTGTGTGTGTGTGTGTGTGTGTGTGTGTGTGTGTGTGTGTGTGTGTGTGTGTGTGTGTGTGTGTGTGTGTGTGTGTGTGTGTGTGTGTGTGTACGTGTTTGAGCGTGTGGCCGATTATGTGTGCACTGTCCGGGCCTTGTCCGCAGATACAATACAATTAAGTTGCCTAATTGTCTCCCGTCTTCCCCATTTTTCTTCAGACTTGGAAAACTTGAGTAAATACATTTCCACTGTGTTATATCTCCCATTGTATTTTGTTCCAGATCACCAAAAATCATTATCACACACACATACACACACACACACACACACACACACACCTCTCATGGCGCTGTGGTTAGAGCTCTGGCCTGCCACTACGGAGGTCCGGGTTCGATCCTCGCCCGGGGCTGAAATAATATCAGTATCGCAGCGCTGAGGGGTGTTACTCCAACTCTCGTGGGCGGGGAGTTGGGTGTGTGTGTGTGTGCAAGGTCATAGCATTACCCATAGATCGGACCTACGAGCTCTGAGCTCTCTTCCAGGAGGGAAATAGCTATCGATCACGAGTCCAACACGTGATCCAAAGACCAAGTAAAGACCAAGTGAATACACACACACACACACACACACACACACACACACACACACACACACACACACACACACACACATGCATGCATGCATGCATGCATACACGTATGTGTATATATACAGTATATATGCATATATATATATACATATACATAAATACATATATATACATATACATATATATAATATATATATATATATATATACATATATTTGTTTTTGCGCGCGCGAGTGTCTCTGTGTACTGCAATTATACATACATACATACATACATACATACATACATACATACATACATACATACCGAAAATGAAGAGCAACTGGCTTGAAGATCCTACCCAAGTAACTCCAGAGAGAGACGAGGCACTTTGAAATCTATATTACTTGTGGAGTCACACTGAATAAGTTATTCTACATGTCACAACTCGAGGACAAGTAACGTAGGGTTGGCCAGAAGACGTAGACTGTTTAGGGTAATGTTTGTTTGTCATGTTTATGTATGAGACTGCGTACCGTACAGGAAGAGAGAGAAGAAGAAGACAAGGACCACGAGGAGATGTTGGTGGTGTTGGATGTTGTCGTGGTTGTGGTTGCGGTGAAAGTGGTAGTAATGATGGACAAATATCTAACAGTTGAATGTCGTGGGAAGAGAAGTGGGGTTTTCCTCTGTTTATTATGAATAAATTAATTACAGTAAACCCTCAATATAACGCACGATATGGGGACAGGGGTCTGTCGTCATATGCGAAAATCTGTTATAACCGAGGATCCGTGTGTGTTTGTGTGTGTGTGTGTGTGTGTGTGTGTGTGTGTGTGTGTGTGTGTGTGTGTGTGTGTGTGTGTGTGTGTGTGTGTGTGTGTGTGTGTGTGTGTGTGTGTGTGTGTGTGTGTGTGTGTGTGTGTGTGTGTGTGTGTTATGTGCAATATATGATGTCATGTATAATGTCATGTGTGATGTAGTGCGCTGTGTCGTGTGGTTGGCGATGGTCGATATGACTGACGTAACCTAACCTTCACGCTCACTAAGCCGTTTACTTGCATGCGACCTGTATCCTTCCGTGGGATGTTTTATCTAAACGCAATGTTGAGTTTGCATATTAGCTGCGGCTAAACTTAGCACAGACTCTTTTCCTTATTGGGAATCTGTAAGGGATCTCTGAAACGGAGACATGTTCCAAAAACCCAGATAACACTTTCTAGTATCCTGCAATGTCTTCGAAAGTAATTTTCGTCGCAAATATTGGATTTTTTTCTTTCTAATAGAGAGACCTCTCTGAATATAGTTCTTGCATTGTGAACAGGTAGAGAAATCAGTACCTAGTATATCCCTCACATCAAAGCGCACTTGAGGACCCGCAGATATGCCGAATCTGTGTACGTGTCTGTGTACATATACATGTCTGTGTATATGTACATGTCTGGCACCTGTACATGTCTGGTATACATGTACCTGTCTGGTATATACATGTACTGTACATGTCTGGTATATACATGTACATGTATATGTACATTTCTGTGTACATGTACATGTCTGGAATACATGTATACCACGTTTACACAACTCAGATTAGATATTCTCAAATTACACACGTGTATTCCCTCTATCTAACACGTGATGCATATTAACAGGCAACATTATTTTAAAACTGAACTAAATTTGAAACCTTAAAGAAGAGCTTTAAGGCAGATATATGTAAGATTTTTTGTTACTTTGATAACACTGTCTAAGCAGTGAAACAGGTGGTATTATAACATAAGTAATGTTACCATATAACTATTATTAGGGCTGACAATCATTGATCTGTTTCCACTTGTAAGTAGAACAAAGACTGGTATTCTCAGTCGAGTTGTGAGCAATGTAGGTCTTCAGGTCGTAGACTTACGATGTGTAAGTGTTTCTTACGACATCGTAGACTTTGGTCATATCCTAAACGTTCGATCTAAATGAAATCTCATTAAAGTTTCGCATAAGACGTTGTTCACTGTATTACTTATCAGTGAATTTAGCTATACACACGAATTCCGACTTTCCTGATCTCAAGGACGAGGGCGTTTTTGTCGAAGGATGCTTAAGCGAAGATATAACTTCTAAGCCATAGGCTTCCTTCCCAAGCCTCTCCACATTCCACCTTTCCTCGTTCCCCCTCGTCGTTCTTTCTTGCCTTCTTCACTCGTTCTCTCTTCTCTTTCCCTCTTTCTTTCAACTTTCTCCTCAATTGCCCCAACCCCTACGTTCCCTCATTTATTTTTCCCTCACACATGGATGCCTTCACACACACGGTAGATAATTATCATAAAAATATAATTCACAATGTGTGCCTGCATGCGACAATCCACCATTCACATGGAGGGATCCCTTGTTTGCTCGAACTTTCGTCATTAAAGGAAAAAATCTTCATATAAATCACGAATAAGAATTTAAAAGAAGATGACTATGTGCAGGAGAATGCAATGAAGCCGACATGAATTAATACACACACACTCACGCAGACATGCATGCACGCTCTAATGTCCACACGCAAACCTCACTTGCTCACAGCCTCACCTATAGAATCGTATATCGTAATGGCTTCTGGAGTTTCCTCTTCACTGAATGAAGTCTTTGGCACAAGCAAGAACGAAATTCGTTAGAAGACATTCAAGATTGAGTAAATTATGAACCATAAGCTGAATAACATCCTTGACACGCACTCTCAAAGGTGCACGCAGATATGCATATACGTGCACGAACGCAGTAACACAAATACATGAACACAAGCGAACACGTGCACTTATGCACTTACGCAAGTGTACACACACACATACGCACACACACACACACACACACACACACACACACACACACACACACACACACACACACACACACACACACACACACACACACACACACACACACACGCACGCACACGCACGCACGCACACACGCACGCACACGCAGACACACATACACACACTCGTGGCGCAGTTGGTAGAGTTGCCGGCTGCCACTACGGCGGTCCGGGTTCGAATCTCGCCCAGGGCTGAATTTTTTTTAGTATCGCTGCGCTGGAAGTCGTTACTTCAACTCTCGTGGGCGGGGAATTGGGTGTGTTTGCGCATGTAAGGTCACAGCATTACCCATAGATCAGTCATATATAAGCTCTGAGCTCTCTTCCAGGAGGGAAATAGCTGTCGACCACGAGTCAAACACGTGATTCAAGATCATGCTGAATCACGCACACACGCACGCACGCACGGTACACACACTTTGGAGAAGAAGCGAAGACTGAATAGATAAGGGAGTATTGAGAAATTGCAATGCAAATGAAAAGGATAAGGACAGAAGAGGAGGAGGAGGAGGAGGAGAAAGAGGAGGAGGAGGAGGAGGAGGAGGAGAGGGAAGAGGAGGAGCTTAAGACTGAGCGTAGAGGGTGTTACGGGGAACGTGAAAATTATCTAAGAATTCGTTTTTAATACAAAGTTTGCTCTTGTGTGTAGATAAAAGGATGTTTTCGTCTCCTGCGGTGTGAAAAAAAAATGTTCCCTAGGTACTGGTTACATGAAGGGAGAAAGTGTATTCAACGACCTCGAGCCAAGACACTGAGGAAAGATGCAGAAGAGCAAAGAGAGACCGTCACACTGGTGGTTTCAGGAGATGAGGTGCTTTGGCCGGGGAAGCAACGTTGAGATAGGTGCTCTCTCTCTCTCTCTCTTTCCTTGTTCCTTGCTCTTGCGTTTGCGCTCTATCTCTCTCTTTCTCTTTCTCCATCTCCTTCTCTCTCTCTCTCTCTCTCTCTCTCTCTCTCTCTCTCTCTCTCTCTCTATATATATATATATATATATATATATATATATATATATATATATATATATATATATATATATATATATATACACTTGCCAAATTACCCGCGCGTTTCAGCGAGTTCTTGAATAATCCCTAACCTAACCATATCCCACCTAACTTTCACCCTTAACCCTAACCAAAATAATATTTCATTTTTGGAAATGAAATATAGCTTTAAACACTCACCCTCTCAGGTGTGCTTCCCCCCTCCGAAGATTGGGAAACCCTGGTTTGAAAATACATGCATACACAATTACAAATATCATATGCACACATTTTGCGTGCGTGCGTATGTACATGTGTGTGTATGTGTGTGTGTGTGTGTGTGTGTGTGTGTGTGTGTGTGTGTGTGTGTGTGTGTGTGTGTGTGTGTGTGTGTGTGTGTGTGGATTTACAATAAATGTCTGCAGCCAAAAGTTTAAGAAATGTATCTAGTTTATTTATCTTCAGAATATATATGGTTATGGGGTTTATCTGCAAAAACTTAGGAGGAGTTTGTGAATAATCTATTTCCGCCCGCACTGAGATTAAATGAAAATAACCAATATTTCAACATTTGGTAAAATTATACAATCATTTTACATTTACATGCTTTCTTTTTACAAAAGCTATCATGGTTTATGGCAACATTAATTTCACAAATAAGAATAATATTTGTGGACTCATACAATGGTTTGTATTATATCAATTCTTATGTCACAAAAAACAAAACAAAAAAATGCTACGAGACTTAAGAGGATACTACAGTAGTGGCCTGTTCCCACACCATAAACCATCTAACTTTAATCCTTAACCCTAACCAAAATATTTTTTTTAATGAAATATAGTATAAGTACCTGGAGTAATAGGGTATCAGAATATATATGGTTATGGGGGATCTATCTCTAAAACCCTAGGAGAAGTTCGTGGACAAACAAATAAACAAAAAAACAAACAAACAAACAGACTGACAGACAGAGGCTACTACTTTATTATAGGAGATATATATGTATGTGTGTGTGTGTGTGTGTATGTGTGTGTATGTGTGTGTGTGTGTGTTTGTATGTGTGTGTGTGTGCGTGTGTGTGTCCACATATCTATCTATCTATCCTACCTACTTTTCTACATATTTTTTTCTCACAATGTCACTCTTCTTCCCGCTTTTGTTGTGAAGCTATAAAACAAATCTTTGTCCTAGTGGTACCAGGATTTTTTTTTATTTTTTTTATAATAACAAGACTTTTTGGATGAATAGGAGGGACGGAGTTTTCTGGAAAAAAGGTCTTTTGATCCAAACTCTAAGACCATAGGAACGTTTTTGTTAATAGAGGATTTGGATCTACTCATTTATATGATGAGTAATCCGGTCATGAATGTATATATTATCTTGTACGATGTTCCTTAGATAATATCATTATGCCACCTATGTTTATAGCATAACGTAGAAATTTTTTTTATACTGTATTTTTTGTATCACGCATTTTTAAATAATATTTTTATTCTCTTTTTTCAGGTGAGTACTGATGCGTTGTGAATTTGCTGCTACCTCTGGTACCGGGTCTCTTGGTAAACAGAACCTCGGATTCTGAATACATATCAAGGTACGACGTTGCTTTTGTTTTGAGGATCGATGAAATGCATAAGACGTCTCCAAAGTTCGCCTACAGTCTTGCTTTGTCGGATGCTTCCGAGGGATACAATTTTATTTTTGTGATAAAGTAATATTATACTGGTCTACTGTATTTCCAATACATTAGACATGGAGTAATTAAGGGAACTCTTATCACCAAGTAAGGATATTTCAATTTCCCGTCAATATTTGTAATATTTTTGTAAATTAAATGTAAAAAACAGAAGCATGAAATCAAGATTGACCTGCAGTAGAATCAAGAATATTGACACCAGACCAAAGGATGTTATATAGATTTTTACAATCCTTTCCAAATATCTTTTAAACATTATATATTTTGAATCCCCAAAAACTTTGTTTGTTGTTATCTTTTATATTATTTTATGAGCAAATACCTTGATATCTAG
>NC_134785.1:8413494-8418494 GCF_046742065.1 Oratosquilla oratoria | reverse complement strand
GATCACAAGGGTTCGCAGCAGCAGCAGCAGCAGCAGCAGCAGCAGCAGAAGCTCCTGGCCGATACGCAATATGGAGGGCGGGAGACAAGGACTACACTCCGGGGCGCACGTGTCCTTTATGGCCTCAACCGCCCTAGCTGCATCTTCCTCCTCCTCCTCCTCCTCCTTGTTCTTCTTCTTCTCCTCCACCTCCTCCCCAGCTCCTCCTCCTCCTCCTCCTCCTCCTCCTCCTGCAACTCCTCTTCCTTCTCCTCCATCTTCTTCTTCTTCTCCTCCTCCTCCTCCTCCTATTCCTCTTCCTCCTCCTCCTCCTCCTCTTCCTTCTCCTCCTCCTACTCCTCCTTCCCCTCCTCCTCCTCCTATTCCTCCACCTCATCCTCTCCCTGTTCCCCCTTCTCTTTTTCCTCTTCCTCTTTCTCCTTATCTTACTCTTCCTCTTCCTCCTCCTCTACCTCTACCTCCTCACCTTCCTCCTGTTCTTCTTCTTCCTCCTTCTCTTCCTCCTCTTCTTCCTTCTCACCTTCTCCTCTTATCCCTCCTCCTCTCCCTCCTCCTTTTCTTTCATTTTCTGCCTCACCCGTTCACATTAGCCTTTTCCCCTTTCTCTGGTCTCCTAAATATTCCTTATTTCTCCCCTTTCTCCCAGTTCAGACGCTTCTTGTGAGCGTACACACACACACACACACACACACACACACACACACACACACACACACACACACACACACACACACACACACACACACACACACACACACGTTAGCACGCACACACATACAATTACATACACAAACAAACAAACAAACACACACATACACGCACATATATACGCACACATACATAAACGTACATGTACACGCCTACACACACAAACACAGGCTCTTCTCTCATCCTCCTCGATCTTGAGGCAGCTCATGTGAAAACGTACATAGACGTACATATGTACCCTTGAGCATGTACACACACTTCCACACCAACTCTTTTCACTCACTGCCACGCACCTTAACATCACCCGCATAAACTTCTTCACATAGCTTATAGCGAACTCAGAGACATACGTGATTAAGGTCTCACCAAGACGCGTGTTCAAGTGTTCAGACACACACACGCGTCCAAGGGTTCAGATTCTGGCGTATAGAGTGCTCAGATACAGACGAAGGACTATGGCACATGAAGACATTCGGAATAAAGTGTACAAACAGCGATGGTCGTAACGTGGGAAAACAGACACTTTCATCCTAGACTGAGCTAAGAGTTGAGGTCTCCTTTTAAAGTTACATGCTATTCCTCTTTATCCTGCAAAGTCATCGTCTTCCCCTCTTTCTACTTCTCCTCCTCCTCCTCCCCTACTCCTCCTCCTCCTCCTCCTCCTCCTCCTCCTCCCCTCGTCTTCCTCCCCTCGTCCTCCTCCCCTTCTCCTTCTCTTCCTGCTTCTCCTTCTCTTAAAAGTCCTTCATTTTCCACAAACTTCTCTTCTCCTCCAACACCTCTTCGTCTACAATATTCACCCTTTCTACAACTACTACAGATTCCACCACAACTATCACTATTCCACCTACAACAGCTAAAAGTTGTTCTATTTAATAAAAGATACAGTTGTATTTTTCGTAATGCTTTAGCTCTACTAGCGAGAAAAGGAGCAAATGTTTACTATTACATCGATTCATATATATATTATATAAATATATATATATATATATATATATATATACATATATATATATTATATATACATATATATATATATTATATATATATATATACATATATATATATATATATGTATATGTATATATATATATATATATATATATATATATATGTATGTGTGTGTGTGTGTGTGTGTGTGTGTGTGTGTGTGTGTGTGTGTGTGTGTGTGTGTGTGTGTGTGTGTGTGTGTGTATTTGCAACACCCCTTTTCCATAGCTTCACTTTTGTTCTATTCCCTTTTCCTCTTCGAATAACTTCCTCTCCTCGAAAGCCCATCCCTCCCATTTCCCTCCGTCCCTATTTTCCCCCTTCTCTCTTTGTATCCCTCTCCCCATCCTCCCCATTTCCCTCCCTCATCCCTCCCACTCCCCGCATCTCTCCACCTACAACATCACATCACTCCTCTTTCCCTACAGCATGACGCTTGTCCATGGATTCCCCAGTCCGTCTCTCCCCTCTGCACCTCCATCTTCATCGGCATATCTTATCTATAGTTTCATTAAACCCGAGCATTAGTCGGGCAATACTTGTAATGTGTATGACGGGGAGGGCAAGAAACAAATCCTCATACCTCACAAAGTTATTGCCGTCTCCTCTCCGGAATTTCTCCTCCGTTCCACGTCTCCACTGCTGCACCCTAACTCTTTTCTGGATCCAATCTTCCCATCCCAACCCCCACAGTCGACAGGCCATGCCCCTCTCCCCCTCTTCCCCTCTCCCCCTCTCCCCCCTCCCCCTCCATTTCCACCCTCTCTTCCTCCTCCCATCGCTGTGAGTTGTCTATGTTCCCTTCCTTTTATTCTTCAAGTTTATCTTTTCATATTGTCTCCTGAGTCGCCCTGCGTTCTCTCTCTCTCTCTTTTTTTATTATTATTATTATTATTTTTCTCGCAGCATTTTGCCCTTTTCTCCTCTGTATTTCTCATTACCATTTGCATTTCCTTTCACGTTCTTTTATCTCGTCCATTCTCTTCGCTTCTCTTTTTACATATTAGAGTTTCAGAGTTGCCCCTTTCCCCTCTCTCCCCTTCTCTCTCTCTCTCTCTCTCTCTCTCTCTCTCTCTCTCTCTCTCTCTCTCTCTCTCTCTCTCTCTCTCTCTCTCTCTCTCTCTCTCTCTCTCTCTCTCTCTCTCTCTCTCTCTCTCTCTCTCTCCTCTCTCTCTCTCTCTCTCTCCTCTCTCTCTCTCTCTCTCTCTCTCTCTCTCTCTCTCTCTCTCTCTCTCTCTCTCTCTCTCTCTCTCTCTCTATCTCTATCTCTCTGTCTCTCTCTCTCTCTCTCTCTCTCTCTCTCTCTCTCTCTCTCTCTCTCTCTCTCTCTCTCTCTCTCTCTCTCTCTCTTCTCTCAACCTTTTACTAGTTCTCTTTCATATTTAGTCCTCCCCCCTCCCCGTACTTAAACTTACCTGCTATACAAAACTCCCGTCCCCTCCTTCCCTCATCACCTTTCTTTGTCTTTCTTCCCCTTTTCCTTCCTTTCCAAGTCCCCCGGTGTCTCTTGACTCTCCCCCTTACTTCCACGCCCTCACCCTGTCGCCATGACACCCACCCCTCCTCACCCACACCCTGGGTGATTCGCAGCAGACGTCTTATGGAGGAGCTGCTATCCCACCCCCCCCGCCCCCGGCTCTTGGCTCTTGAAATATTCTATTGTCTATTGGATAATTTTCAAGAATTGATGTAGCCTTCCACCCAAGCTATCGGGCAAAATGTACGACAGGCCATTGGTGGACACTTTCTTTGTAATGGGGGTAAAAATAAATGTGTTGTGATATATGTAATGCAAGGACGTTTATTGTCTGAGGATTTGCTTGCATACACACATACACACACACACACACACACACACACACACACACACACACACACACACACACACACACACACACATACACACACACAAACGAACACACATACACATACATACACACAACACA
The DNA here is from genome assembly GCF_046742065.1 of Oratosquilla oratoria. Classification (NCBI taxonomy): domain Eukaryota; kingdom Metazoa; phylum Arthropoda; class Malacostraca; order Stomatopoda; family Squillidae; genus Oratosquilla; species Oratosquilla oratoria. The sequence continues at coordinate 8,414,850 of NC_134785.1, read as the reverse complement.
CATCCATACACACACACACACAAAAACATACACACACAAAAAACATACACACACACACACAAACATATATATATATATATATATATATATGTATATATATATATATATATATAGATATATAGATGTATTTACAGTATATATACATATATATATATATATATATACATATATATATTATATATATATATATATATATATATATATATATATATATATATATATATATATATATATATATATATATACTCTGCTGGAACCATTACAACCACAAGTAGATGAACTACTTTTGGGTAGGTACGTGGTATAAACACTATTCTCTATCCAACTTGAAGTAATCAATTATGATATGAAAGAGCTTCAATCCACTTTCGGCGCCGTGTGACATATCACCAGGCACACTCCTTTCTTTTGTCATTGTCAGGCTTCTATCGTCCGTAAGATCTATGAACCTTCTTCTCTTTTGGAGCTAAATCTTACCTTTTCTCTCTAAATGTCGTTCATTCCTTAAAGGAGAGAAAAAAAGGAAGAACGTTTCCTATATCATGTAACGTCGAGTTACCCTTGTCTTCTTATCCCAACAGGAAGTAAACAGACAAACAAACAAACAAAATATCTTAAAAAGAGAATAGAGATTCTCTTTGTGTGTGTGTGTGTGTGTGTGTGTGTGTGTGTGTGTGTGTGTGTGTGTGTGTGTGTGTGTGTGTGTGTGTGTGTGTGTGTGTGTGTGTGGGTGTGCATGTGCATGTGTGAGTGTTTGTGTGTGCGTGTATATATACATATATATACATCTCTTTTTTTCCTAGCAATTCCCATTAGTGATTCCAACAGCTTTGCTATTAGCGTGATTAGTCTTATGGGCTTGTCCATGGTTTCTACTTTTTGCCCATTATGAGTGTAAATGTTATGGCTTGGGGTCCCATTCATTTGGTGTATTTCTGGCCATGATAGATATGTTAATGCAATTCCCAATGGAATTATTATTTAATTTTAGATATCTTTAAGATTCCTGGAGTCTTGCTGTAATATCTTGATTTTATTTTCTATATTTCTACACTTTCAACTTTAATCTTGTTAATCCAGTGACATTATCAGTTGTGATGTTTCCAAAAATTGGAACTTATAATCTATTTTCTGTAGGAACCAGCAGAGAAACTTGAAGATGGTTAATTTTGTTTCTGAATAAGGAATTCATCTAAGATATGATAATCCAGTAGATTGTGTTGACAGGTGCCAGATAGTAATTTACCTACATCAAATGATCAGTAGGTTTAGTATATTCTAGTATCTTCAGTATGTTTTCACAAGTTCTATTAATCAATTCCCATTATATGATGTGTTTTTTTTCATATGGGTATA
>NC_134785.1:8388494-8408494 GCF_046742065.1 Oratosquilla oratoria | reverse complement strand
TTTGCACTGTAGCAATAATGAAGGAAATGCTCACTTTCATAATTATAAATAAATGTACAGTGAAATTCGTTAAGCAAAAGTAAACATGTTTCACACGCTATGCGGTTTTCAGTGAGAAGTTTAAAATATAAAAAAATAGTAAAGTTCAGCTTAAAATAGCGTGTAGAAGAAATCTATTAAAGATTCTAATCAGCAATGAGAGGTGATAAAATATTGAATGACTTTTGTCCAAAGGCATAATTTTCGTTCAAGAAACAGCAAATTATGATCATAAACAATTTTTGGGGGCTCTTTTTTACTCTTAAAAGATAGTAAATTATGGTGTGGCAGCACGATGAGCCACGTGAGAGGTGACAGAAGAAAAATATTCAAGAAGATGAAAGAATTTTTTTTTCTAAATTCTCGAGCACCTTTATGAGGATATACAGTGAAAGATATAAAAAAGGTGTAGTTACAAATCTAACCACACACACGCTCGCGCGCGCTCACACACAAACACACAAACACACACACACACACACACACACACACACACACACACACACACACACACACACACACACACACACACACACACACACACACACACACACACACACACACACACACACACACACACACACACACACACACACACACACACACACACACACACACACACACACACACACACACACACACACACACACACACACGCACACATGGCGCGGTTGGTAGAGTCCCTGACTGTTACTACGGTGGTCCGGGTTCGAATCCTGCCCAGGGCTGAAATAATTTCAGTATCGCTGCGCTTCGAGTCGTTACTCCAACTCTCTTCCGGGAGGGAAATAGCTGTCGATCACGACTCCAACACGTGAACCAAAGACCATGGTGAATCACACACATACACACATCTGCATTTCCTTTTTTTTTTTTTTCCCATGACCCACCCTCGATTTTGTCTTCTAGTACTCACATTCACCCCTGCATTTGACTTTTTTGACACCCTTGGCCGTCACCCTCCATATCCTCTGTCTTATTCCTCCACTTGCTGTTCCCCTCCTTCCATCACCTTCTTCAATTATTTCTCCTCCACCTTCCCTTCTCCTCTCTCATTCTCCTTTTTCCTCATTTTTCACCTCATCATTTCCTATTTTTTCCTCTTGTCTTCCTAATCATCGTCGTTTTTTTCCTCTGTTATATGTTCATTGTCTTTGGTACTGTTCGTCCTTACACCCCTGGACCTCCTCCTCTCCTCCTCCTCCTCCTCCTCCTCCTTCTCCACCTGCTCCTCCCTCTCCTCCTCCACCTCTTCCCCCTCTCCTCCTCCTCCTTTCTCTCCTCCTCCTCCTCACTCTCCTCCTCCCTCTCCTCCTCCTCCTTTTCCTCCTCCTCCTCTTCCTCCTCCCCCTCTTCTCGTCCTTCCTTGAGGTCATCATTGGCGTCGTAATCCCTTCTCCCCGCCCCCCACCCTTGGTCGACTACCTCCCCCTTCTTGCTGCTCATATTCTCTCCCCTGTCACTTCCTCTCCCCTCCCCACAGGCTTTCTTTCCCCCCTCCCCCCCACCTCTGCATTTTCTCCTCATCAGGCAACATAAGGGCAAAAATAGATAATGGCAATCGGTGTGGCTGGCTTGTCATTTACTTTCATTTCAAGCATAAGTGGTTTGGAAATGTTAATGTAATTACTCGTCTCGGACTTTTCAACGCGGCCCAAATTAGACGGCTCTTCCAGCTCCCCTCCCCCCCCCAACCTTGTCCCCCCCTACCCACTCTCCCCACCCCCATCCTCCCCCCGAAGCCAAAGCGCGCGAAGCACTTGGAGCCTCAAAAACCGCCAAAAACTGCGCCAATTCTTAACGAAGCATCAATGGAGAGGCTGAAGATTTTTTGTGACCTTCCTTTGGTTCGTGTAATCAGCTTCTTTGTGGAACTATGATTAGAAAAATGGCTGGAGTACTTAGGCGCAGAGGGAAAAATGCAAACCAGAGGATGGAGGGATTAGCGAGGGAGGAGGTACCCTCCCTCCCTCCCCCCACCATCATCTTCGAACTATCTTTTCTTGCCGGAACTCCTCCTGACAATTAAGGTTAATACAGGAACGCTGTCGGGTATAAACGCCCGCGGTGCCGGCGAGTATGTTTTCGGCCTTATCTCTCTTTCACCCTCCCCTTCCCTATGAATGGAAGAAGGTTCATAAGGGCAAACATGATGAATACAAGTATGTATTAGATATGTGCGCACATATATGCATATCTCTTGTATATGTGCATATATATGTGCACACATATGCACTACTTTTGCGTATTTCCACATACATACTGTATATATATATATATATATATATATATATATATATATATATATATACATATATATATATATATATATGTACATATATATGTATATGTATATATGCATATATATATACGTATATATGTATGTTTCTATTTTTCTTTTTATGAAAGCACAAGGAGATGTACATATAATGTGTATTTGAAAACATTTACAATTTAGATTCATATGCCTAGTAATATACATCATGATATGTATGTATAATCGATACAATATACTCGTAAGTTTTGGTCGATTTTTTGGTCAATGTTGTTCAGCCTCGTACCACCATGCTAAGACATGTTCATTAAATCCCGAGGGCTGCGGAAGGTAGGGGCCATCCAACACCCGCGAGGAAAAAGCTATGCCCACTTTTGTCATCCTAATAGTGAGCCTTAACTTGTAGGGATGTATGGCATACTACGAGATATTATGAGAATACGGATTGACATTGTGTCGAGGCTCTATGTGCATTTATATATATATATATATATATATATATATATATATATGTATATGTATATATATATATATATATATATATATATATATATATGTGTGTGTGTGTGTGTGTGTGTGTGTGTGTGTGTGTGTGTGTGTGTGTGTGTGTGTGTGTGTGTGTGTGTGTTTGTTTGTGTATGTGTGTATGTGTGTGTGTGTGTATGTATGGATACACACATGTATATTTTGGTCTTGCTCAGGGATTTACATATGCCATGAGCATATATCAAACCGGTTATTGTGTGACTGATATATTTCATCCTATTGGAAGAAGTAAATCAACCTTATCTTCATTTCGTCACGTTGACTACATGTGAACGAGATCGTACTCTCTCGTATAAACCTGTCATTCTGTAAGTTGACCTTCATGAGTCTATGTTCATGTAAACGTCAGGATACATATATGCAGCAGTGTATTCAACTTTGGCAGCTGTTTCTCTGCAGCTGTTGCCTCGAGGTCACCTTGGTCGTGAACCAATACGGCAGTTCGAACTCTGAAACCTTGATACCATCTCTTGAAAGACTGCACGAACTATCTTCGCTTGTAACCAGCCATCCCCAGTAATGTCAGTCTAGGATAAGAGATTTTCAACCTTAGAGTAGCCGAACTTTCAAAGTATCAGCGAGTGTAATGATTATATTATACTGCAATTTCTCTTCATACAGGAGTATGCTTTACACATTACATGAAATAAACCTTACTTTCTGTTTTAGCCCACACCCTATATATGTTAAAAAACACGAATGCAGTGATGGTCTAAGCATCAAGGTGACAGAAGAGAGAGAGAGGTAAGAAAATATTTTCAGAAATCACCTGATTCCGGGTCCTCTCCGAGTAAATTCACCTCGAGAACCTTCTGTCTGCGTTGATGAAGGACTGCGTCTGAATTAACGTCTCCAAAGGCGAGCAGTCCGCAGAGCAGAGTGGGTTTCCTCTCATTCTTCACCTTCATTCTCGTTTCCCACGACGCATCTCCTTACAGTCTTTAACCAGCCAGAGCTTCCTCAAAGTTGACGAACCTCATGAAATCCGAATATTAACTAGACTATATTAAGTGTCTCAATAGACCTATTTAACAGCTAAACGGTTGATACATTCTCAACTTTATAAAAATCAGGGGTCCCTCTGTACTGATTAGAATATCCTGGCGAAATCTTGAATTGCTTTGATTTAAACAACCCATAGTGGGTCAATTTCTTACCACGACATTCCCAACCCTCCCTCCCTCTCTACCCCTTTCCCTCCTCTTCCTCTTCTCTCTTCCTCCCCTACTCTTCTTCTCTTCCTTCCATTCTCTCGTCTTCCTTATTCTCTTTTTTCCCCTCCTCCTTAATACCTCCTTCCTGGACGCCTTCCTCTGCCTTCTCATATACAGTAGGAAGACCCAATCCCGCCTTACGCACTATATATATGGACTTCACTGACCATCCGTCACGACCTCTAGTACTGACATATATCGAATTCTGTCTTGTCTGATCATGATTTACGTTCACACGCCGACACATATGCGCGTAGTTCAGCTCGGAGAGTGTATGTGTACGTGCAGTGTTTATTAGTATATATATATATATATATATATATATATATATATATATATATATACATGTATATATTATATATATATATATATATATATATATATATATATATATATATACACACATACATGTATATTATATATATATATATATATATATATATACATACCTGTATATATATATATATATATTATATATATATATATATATACATATATACATATATATATATATATACATATATATATATATATATATATACATATATACACACACATATATATATATATATATGTGTGTGTGTGTGTGTGTGTGTGTGTGTGTGTGTGTGTGTGTGTGTGTGTGTGTGTGTGTGTGTGTGTGTGTGTGTGTGTGTGTGTGAAACACACACACACAATAACACATACTAACTCACTAAATCACTCTGGATAGTTCTTAACTTGTTTACATAAGTATCTGGTGACCATTTCCAATCTACAGAAAAGCCTGAGTTACGAATCCATCGACAAGGGTTTCTTCTCTTGATCGTTTTTCTGTCTAATCCGAGGCATTGCAATTGTATATCTTTCTGTCACTTCGCGCTACCCGGTCCCTCTTATCACTCCCTCCCGACAACTGTCCGATCACCGCTCCTACCTCGGTCCCCTCTTGTTCTCCCTCTCTCAGTCTCCCGTATGAAGTATGTAGTGTATCAGTTTTATGTAGCCGATATTTTAGGGATTTTCATGACATTCCCACTGGACAGACACACAGAATTTTCTTATATATGGAGCATAATCTCAACTTAAAAAAAAATCTTACTCACTCACTCACTCACCAATCCCTCTTTCCCTCCCTCCTTCATCCCTTCCCTTTCTTTCTTCCTTCTTTATTCCATCCATCCTCTGCTCCCTCAATCACTCGTCTCTCTTCTCCCTCACTCTCCTCCACTTCCCCCGCCCCTCTCTCCCTCATTCTCCTTCCTTCCTCCCCTCTTCTCCCTCACTCTCCTTCCCTCCTCCCCCTCTCTCCCTCGCATCCATCCTCCCTTGTATCCTCATTTCCTCTCTCGCTCCCTCCCTCCCTTTCTCGCTTTGTTTCTCTCCCCCCCCCCTCTTCCGTTCCCTGGCTCCCCCCAAGCCCACTATTAGCAGAGGCAACGTCCGCGAAGACGAAGGAGGGGCCGGCCATCCAGCGTGGTGTCTCCCCATCATTCTTGCGCTAATTGTTGTGGTACATCTTCCTCTTGTTTTTGCTTCGCTGGTGATGATGGATTAAGTGACGCGCTTCGGCCCCCGCGCCGCTCGCATTCTTCGCTTCCAGGCTTCGAAACAGGGTTGACGATTTGTTCGAAGCCACGAGAACTGGACTGTTTGAGCTACGAGGCTTCGAAACAGGGGTTGACGATTTGTTCGAAGCCACGAGAACTGGACTGGTCGAGCTACGAGGCTTCGAAACAGGGGTTGACGATTTGTTCGAAGCCACGAGAACTGGACTGGTCGAGCTACGAGGCTCCAAAACAGGGGTTGACGATTTGTTCGAATCCACGAGAACTGGACTGTTCGAGCTACGAGGCTTCGAAACAGGGGTTGAGGATTTGTTCGAAGCCACGAGAACTGGACTGTTCGAGCTACGAGGCTTCGAAATAGGGGTTGACGCTTTGTTCGAAGCTACGAGAACTGGACTGTTCGAGCTACGAGGCTTCGAAACAGGGGTTGAGGATTTGTTCGAAGCCACGAGAACTGGACTGTTCGAGCTACGAGGCTTCGAAACAGGGGCTGACGATTTGTTCGAAGCCACGAGAACTGGACTGTTCGAGCTACGAGGCTTCGAAACAGGGTTGACGATTTGTTCGAAGCCACGAGAACTGGACTGTTCGAGCTACGAGGCTTCGAAACAGGAGTTGACGCTTTGTTCGAAGCCACGAGAACTGGACTGTTCGAGCTACGAGGCTTCGAAACAGGGGCTGACGCTTTGTTCGAAGCCACGAGAACTGGACTGTTCGAGCTACGAGGCTTCGAAACAGGAGTTAACGCTTTGTTCGAAGCCACGAAAACTGGACTGTTCGAGCTACGGGGCTTCGAAAGGAGCACGAAGCTTTTTTTTTTTTATGAAGCCTTGGGACTGGAGACGATTGGAGCTTCGGCGCTGTGAGAGGGATGAAGTCTAATGGACGATAATGCAACAGAAGAAATATTTTTTCTTTCTCTTATTTTAGGTCGACCCATCTACTGGAAATAGACTCTGAAGCGTCCTTTATTACTCCTAGGAGGCCTCCGGTAACGGCGGTTCGTAATTTCATTTACTTTATCGTCACTGGGGGGGAGAGCAGTTTTGTTCGCTGTTCCATGAAATACTATGACGTCTCTTCCGTTCCTCACGTTTTGAAAATTCGGGGCAATTCCAACGGAAAACCACACCATTTCAAACATCTACATGTTTTTTATTTGGTGACATTTCAATAGGCCAAGGAAGTCGTGCTTGCCGAAATTGATCCGGTCTTTCTTCCAATCCGTTTTCTCTCTCTCTCTCTCTCTCTCTCTCTCTCTCTCTCTCTCTCTCTCTCTCTCTCTCTCTCTCTCTCTCTCTCTCTCTCTCTCTCTCTCTCTCTCTCTCTCTCTCTCTCTCTCTCTCTCTCTCTCTCTCTCTCTCTCTCTCTCTCTCTCTCTCTCTCTCTCTCTCTCTCTCTCTCTCTCTCTCTCTCTCTCTCTCTCCTCATTTCCGAGGCAGAAGGAGGGAATGCGTCAAAGAAAACAAAAGGACTATATTGGTGGAAATAACGCTCGGGGAATGGAAGGAGACGCTTTTTAATCTACAGACTTTGATTTGTTACGAATTGATCGGAGAAGATCGACCCGTAGACGGTTCGGATGATACTGAATATCGAAGTTCATAGCTAAGGAGTCGACGTGAAGGTAGGTGGGGGATAAAGAATGTCTATGGAAACGAATCCTCAGAGTAGACATGCGGTAGCCACAGACTTAATGAAATCTCCGGGATGATGGAGAACTTTATATTGAAGAATAGTTCTATAAGATGAATATATTGACATATGTGGTAAATTTACTGTCAATATAACAAAGTTACCAAATACAGGGTAAGTGATTTAATGTATATAATATAGAGAATAATGATCCTGAATCCATAGATGAAACATGACAGAAGCTGTAGATAGTGGGACTCAAGAACAAGGGTCTTGAAGCCACAACGCATGGTTTGGTGATAATATGCTAAAGAAAGATACCTCAAGCACCAGGTTATATAGGTCATGGATTTGAGAGCATACACAGGTATGGCAGAGGAGCTACAGAATTGAGATTGTTGTCTCTGAAGTTCTCCAAAGAACAATGGGTGATGAATGGAACTGAGGAAGGGAGGAAAGTGACAAGAGAAAAAAAAAATATATCTACTGTAATGTCTTATATTGATTATGTTGTTTGTATTTTTGAGTAACAGTTTCTGTATTTTTCTTCATTCGACATCGTTATTGGCAGAAACATTTCCTGTTAGTATGGTTTTCCTTTTTTCAATTAAGTGCAGCGTATTCATTTATAGCCAGATCGTAAGAAACCATATTTCCATCCTATGGAAAACACGACCATGGAATGACCGAAGAAGTCAGTCCAGAACGCCCCTCCAGTAACAACCACAACGGCGAGAGAAATTAGTCTCAGCATCTCACTACCCTCCGATCCAAAACAAAGGACGTCCCGTCTTCTCGCGATGTTCAAAACATTCTTTTTTTCTCGTCCTCGTACAAAAAAACAAAAAAAAAGGAGAAATAAAAGTGGAAATAAAGTTATAATTTTCTTTGTCTTCCCCTCGCTCAGCTGTGACCACAGGCCCCTCCGCTGCCACCACCTCTTCCTCAGCTACACAGACACATTTCTCCTTCTTGGCACTATCGTGCCAGCCGCCAGTGCCACTATCACCGACTTATCATCATCGTCGCCGGCCGTATTAGTGATTGACGATGCAGTTGGTTGCAAATGCGGACTGATCCTTGATGATTTGTAAGCAACTGTCTCAGGGTCGTTATCATTTTCAACCCCCCACGCCCCCTCCCCCTTCCCCACCTCCCTCCCTTTTTACCATTTCTCTTCCCTTCTTTTCCCCCCTATCTGCCCCATCTCCATCTATTCCCCCTCTCTTTCCACATCTCCGTCTCTCTTGTCCTGTCTCCCTTGTCTCTCTTGTTACCTCCCTCATCTCTCTCTCTCTCCTCTCTTTTTCCTTCTTCCCTTTCTCTCTTTCCTCTTTTGTTCTTCTCTATCATTACCTCCCGTGTCTCTCTTTCTCTCCCCTCTCTCCTACTCTCACTCTTTTTTACCTCTCTCTCTTCCTCACGTGTTACAACTTATCCCCACTCTCTCTCTCCCTACTCTCCCTATTTCTCCTCTTTCTCCTCTTGCTCCACTTGCTCCACTTGCTCCCTCTCCCTTGTCCATTTCTCCCCCTCTCCTTCTTTCTCCGTCTCCCCTGTTTACGCTCTCACACACGACAAATCTTATCACGCGTCTCCAAAGGTATAAACAATAGTATACAGTTATCTTTATCGCAATAATGCTGTCTGTCACAGTTTCTTTGTTGCATTCTTAGTAAAGAAAATAAATATTCATGAGGAAAAGCTTTGAAGCCTTTTATCATTTTAGTTTTTTCTATTAGGTATCTAGGATGGTACAAGTTAATTCTCAATAAATCCTTCTCATTTTGAATTACCTGTTTTTCGCTTAAATGCATTTATTTAGGTTAATGTTTGAAAAGTAAATGCCATAAGGGTTATCTTTTTTTTCCATTTTCTAACCTCGTTGGTTTTCTAGGTCATTATCGTCACAATTCTTACAATGATTACAAAAAGCAATCATGAATGAATTTTGGCATTTTCTTTTATTATTGATATCAAATTGCTAATAAGCTTTCCTTCGAGTAACTGAGTTACCGTTGCTGAGTTCTAGGAGGGTTCTGAATTCTAGACTCAAGCTATTTCAGCAGGACTAGTAATGTTTTTCAACACTGTCACCATCATTACTGCATCAGGGATTTTGCCGTTGTCAATGGGGTGTCAACGCTGCCCAGTAAAACTAGGGCCGGCCACACACATACAGTTTAAACTGACACTTACAACTGTTCAGTTATAACTGTCAGTTGAAACTGCACGTGTGTGGGTATCTCAGTATCACTGAGATACCCACACACGTGCAGTTTCAACTGACAGTTATAAATGAACAGTTTTAACTGTCAGTTTAAATTAGACGTGTGTGGCTGGCCTAATACTGTTGCCTATTATCACTAACGCAAACTATTTTAATTCTGTTTTTGGGAGGCTCTGAGTTCTGTCCACCTGATATTTTATTTTTTGCATTTAAAAGAGGATTTATTTATTTATTTATTTATTTTTTTCAAATTTTCATTTTGAACTGAAACATTTCTTTCTAGACATGGAGTTCCGTTGACTTTGTTCATGATATTCTATTTTTTGCATTTAAAAGAGGATTTATTTATTTTTTCCAAAATTTCATTTTGAACTGAAGCATTTCTTTCTAGACATGAAGTTCCGTTGACTTTGTTGGTTAGATAAAAAGATACATAGATAAAAAATCCTGGTGTCCCATGCTATGACCATTGATGGATATCTACAAGTTGAGGTCCTGCAAATTGAACGTCAGGGAGACTTACATATTATTACACATGGAATCCCGACAACTGGCGAATACAGTGTTCTGTTCGTATATGACTTTCGGGTCCTCATTTAAGGACCTCGAAAAGCCTTATGCACGACTTGGAGAAAAGAAAACAAATAAAAGAATAAATATAAAATCAAACCCCCAAAATTGTTCTCTGTAGAGGAAACTTGAGTCTCGAGGCCAAAAGGTATAACGATTATGGTCTGTATTCCTTTATAGCATACGGCCGATAATCCTATAAAAGCGTATTTTTGGACCCCGAGATTTCGTCTAAGGATACGGCGCCAAGTCTGATATCGAACGGCAGGCTGTAGAGGGTCATAACTATGTTTACCTAGTTCCGATTTTTCTTCTGAGAAATCACTTGCAAAGAAAAAAATGTATATGGATATATATATATATATACATATATATATATATATATATATATATATATATATATATATATATATATATATACACATATATATATATGTATATATATATATATGTATATATATACATATATATATACATATATATTTACATATATGTATATATATATATATATATATATATATATATACATGTATGTATATATATATTTGTATTTATATGTTTATATATTTATATATATATATATATATATATTTTCATATGTATATATATATTTATATTTATATGTTTATATATATATATATATATATATATATATATATATATATACATATATATATATATATATATACTGGATAGGAATTATTGCGAGAATGGGGTGGGCAAAGGAAGGTTGGAGGTTGGATGGGGCAGGTAAAGGAGAGAGAAAAGGAGAAGGGAGGAGAAAGAGGGGTACATAGGTATTCAAGAATTTATAGGAGGTAAAGGATGAAATAATCTTAGAGTTAACGTACACTATATATATATATATATATAATATATATATATATATATATATATATATATATATATGTCTGTGTGTGTTGTATGTATATATATATATGTTTATACGGTATGTATATATGTATATACGTACATATGAATATATGCATGTATGTACATATGTATATATGTGTATATATATATATATATACATATATGTACTGTACATATATATATATATATATATATATACTTATATATATATACACGTATATGTATATACGTACTTCCCGTTAACTTTAAGTTGATTTTATCTTCTACCTCTTATAAATTCTTGAATGCCTGTATCCCCCTCCTTCTCCTTCCTCCTTCTCCACCTTTTCTTCTCCTACTCCTCTTCTTTACCTTCGCCATGCATCCCCCAACCTTCCTTCGCCCATCCGGTATTACTATTACTATTCTATCCGGTATTACTATTCCTTCCCTCCTTCCTGTTGCCCCTCTTATCCCACATCCCTCATACCCCCATTCTAGAATCCCAATACACCCTTGGCTCCCTCTTGTTAAGTCTATCCTCCCCCTTTCCTCTCCCTTCCTTCTCCCTCAGTCTCCCTTTCTTAGCTCTCATTAACCCTTTTCACATTTTTCTCTACCTCCCTCCTTCCCTCCTTCCGTCCTTTCCTCCCTTCCTCCCTTCCTCCCTTCCTCCTTCATGGCCCATTTAGAGACACTATTATCTCTCTTTCCTACCTATTTCCTTTCTTCTCTACTATCCCTATCCAGTACCTCCTTCTCCCCCTCCTATCTCCCAATTTTTACCTCCCTATTTCTCTAGCCCTCCTTCCCTTCCTCCTTCATGGCTCATTTAGAGAAACCATTATCTCTCTTTCCTACCTATTTTCTTTCTGCTCTACTATCCCTCTCCAGTATCTCCTTCTCTCACTCCTATCTCCCAATTTTTACCTCCCTATTTCTCTAGCCGTCCTTCCCATCACAACCCTCCCCGGGACCCCTATCACGACTGACCGCGGCAACAATATCTCGCGATCACCGTCTTGACGAATGGCTCTATTGGTTTTCAATGACTACGGCGTCAAGCGAGTTCTCGCAACAGCAATCGTAGTATCGGCTCTCCTTCTCCCCAACTCTCCTCCCGAACCCTATGAGCGCCTTGACACGACTTTCCTCTTTGTTTCCTCGCGTCCATCCTCCTTCGCAGCGTCCTCTTGACTTGATGTATTGTTGGCGACAAAGGTTCCACAGAAGCTCCAGCTACCCCTTCTTCCCTTCCCTTCACACTTCTCTTCCCTCTTCCTTCTCTCTTCACCTTTTAGCTATTCACCACTTTCATCCTTATCACAAATTTCCCTTGTCTCTTCTTTCCTTTTTCTACTTCCTCCATTCACCACACCTTTACCAATTTGCCCCATTTCCTTTCTCCTTTCCCTCTTCGCCCTTCCTTCGTAGTCTTCTTTCCTCCCCATTTCCTTCCTTCTTCTTTCCCACTTAACTCCTTTCCTCTTCCATTCCTTACCCTCCCACTCTCCCCTTCCCCCTCTTCCACCGTCCCCCATTTCCTTTCTCCTTTCCCTCTTTGCCCCTGCTTCGTAGTCTTCTTTCTTCCTCACTTCCTTCCTTCTCCTTTCCCACTTAACTCCTTTCCTATTTCATTCCTTACCCTCCCATTCTCCCCTTTCCCCCTCTTCCACCGTCCCCCATTCCCCCCCTCCCACCTACCCCAATCTTATTAGCTCCCCCATCCTGTATATAAGCAATAGAAACTTGTAGTGGCTATTTATGCCACAGATTCCGAAAAGGAACGCATTTCACCGCCTTCCCCTTCTTTCCTACTCAACTCTCTCCCCACTTTCTCTTCCCTCTCCCCTCTCTCCCTCCTCAACCCTCTCCCCCACTTTCTCCTCCCTCTCCCCTCTCTCCCTCCTCAACCCTCTCCCCCACTTTATCCTCCCTCTCCCCCTCTCTCCCTCCTCAACCCTCTCCCCCACTTTCTCCTCCCTCTCCCCCTCTCTCCCTCCTCAACCCTCTCCCCCACTTTCTCCTCCCTCTCCCCTCTCTCTCTCCTCTCCCCTCTCTCCTTCCTTCCCTTCCTCCCATCCACTCACTCCCTCCTCAACCCTCTCCCCACTTTCTCCTCCCTCTCCCCTCTCTCCCTCCTCAACCCTCTCCCCTACTTTCTCTTCCCTCTCCCCTCTCTCCCTCCTCAACCCTCTCCCCTACTTTCTCTTCCCTCTCCCCTCTCTCTCTCCTCTCCCCTCTCTCCTTCCCTCCCTCCCTCCCATCCACTCACTCCCACCGTAAGGTTCATTTGCTTCAGTGTCCTATTGTGTTTTTAAGGAACCCGAATACCCTCCCACCTGATCCGCCTCCCCCACCTTTACCACGATCCCCAATTACCCACCCTCGTTTATTTCTGTGTTTTATATAACCAATAGGCACACGAGTTGAGTGTTGGTAATATTTGAGCGGATGGATAAGTGCAGAAGATTAGCTATTACCTCCCTTCTGTACAACGTGAGTTCTTTTCTAAGACTAAATTCGCCTTTCGACACCCAGACCAGAACAGACCAATGGTCTAGTGCAGAGGTGGGGAACCTGCGGCCGGCCGCATGCGGCCTTCCGGGCCATCAAGTGCGGCCTTCTGCGGCCTTTGATATACATATTATCTAAAAAACTATATTATCTATTATTTAAAAAGTATATTATTTATTATAAAAAGGGATAAGATAATTGAAAAAAAAAAAAATTTCAGTGCGGCATCTATGTGGGACGATGAATTGTAAGGTGGCCTTCATGCACAAAAAGGTTCCCCACCCCTGGTCTAGTGGATAGATTTTACCCTCTCGTTGGAAGGTTCCCTTAAGGTGATTGAAAACAATCCGTGACAACCAGATCAGTCAATTACCTTGTTAAGGGCAGTTAAAGGCTTCAAACTATGATTATTCGTGTATTTGCTTGTTGTCATGGTTGTCTTGTATTTCAGTCTTTGCGCAATAAGTATTTTTCTAACGATCTTGTTAATGGTAACATTATCCAAGATCTTATTACATGTGCTGTCATTACTGTCAGCGGAGATAATGTTGAAATATAATATTTTCGAAATATGTGACAGAGGTCAAGCAGTTAATGATAATCACCAAAGTTAGATATCAGTAATACGTAAAAGATTGGAGCTATCTGTATTAGACATACAAACATCACATGAGAATAGTTTGAGTTACCAGATTGCGTCTTTCTGTACTGGGAAATATATTTAGGTGACGTCGTTTCTAAGTCGCTCGTTAGCCCTGGGCCCCTCCCCCTCCCCCCACCTCCCTCCCTTACTCGTGATGACGTCATGAAGGTAAACAGGAGGACTGTCGATAGCGTTAGGGACGGATTGGGCAATTGCACATCATAAGGTGTGTTCTAGTCAGTTTGTTCTGTCTCCTCTTCCTCCCTCTTCCCCCTCCTCCTCCTCCTCCTCCTTTTTCTTGTCTTCCTTCTCCTTTTCCTCTTCTCAACCACGAGCACAACACTAGACCGTGGGGACCGACCAGAACAGTGCAGCGACGAAATCATTTGTATTTTTCTTATCAATTACACACATGTACACATAGTTTTCATTGTAAAAGGCATACTAGTATGCCTTCTAGGAGTAATGGGTAGAGACCCAAGCAAGATGTACTTCTTGTAATCAATAAATGTAAAAAAAGAAAAAAAAATCAACCCCCACCGCCGCCACCTACCACCATCACCAACACCTACCACCATCACCACCACTTACTACCCCCCCACCACCGCCTGCTGTTCCACGATGGCTCCAACTTGACGTTTAGTCTACACTAACTTGGTGAAGAGCTACTACGGAGTGAACGTTATCTTCAGTCGTTAAAATATAGATCTTAGCGGAGTGCACAGATCAATACAAGAGAATCAGGAAGTGAAAGAAAATGTATATACAATTCAAGGAAATCAAGGTAACTAAGCTACAAATTAACTGTTCATCAATATTTAAATAACTTTACTCCGTTCAAAACCTTACACCCTTCTTCTCCACATACACACATAAACACACTCGCGCGCACACATACGTACACACACACACACATACCCACACAATGCACACACACACATGCACACACACACATGCACACACGCACACACATGCACACACGCACACACATGCACACACATGCACACACACACGCACACACACGCACACACATGCACACACATGCACACATGTACACATGTACACATGTACACACATACACACACACACACACGCACACGCACACGCACACACGCACACACAGACCAAGACCTTGGTGAATGGTGAATCACAAACATATATAAACACACACACACACACTCCCTCCTCCAAAGACTTGACGTTACCCTTGACAGCGATGAACGTCGTTTAACTGGAAACCGTTCCCATACGAAGGCCATCAAGTTTGAGGAAAATAAAGAACTTCTTGTAACGACGCTATTGACGGGTGGGCGTTATAAGCAGATGAAGACCTACACGGACCTGAAGGTAAGGACCCTATTAAGGGCGTGAATGGCGGTCCAGGAAAGTCATCAGGGCTCGGAGTCCCTCGGGAACTCGAGAAGGGCTTCGGGCGCCAGCTAACCCAGATGGGAAAAATTATCTTCTGGCTCTCTTAGCCCTAGTTAGGTGTGATTGGACCAGTCTCTTCCTGATGTGGGGTCAGTCTGTGCGTCCTCCTCTTTGTCTTTATTTTTCTCCTGTCCATTCACCGGTCTTCTCTCTCTCTCTCTCTCTCTCTCTCTCTCTCTCTCTCTCTCTCTCTCTCTCTCTCTCTCTCTCTCTCTCTCTCTCTCTCTCTCTCTCTCTCTCTCTCTCTCTCCCTCCCTCTCTCTCCCTCTCTCGTTCTGTGTCTGTCTCTCTCTATCTCTCTCTCTCTCTGTGTCTCTCTGTCTCTCTGTCTCTCTGTCTCCCTCTCCCTCTCCCTTTCCCTCTCCCTCTCCCTTTTCCTCTCCCTTTTCCTCTCCCTTTCCCTCTCCCTTTCCCTCTCCCTCTCCCTCTCTCTCCCTCTCCCTCTCCCTCTCCCTCTCCCTCTCTCTCTCTCTCTCTCTCTCTCTCTCTCTCTCTCTCTCTCTCTCTCTCTCTCTCTCTCTCTCTCTCTCTCTGTCTGTCTGTCTCTCTCTCTCTCTCTCTCTCTGTCTGTCTGTCTGTCTGTCTCTCTCTCTCTCTCTCTCTCTCTCTCTCTCTCTCTCTCTCTCTCTCTCTCTCTCTCTCTCTCTCTCTCTCTCTCTCTCTCTCTCTCTCTCTCTCTCTCTCTCTCTCTCTCTCTCTCTCTCTCTCTCTCTCTCTCTCTCTCTCTCTCTCTCTCTCTCTCTCTCTCTCTCTCTCTCTCTCTCTCTCTCTCTCTCTCTCTCTCTCTCTCTCTCTCTCTCTCTCTCTCTCTCTCTCTCTCTCTCTCTCTCTCTCTCTCTCTCTCTCTCTCTCTCTCGCGTGCGCGCGCGAGTGTGTGTGTGTGTGTGTGTGTCTGTGTGTGAGAGAGTGTGTTCGTGTGTGTGTGTGTACGTGCTTCCTCTATGACAGTGTCTCTCCCTCCTCATTCTCTTCAACCACATTGGGATGATAGTAAACTGTCAGCTTACTCATCCGAGACAGCAGCTGTGGCCACACCCAACAGCAGCCCATAAACTCGAACGTATGTTATTCCAATACACAACGTTTCAGTCTACAAATTAAGTACTCTTAGGGCTGTCTGATATATGAACCTCTTCAGTACCGTGATATAAGTGAGTGTTTTTGTTCTTATTAACGGTAGATGATTGATAGATGAAATTGGGAAAATGTGTTACCTTAGTGGGTCGATGCACCGATTTGTCTCACGTCTATCTTGGAGTTGAGCAAGTCGTCCGGCACTCGCCAGGGAAAAAAATCTTTATGAAGACAACATAATTTTGAAGGAGTTTGAGTGTCCAATCCAGGGTGGGAACTAGCCCACACTACTTTCAGGTCTTTTTTCCTGCGTTTCGAGTCTAGTCACTCATACAAGCTCCCCCAGACGATTTTTACCAGTACATTACTAGCTGTGAACTGGGGTTAGGGAGAATTGTGAAAACGGGATGGAGGTATGGCGTAGAGATTGCACATAACTCAGTGGATAATCGAGACGGGCCCGAGATAGCTTCAGCCTTTTTTTCTTAGGGAAGGGAGCGGCAGAGAGACGAATTGAATAGTATTGCATCAGCCAGAATAGAAGGCGAAGTACCACCCAGTAAGACAAGGACTAAGATTTACATGCTAAAGCCCGTTCGCAGCCGACAGAGTGCCACGAAAATGATCAGATTAGTCTTGTGGCACCCTGAAGAAAGACAAAAGTGCCACACTTTCTTTGGACCTAACCGTATCTCTCTGCTCACTTAATTGTCTTCCCTCGTTCCAGTATGATCCTGTGACATGTGGCTCTCCTTCTCTGGTCCCCTCCTTCCCTCCCTCACTCTTCCTCTCCCTCCGCCCCGTCTGACGCCTGTTCTTGTACGGCCACAAAACCTTGCGGGAAGTGCCACGGCCGCTGGCTTCAGCTGCTGCCGTTTCTGGTGGCTCTTGCTCCGACACAGATTCCGTCCGACATGTGGCATTACGCTTACAGACCTTACTTCCTCCTTCCTTTGCCTTCCTTCGCCTTCCTTCGCCTTCCTTCGCCTTCCTTCGCCTTCCTTCGCCTTCCTTCGCTTTCCTTTGGCACTACCTCCCCCTCGACTCGTTTCCCAAACCTTCCCATTCTTTCCTCTTCCTTTTCTTTATTTTCTTTCTTGTTATACTCCGTCTACATTCCTTTCGTTTCATTTCGTACTTTCTCCTTTTCCCCTCCTTCTTCCTATTTCTCTTTCTCTATTTCTGTCTTTTCTTGTAGTTTACCTCATTTATCCTTATTGATTATCGTATTCCCTTCTAATTCATTTCCCCTCATGTTTTTAATTTTCCTTCCTTTGTCACTCTATTCCTAGTTTCTCCCTCGTTTCCTATATAATCTACCTCCTTTATCATTCTCACATTTTCCTTCCTTTTCCTTCAATTCTCCGCTTTTCCCTTATTTCTCTGCTTTCTCTTCTCTCCCCTCGCCTCACCTTTTCCTTCCGATCTCCCCCTATACTTAGAATCACTGACACCTCGACAATCTAGAAAAGTATCCCGGCCCTGTTTGCCCCACTTCTCGCTATTTGTTCCACCCCGCCCCCTCCATCCGCCCCCCCTTCCCACCCTCCCATCGCCATTCCTCTTCGGCCTCTACCTATTCATCAACATTGCCCCAGATTCTTGGACCCCGACTTCGCCGACGGCGTTGTCTCGTGAGACCGCCTCGTGGTGGCACCCGAACTCCCGAAGTTCGCATGTGCTCTGCCCACAATTCAGGCCCTCTCGAGCCCACCGCTTTTATTACAGGGAAGCCACGCCACACGGGCTTCGAAGGACCTGGTGTGCTATCACCACTGGCACCACAAGCTCGCCACAACCACCATCCATCAGTTACACCACCCACACCTCCACAACTGACACCAGCCACTAACCACCACTACTCAACACCGCCTATCACCAACCAACACCAGTAACACGTTCAAAAGCCACAGGCACAGAGACGACCATAGCAGTCATAGGGCATTAGGCTTTTATACTTCATCGGTAGGTGATAAGCTTGTTAAAGTGTTACTCTCCGGGTACAACTGAAAAGAGAAAGGAAAAGAGAGATGGGTACTGTTGGATTATGTTAAGAGGTGAGAGAGAAAGAGGAATGGGAGAGGTTGTTGGGTGTAGAGAGGACGTTCAGGAGGAGGGTCTCCCACAAAATTGATAGTAAATGAGCCTTGAAGCTTCGAAATTTATCATATAGTGTTTGCGGCGCGCGCTGCGAGTATTATACTGTTGTGGCTCAGGGGGGGAAGGAAGATTCACGTCCCTTTATCATCCCAAAGAATAATTGCTCGAATAATTTGAATATTTTGTCAACATAAATCTCGAATTATTTAAGACTGTTTTACTGTTGCCGAATGATGCATGAACGGCCTTTTGTGATTATTTTATTAACCGCAGACAAAGGTAAATATTAGATGAGCAGGAGGGTTTTTTCTTGTTCAATATATTGTTCAAAACGCGCCTTGGCTGCAGCCATCTAGTTTGTGCGCGCACGCGCATGCACACACACACAGACACACACACAGACACACACACAGACACACACACAGACACACACACAGACACACACACACACACACACACACACACACACACACACACACACACACACACACACACACACACACACACACACACACACACACACACACACACACAAATAAACAAAAACAGACATATACGCATACACGCACACACACACACACACACACACACACACACACACACACACACACACACACACACACACACACACACACACACACACACACACACACACAAACACGCACAAACACACGCACACACACGCACACACACGCACACACACGCACACACACACACACACACACGTGTGTGCGATCAAGTGTGCGTGTGTGTGCGTTTGTGTGTGTTTGTGTGCGTTTGTGTGCAAGTGTGTGTGTGTGTGTGTGTATGTGTGTATGTGTGTGTGTGTGTGTGTGTGTGTGTATTCACGTGAGCCAAAGACCAAGTGAATACACACACACACACACACACACACACACACACACACACACACACACACACACACACACACTTGCACACAAACGCACACAAACACACACAAACGCACACACACGCACACTTGATCGCACACACGTGCACATACAACATAACAACGTTCCTTCTTCGTCGTACACTCCGTCGATTCAAAGGAGGTCCCGTTCTTACGTCATCAACGGAGTTGTTGTCAATTAGCAGCGACGATTAACGATGAAAGGAGAACCTTGATTGTGCGTCCATTGCGGGGTCATAAAGGAAGGAAAATGACGCCGCCCCCGTCTCGTGCAAAGGTTAAGGGCAACTGGCGCATGATTTATGTACTGCTATTGGACCAACGCTGCGACAAGAAGTAGATCCGAGGCAGGTAGAGTTCAGGAGCCACAAAGTTTTAAAGAACCACTGGGCTTGTTTGGTCTCGGGGAATTAATTG
>NC_134785.1:8365994-8368494 GCF_046742065.1 Oratosquilla oratoria | reverse complement strand
GGCGGGGCGTGTCAGAGAGGGTGGAACGTGTCAGGCTGGGGCAGGGTGTGGGGAGGAGGGGGGAGGTGCGGAGCATGGCCGGGGTTAAGGACAAGTGTGAAGGAGTCAAAGGGAGAGGCGACCTTTTGACCCCAAATTTCCCTTTGGAAAACATATTTCAATCTGGTTATCAGAGAACTTTTATTCACGTGAGAGGTTACCTATGCTCTGCGTGGGAAAGAAGGGAGTTATGTATAACTGAGGTCTTCTGAGATGAACGATATAAATGAGAGTAGATAAAGCGCGCCTTTCAAGACATCGACAAAGAAGAAGGCAGACAGATTCACGATAAGTCGTTACTGTTTGAGTATTTAAATGATGTCAATCATAACGCTCCGATAGGAGGAGATAGGAGTCGTAGTGATGATGGCGGAGTGGAGGGGATGTGGGGGGGTGGAGGGTTGAAGAAAGAGGAAGTTTCTTGACGGGAGGGGAAGTAGTAGAAGCTCTCTGGGGACAGAGAAGAAATGGGGGAAAACAAAAGTTATGATTTATGTACCTTGAGAATGAAAGGGAGGAGGGGCACGCTGAAAAGAAAGGTAGACGAAGTTGTTCTTGGGTGCAAGGACTCGTCGTCAGAAGGGGCAGAGGGAAGGAAGAGGAAGAAGGAAGAGTGGAGGAGAGAAGTGGCCGGAAGAATATTTGATGGAAGAGGAAAGGGTGGAGGAATAAGGAAAGGAGGAGGAAAAGGGAAGGAAGAGGAAGAAGGAAGAGTGGAGGAGGAAGGAAGAGAGAAGTAGCAGGAAGGATATTTGATGGAAAAGGAAATGGTGGAGGAATAAGGAAAGAAGGAAGAGGGAAGGAAGAGGAAGAAGGAAGAGTGGAGGAGGAAGGAAGAGAGAAGTAGCAGGAAGGATATTAGATGGAAGAGGAAAGGGTGGAGGAATAAGGAAAGGAGGAGGAAAAGAGAAGGAAGAGGAAGAAGGAAGGGTGGAGGAGGAAGGAAGAGAGAAGTAGTAGGAAGGATATGAGATGGAAGAGGAAAAGGTGGAGGAATAAGGAAAGGATGAGGAAAAGGGAAGGAAGAGGAAGAAGGAAGAGTGGAGGAGGAAGGAAGAGAGAAGTAGCAGGAAGGATATGAGATGGAAGAGAAAAGGGTGGAGGAATAAGGAAAGGAGGAAAAGGGAAGGAAGAGGAAGAAGGAAGAGTGGAGGAGGAAGGAAGAGAGAAACAACAGGAAGGATATGTGATGGAAGAGGAAAAGGTGGAGGAACAAGGAAAGGAGGAGGAAGAGGGAGAGATGGAGGAAGAAGGAAGAGAGGAGGGAGGAAAAAAGAAGTAACAAGAAGGATGGAAAAGGAAAAGGTGGAGGAATAAGAAAAGGAGGAGGAAGAGGGAGAGATGGAAGAGGAAGGAAGGGAGGAGGAAAGAAAAGAGAAGTAACAGGAAGGATGAAAGAGGAAAAGGTGGAGGAATAAGAGAAGGAGGAGGAAGAGGGAAGGAGGAGGAAGAGGGAAGGAGGAGGAAGAGGGAAGGAGGAGGAAGAGGGAAGGAGGAGGAAGAGGAAAGGAGGAGGAAGAGGGAAGGAGGAGGAAGAGGGAAGGAGGAAGAAGAAGGAAAAGAGGAAGGAGTGTGAAAGGACAAAGAGAAAGTCTGATAAAGTTAGAAGAAAGCGCAGCGGAACAAGCACAGGTGAGGAATTATGGAAAAAAAGTGTCAAGATTTTGTTTTTCTTTGGAGTTTGGGAGGGGAGATGGAGAGGAAAGGTAAGTAGGAGGAAGCTGGGAGTGAGGAGGGGAGGGAAGGGGAGAGGATGAAAAAGGGATCATGGTCCCCAAGAGGGGAAGCTGAACAGATGTAGGGGAGGAACATTATTTTTTTTTTTTTTTTTTTTTTTTTTTTTTTTGCGAAGAGGGGGAAAAATCGTAATAAAGAAGACTGGGAATTGAAGGAAGAAGAACAACAAAGTGGAGAGAAAGGGGAAAACTAAAAAGATTTGGAGGGACAAGGAAAAGGGGCGATAAGAGATAAAGGGGTGTGAGGTAAGGGAGTTAAAGGGACTAGAAAGGGAAAGAGGAGTTAAAGGGACTAAAAAGGAAAAAAGGAGTTAAAGGAGAATGAGAAAACGGAAAACAGAGGGAAAGGGGAACAGGGAAGAGTCGAAAGAGGGAATAAAAAGGGGAATGGAAATGGGACAGGGGAAGGAAGGGGAAAAAGGGAATTAAAAGAATGAAAGGAAGAAGAGGAGGAGGAGGTTGAGGGTGAGAAAGAGAGGGTGAGGAGGAGAAGGTGAGGAGGAGAGGGTGAGGAGGAGAGGGTGAGGAGGAGAGGGTGAGAAGGAGAGAGTGAGGAGGAGAGGGTGAGGAAGAGAGGAGGAGGAGGAGGAGAGGATGAGGAGGAGAGGGTGAGGAGGCCTGTAGCAGGAGACAGTCTTCGAACGACCGCTGTGCAATGCAAAGACCTCGTCATGTCTCATGCATATACGAGTCACGAAGACCATCAAGGCTTTCTTCCTGGCAGC
>NC_134785.1:8348494-8360994 GCF_046742065.1 Oratosquilla oratoria | reverse complement strand
TCTTATCGGCTGAGATATTGTCCGGATAGGCGTAAGACTAATGGCGCCATTAATGGTAGAGGCTCTGTCAGGAGGACCCCGTGTGGGTGTGAGGTTCGCCCGGGGATATAAGGGGAGGCGAGTGGAGGCGCCCTATGTACTTGGGGATTAGCAGTAGCGAGGTAACTGACCTACAGTTGAGCAAGAACTTGGGGATGAAGATTGGAACTGGGGATGACATGGGAGGGTGCGAGATGGATGGCCGGGTGACTGCCTGCGTGCCGTCACTGCTTTATTGACTTTGGCTCTAGATATATTGTCACAGGAGAAGAGTTATATATAAACATGCACGCAGGCGCACAGGCACGCCGATGCACACATGCGCATGTATGGTGATGCATATATTAGACCACACACACACACACACACACACACACACACACACACACACACACACACACACACACACACACACACACACACACACACACACACACACAGGCACGCACACACACAGGCACGCACACACACAGGCACGCACACACACAGGCACGCACACACACAGGCACGCACACACACACAGGCACGCATACACACAGGCACGTATACACACAGGCACGCACACACAGGCACGCGCACACAGGCACGCACACACACAGGCACGCACACACACAGGCACGCACACACACAGGCACACACACACACAGGCACACACACACAGGCACACACACGCACAGGCACACACACACAGGCACACATACACACACGCACGCACGCACACACACACACGCACACACACACACACACACACACACGCACACACACACACACACACACACACACACACACACACACACACACACACACACACACACACACACACACACACACACATACATACATACACGCACGCACACACACACACATACACGCACGCACACACACACACACACGCACACACACACATACATACACGCACACACATACATACACGCACGCACGCACACACATACACGCACGCACGCACACACCTACACATCCACCCACACGCACACACATATGCACATGCACCCACCCACTGACGCACACATACATGCATATACACACATATATATATATATATATATATATATATATATATATAATATATATATATATATATATATATATATATATATATATATATATATAGACACCATGAGGGTTTCCCCTTATAAGAAATGTACCTAGGTCAGAGGCATGTACCTTTTCCCAGCCATTTCAATCTCCACCACCCTTGCCATGCCTCCTATCTCAGCTCCTTATGGAGATATATATTCATAATCCAAAAGCTATCTTATCCAGATAAGGGGAGATACCCGAGTAAAAGCACCTCCTCATATCTCCGTATCATAAATACAACCCTTCCAATCTCATCACAACGAAAAACAAGGACACCCTATCCCTAGCCACACTACTTGAGGTAAAAGCAGTGCAGCAAGGTACAGCTCTCCTACAGCAGGGCTAGACAGCCTTGTCTGGCTTACGTCCACCGTTTCACCACATGGAGATCCTCTCCTTGATCTGTCCAAAAAAGATTATAATGCAGGTGGTAAAAAGCTCTTCATCTATGCACAGTCTAATTCCATTCAATCCTATCCTTGGTTATGTAAGTCAATGAGTGACGTGTTCTGATAGAGATATCTTGCAATCTGGGAATCTTTTTTTCAACATTACTCTTATTTTTCGTTATGATTTTTTTTTTTTTTCGCGAGGATATAAGGGCGAGTTTATACCGACCTCAGGGTATCCATAAGACGTCCTTCAGATTTTTTTTTTTTTTTTTTTTTTTTTTTTAATTGTTCTTCGCGCGGATATATGGGCAAGTTTATACCGACCTCAGGGTATCCATAAGACGTCCTTCACTCCGTCTTCGTATATGCAAAGGAAAGGAAGGAAGGAAGGGAGGAAGGAAGGAAGTCAGTCTCGCCTTCCTCACCGTCAGAATCAATGTACTGGAAAAGTTGCATCCATGATTGACATCGCTATCAGCGTCGCAAACCCTTTCTTGCTGACGCGTCATATATATTGGTATACAATGGAGAACCACACCAGAAGGCGAGCGAGAGGCAGTCAGTGAGGTTGGCTTTAAAGTATAAAAAGTGTGGTGGGCGTGTACGTGTGTGTGTGTATGCATGTGTGTGTGTGTATGTACGTGTACGTGTATGTAGATGTGTGAAGGTTTTACCTGCTTGAAAGCCTCATAAATTTGTTCTTTGGAGAGAACAAGTCCAGAGATGAACGAATTACAATAGCAAAGGTCAGGTAAAATCAGTAACATTCTACCTATTCGTAGAAGCATTTCCTGGAGTTGAGGAGTTGTGTAGTAATGAAATAACAAAATGATAAAATGCCAATGTGTCTGTAAGGTTTTAAGACTCGAATACGTATATGCGGAAGCAGGAGTGGTTAGTTTATGACATTAGTTTCTCATGCGATCTGCGGCGGTCTTTGTAACTATCCCTTAATGAAACTGATGTTGCGATTATTTCAAAATGTTTCGTTCATAGGAAACATATGAAAGGATGGTAATAATGTGAGTTGAACTGCGCAAAGGAGCATTGTGTTATATATAAAGTAAAGTACATATTTATTTCATATATTTTCATATGTATATGTATTTATTTATCTATTAATTAATCAATAAATTTTCTTATCTATTTCTATTATTCTTATATTATTTCCTTTATTGATTTATTTACGTTTATTCTATTTTTTTTATTTTTTTTTTTGGGGGGGATCACAATATTCGATCGACCATGCAATGGCTGCACTTCGGTGCTTTTGATTGGTATGCAGTTAGTCTACCACCACGGTAGCTGTTCCCTTGCACCCCTCCCCAACTTACCCCTCCTCCCCCTCCCCCCTCCCCAACTTACCCCTCCCCCCCTCCCCCCTCCCCTCCCCCTCCCCCCAAACCCCCAACCCTCCCCCTTCGCTCCTGGATCGATAAAGCAATTAGGCTGAATCTATTTCATAAATCTTATGGTATTACTATCGCGCAAAACTCGAGCGAGAGGGGAAGAATGCGCCTTTGCATTGTTGGGGGCTGGAGAAGAAAACTTTGGGTTGAAGGCTACCTACGATAGAAAAGGGTCTCGTTCGAAGGGGGGTCCACTTACGGGGATCAAAGGCAACGTTACGGTAGGGGCATCATTACCACCATCGTCATCACCACCACCACCACCACCACCACCACCTCCACCTCCACCCACCTCCACCTACCTCCACCCACCTCCACCTACCTCCACCCACCTCCGTCATAGTCCACAGGTACAATCGATAATATCTGCAAAATAATAATGGTACCTTTGCTTTGGCCACCGGCTTTGAAATGACTGTCATTATTGTCCACGTCTCTGGGTTTTATCGCCAATATCACGCACTTTCTGTGGTTGGTTACTTTTGCCTCCGTTTTCATTGAGGCAGCTGCTAAAATACCCCTTTAGAATATAAACACCTGGTGAAGGTACTTCTGCAAAGCCTTCCCATCGAACTCAGTTTAGGAACCATTCCTCGTCAAAAGAAAGAAAAAAAAGAAAAAATATCTAGCAATAGTTGAAATGATGTCTGTGGAATATGCTATCCACTTCAGGGGAATGAGTGATCATTATAGACGGTTTTCACACGTTGAAGAAGAGGTAGTTAGGGGTAGTCTTGAGTTGCAACACTACATTTTATTTCTTTCGCTGATCGAAATCAACTACACACAATTCTGCCAGATGTTTTATGCGTTGTTGCCAAATACTCTGTTTCACTCACAGTGAAGACAAAACTGAAAAATTCATCTTTGTACAATGACCTTGGATGATGAAATATGATAATGCTTGTGGTTTAACTCTCATTGAAAATAGTTACACAAGAATGATACTATAGGTGTTTTTATTATATGTAAACGATAATGTATTTTAGTTCCATTAACAATTTCCCGGATATGAGGATCAAAATATTAGTGATAATAGGCTCTTCCAAACATCAAACAGCTGCAGTATCGTCCTTTGTCCAATTTCTTTGTTTTACAATAGCACGAAATTATTTTCAGTCATAATATGGTGGAGGCAAAAATACAGGTACCAAAATATTTATACAAATTAATCTTTAGCATATCACAATATCATAATATAAAAAATATAGTTATTGAACTCCGTTCTTTAACCGTGCAACACTTGAAATATTATGTAGAAATACATAAGAAAAAATATTGTAGATTGAGAAATTAATTGAAGATAATTTAAGAATTTCAATGATTTTATTCTGGAAATAGAATATATACCTCTATTCACCTGTCTTCTCATTGCAGTGCATGTAGTCAGCAATCAAATAATATGGTTAGCAATGGTTCTCTATGAAATTAGATTATTCCCTTTAATGATTTGACTAGCACTAATTGTACACAGACCACAGTACAAACTTCCATCCTAGAGAGACATATGGAAGAGCCAGGGGACCTTTGCCAAATACAATGAGGCTGTGGGTTTTCAGTCGAAACAACATCTGTCACATGGGGAATAGGCACTATGCATTCTTTCTTTATAACACAGATTGGATGTAGGAACTAGTATGCTTTATATATGTATAGGTTCTGGTGGCGTACTTCTGTAGCTGTCTAAGATTCTGTCGTTTTATATACATCACTTTCCTAAGACCCTCCCACTCAAGAGGATAGGGTACTCTTTTGACGTCGTGGGAGAAGACGGCCCTATAGTCAGTCCATATGCCATCCATCATCTGAATAGAATTATCTCGTACTGATACTTCGACAACGAAAAATAGGCTTGTCTTTTTGTGCTCGCTTGGATCTCCAGTGCATTTGTGTGTGTGTGTGTGTGTGTGTGTGTGTGTGTGTGTGTGTGTGTGTGTGTGTGTGTGTGTGTGTGTGTGTGTGTGTGAGTGAGCGCGTTTCTCTCTTCCTCTCTCTCTCTCTCTCTCTCTCTCTCTCTCTCTCTCTCTCTCTCTCTCTCTCTCTCTCTCTCTCTCTCTCTCTCTCTCTCTCTCTCTCTCTCTCTCTCTCTCTCTCTCTCTCTCTCTCTCTCTCTCTCTCTCTCTCTCTCTCTCTCTCTCTCTCTCTCTCTCTCTCTCTCTCTCTCTCTCTCTCTTTCTCTCTCTCTTTCTCTCACATCATCATCATCATCATCATCATTCGCTCTTTAGATACTACCACTCTTGCTACTATCATTCTCTCTATCTATCTATCTATCTATCTATATATTGTTCTGTCTATCAATATGTCTATCTATATATTGTTCTATCTATCTATCTATATGTCTGTCTATCTTTCTGTCTCCCTCTCTTTCTCTGCCATTGTTGTTGATGATGCCGTTACCATTGCTGTTGATATATTGTCGCTAAAATCGTAGTATTGGTAGTCGTAGGTGTGATGACGCCACTGATGTAGGAATAATAGTAACGCTAGTAGTAGTGGTGATAGTACGCTTCGGTTGCTGATGACAGAAACATCTCGAAGAATGTACGGGAAAACAAAAACTCCCGTGGGCGTTTGTATACAGTCATCGCATTGCGACTTAAAACATCCAGGCGAAGAGGTCTTGATGCGGTGTAGAACCCAAATACGGTGCACCCATTGGCCCTCCATGATGCTCGCCGGCCGTGCAACACAGACACAAACATAAACAACAGCGACGAAGAAGGAACCTGCTCGGCAAAGGTCGTCTCGCAAAAAGTCTTCATAGTTTTTTTTAGAAAGTGTATAGTTTCACGGTTACGAAGAATGCTCACGCACTCGAGACGATACGGGTCAGAGGACGCTGCGAGTTGAAGATAAATAGAGATGAGAACTTGGGTGAGTTCCTTGGTTCATGAAGAATATGCCAAATGAGTTTTTTGACTATGTGAAGCTCGAACTCCGTGATTCGCAGACCTCACAAACACGAGTCTTGAAAGACGCTTGACCCCAAACTCCTCATACCACTTGAGACTTCAACACCACTTCGAGTGCGCATAAATCCGACCTAGTTCGAGCCTGAGTATATTCGAATCCAGACAGAAGCTCAAGGTTATATTACCACAAGTCTAATGCACAGAATTATTTGATTGTGTTACAGCGAATTCAGAACACGACCGAAAAATTATCCCAATACAAACACAAACCCACAACCTCGCACATTCCGTTTTCTTTAAGTCAAAGAACACGTACCCTAGAAACCCGAACATAAGACCCTTATAATCATGATGAAGGATCCGGCCTCTGCCTCAGACACGGCATCCAACTGAGTCCGCAGTCATGTGGAGTCATGTGGAGCCATGTGGAGCCATGTGGATCGCCGTCGGCGAGTGCATCATAACTCGTAACATGTATAACTTGTCACTCCCGTTCCAGGACGGGCAGCTGACTACTGCTTCAGCTCTGCTCTGCATATCAGCAGAAGCCTCAGAATATGCAAAATACATTAGTATAACACAGTCCTCATCCCGAGCTAAAGAAGCAATGAATAAAACACACACGCGCGCGCACACACGCACACACACACACGCACACACACACACACGCACACACACACACACACACACACACACACACACACACACACACACACACACACACACACACACACACACACACACACACACACACACACACACACATATATATATTTATATATATATATATATATACATATAGATCCCAAGTATTATACACATGTATGTAGAATAGATATTTGTGATGTATTTCAATAGAATCATTGTTTCGTCGCATATACGATCTTCCAGTTTGTCCTATGGTTCTCTCTCATCCTTACCTCTACTCTTTCTCACATGACTTCATATGAGCACTTTCCAGCAACACTACACAGACCTTTGCAACAATCATGTTTCCGAGATCATAAGAGCTCCCTGACCTCTTCCACCGTCGGTCCATCAACAATCGAGGTTATGATGCTGCTGCTACGATTTCACGAACATGAATTAGCAGTACTAGGTAAATCAAGAAAGGGTTCGTTTTACAGTATAACAGTTATATCACCATATCACCGACACCATCACCAGCATTACCTACACCGTCACCACCACCACCACCATTACCACCACCAACACCATTACCACCACCAACACAATTACCACCACCAACACCATTACCACCACCAACACCATTACCACCACCAACACCATTACCACTACCAACACCATTACCACCAACACTACCATCGCTACCACCAACCACCATCACCATTACCAACACTGTTACCACCACCAAACTGTTACCACCAACATTACCATCACTATCACCAACCACCACCACCACCTATGTCCAGTCGGTCGTTGTGGCAACGAGCGAAATTGGTTGTCCCGCGGCGAGAGTATTAATTGTCATCTGTAATGGAAACTGTCCTGCGTCACTACAAATTGATCCTTACAAATAAAAGGCGGTCATAGTGACCCTTCGTGTACCACTGACTAGTGGCATTAGTTGATGATGTAGTTAGGCTCGGGAGGCGCACTTTAGTGCCATGGTGAGCTGGCACCCGGCCCTTGGCACCGGCACACCTTTAATTGCTGCCACAGAAGTTTTCGCAAACGATTGTGCCGTGGTGCCACGCTCTTTAATTGGGGCCAGAAGCTTTTATAGTCTATCTCGCGATGCTGACAAACTCATTAATTGCCAATAGGATGTTTTATAGACTATTCAGTGATGCTGGCTCGCCCTCTAATTGCTACTAGGTATGTTTGTTAACTGTTAGCTGATACTAGCGCGTCTATTCATACTGAGTGGGAGAGCAGGTAAAGAATTGGAAGATAGTATTTTGAGATCGGTATTGCTTGATTAGAGTAACAGAAGTGATCTTAACATGCTAAATGATGTTAGCAAGACTATTGATTCTCGGCGTGGAGGTTACCAATTGGCGATGTGACCGTGGAAAAAAAAAATAAAAGAATTCCCTTTCATTTGCTTGTTATTGTAGATAGTCGGTAGTCTCGTCCACCCACGTAGTACGGTCCTTACCTCCGCCAGATTTTTTTTTCTTTTTTTTTTTCTTTTCTTTTTTTCAAAATGGCCGTAGTGGCTTGGAACGCCTGGTCTTGTCAAATGGGAGAAGAGGATTACAGGTGTGCTTGTACACGTTTGCGAATGTATGTGTGCGCGTTTGTGTGAGAGAATCACCATGGCCATGGATTACGTGCTGGTCTCGCAATAGAGATGATTTACCTTCGCGGATGAGAGCTCAAAGATCATATATTGCTAGATATGTGAATAATGCTGTGCACGCGCGCGTGCGCGTGTGTTTATATGTGTGTGTAAGTGTGAGTGTGAGTGTGTGATTCACCTTGGTCTTTGGATCACGTGTTAGACTCGTAATCGACAGCTATTTCCCTCCCGGAAGAGAGCTCAAAGCTCGTATGGCCGATCTATGGGTAATGCTATGAGCTTACACGCACACACACACACACACAACTTCCCGCCCACGAGAGTTGGAGTAACGACTCGAAGCGCAGCGATACTGAAATAATTTCAGCCCTGGGCAGAATTCGAACCAGGTACCGCCGGTACCGCCGTACTGACAGTCTGGGACTCTACCAACCGCGCCACCGAGTCGTGTGTGTGTGTGTGTGTGTGTGTGTGTGTGTGTGTGTGTGTGTGTGTGTGTGTGTGTGTGTGTGTGTGTGTGTGTGTGTGTGTGTGTTTGTGTATGTGCGTGTATGTGCGTGTATGTGTGTGTATGTTTATTGTGTTTGTGTGTGCGTGTTTCATGCGCGAGCACGTAACTGCCTAAAGCTTCATATTTACAAACGGGAATACGTTTATACATTTCTCTTATCCACATGGTTGGAGCGTGTTTCACATTGATTTTAACTTTGATCCATTTATGAGTGTACAAAAATATGCTACTGAAAGTACACATTTAGCCCACATACGTACACGTATATATACGGGCTGCTAACGTCGTGGTTAGCTTCGAGTGCTAAGCCGCAGACCCGAGATCAAACCTTACTCAGGGTTTGAAAACCTCACTAATGCAGCATACCGTTACTTGAGCGAGGGAATGGAGTGTTTGTGTTTGTATATGGTGACAGCTTAGCCCCTGTATAGGTCTACACACGAAGTCTGAAATCCCATCTGGAGGAATAATAACTATCGACCAAAGATCTAGCACGTGATGCAAGACCATGGTGAATCACATACAATTTTACACTTGTACGACTGTGCTCACACAAACATATATACACACGCACGCACACATGGTGAATCACATACACACACGCACACACATACACACACACACACAGACACACACACACACACACACACACACACACACACACACACACACACACACACACACACACACACACACACACACACACAAACAACGGTGTTCACAATGGGATACAGAGTCATACAAAAGGAGGAGGAACGGTCATGAGAAAATAGGCAGACACTCATTGTGTGTGGCAGGGAGGGGGAGGGGCAAGGGGGAGGGAAAAACAGTAACATACACTCGTTCCTATATTACTAAATACATTCGTATTGACGTATATTAATGTATTCGTATACATAGATAAATGCTCGTATATATAGACACAAGATTTTCATATACTTGTTCACAGACTAGATACACACACACACACACACACACACACACACACACACACACACACACACACACACACACACACACACACACACACACACACTATAAAATATATATATATATATATATATATATATATACATTGTATATATAAATATACATTGTATATATATATATATATATATATATATATATAATATGAATATACATATATGCATACCTGTATAGTTGCATAGCTGCATTACATTCATTGAAACACACCGGTACGCACAGCATGGAGACAACGTTCATACCCGGTATATAATCATACAAATTAATAAAAGCAGCAGTCTGTACAGAACCGTGTGTATACTCATATATTAAAGAACTAAATGCGAACAGACCTGATCCGGCCCTCGCGGTATCGACCACGTGATTACATGGGGACCCGCTAATCCTGCAAGGTCGAGTAATGAATCACCGACTCCATAACGATATCACTGAGTCCATAACGATATTGTCCAGCTATCCTGGGCCAATGTGTAACAATAACGCTCGCGCGCGCGGCCCCTGGCCAACTCCAATGGAGAGATCTCCACCCTCCCTTCTCCCCCCCCCACCCCAAACTCCTCACTCCTCCTCCCTCCCTTCTCCCCCCCACCCCCAAACTCCTCACTCCTCCTCACTCCCTTCACCTCCCTCTTCCTTCCTCAGCATCCGACTCACTCCTCTACAACCTACGCTTGGCCTTCAAACATCCAATAGGCGGGTCGGAAGGCCTCCTGCACACCAACATACGGGATATCAACAACAAGCAGACACTTAAGGGGATGACCCTCAAGAGGGAGGTTGTGAGGCGGATTCAGGATGCAGAAAAGGGCTGACGTGTTATGAAATGCTGAGTGAAGGAGGGAGGGAGGGAGGAGTGCGGGAAACCTGCAGGAAGAGGCTGGACGAAGACTGGTTGAAAGAGAAGGTGGTTGAAGGAGGAGGAATAGGTCGAAAATAGGGTTTGGAGGAGGAGTAATAGGTCGAAAATAGGGTTTGTTGGAGGTTAGGAGTAGGTCGAAAATAGGGTTTGTTGGAGGATGAGAAATAGGTCGAAAATATTATTTGTTGGAGGATGAGGAATAGGTCGAAAATAGGGTTTGTTGGAGGAGGAGGAATAGGTCGAAAATATGGATTGTTGAAGGATGAGTAGATCGAAAATAGGATTTGTTGAAGGAGGAGAAGGTGGTTGGAGGAAGCAGTTGAAAGAAGAGGTTTTTGGATGGCTAGGGATAAGGAGAGGTTGTTTATTTGTCCGGTACTGGGTGAGAATTTTGATGAGTTCAGGAAGGAAGAAGCATGGAGCGGACAACTATTATCGATCTGAAAGATGTCATGGAAAGATGTTGGCATTAGTATTTCCTTTCTGACAATTCACCATCGCTTCTGTCCTTGAGACCAATCACGCCTTGACGACGTCGAGGGTGTGGGAAGAGGGGGAAAAAGGAGATGGCAGAAAAGAGAAGAGAGAGGATTCTCTTTAGTTTTTCTTTTTCAAAGAGAGGACTAGATTAAATCAAATAACTAGAGAATTCACTGTAAACCTTAGGTTGAGATACCCAGAACATCACAGAGCGTTTGTTGTGTTGGCTTGAATAGCAAGGGAAAATTTCAAAGAAGAATTTTTAGAAAAGATAACAAACTTCTCCAAAATTTGATGTCGTTAGTAGAGAAAGTATATACCTTTTCACTAAGCTTTCCAATTGTCTTATAAGTTTTATTTAATTTTAATTGTTACAACCAATGTTGCGTTGTAAGATCCCCCCCGACCACTCCTACTCCCAGTGTTGTAACATATCGTGTTGCTTTGTATTATGTATTGCGAGATAAATCAAATGCCATGAATTGTAGAGCTGATCATGAATTTGACTGCGGCAACAGTGAAATAATCCACTACTGGCCGTGGTTAGCAAAGTCGATAGAGCAAGCTATATTGCTACACAAGGCAAATGTTGAAGCGAAGTTGTACGTGTATGAATGTGTTGCCAAAGACAAAGCCTCGCAAAAATAACTTGAACTTTATACCCAAGAGACACGCCTCGGTCTTCCGTCCACTTCCCAAAACCAAATTTGTCTTTGTATTCTCCGAAGACAACCTAAAGTCTGGCCATATGGGAGAAGAACTTGGTCTTCTGTTTTCAGAAGAGACTCAAGTGATTCAGACGTTGAAGTAGATACTTACAAGGTAGTTAATGGCCTTTTTCTCAAGTGCTCACAAAAAAAAAAATCATAATGCAAACAGCCCTTGACTTCATATATTCAAGAAACGAGGCTTACCCTTACATCTCGCAAACCAGACCTTAACCCCGTATAAGAACAAAACAGACGTAATTTTCTCACTATGTAATTAGTAGAGAGACCTTGGCTCTACGTAATTATGAGACAGGTGCTTTAATATCTAAGGGAGTGACCCTTGCAATGACCAGACGTCACTGGCCCTCCAAAACTCTTTGACACCCATTGGCTATCGAGACTGGCACCATCCTTGTGCCAGCAAATTCGCCGGATGTTATAGCACTGTATCGACGGCAGAACTGGAAACGGCGGGAACCCTTTAATTGGTAGCGTTTATGAAATATGGAAAACTATTTCATTGCCTTCATCATTTTGACCCTCGCTTTTTAGTCGGGGTGGACACAAAACGATCGCCTTTTCGCCACGTTTTATCACTCCCTCTCCCCATTTCGAACAAGGCTATTACAAGCGAGTCTTTTGGCCGGCGATGCTATGCCACCCCATTGCAACTGAGGCCACTGAAACACGGCCCTGAGTCTGCCAATGAGTGTCTGGGTGGGGCGACGCGACGTGCGGCGCTGGCTGTTGAGGAAGAATCTAGTTGCCAGACTCTTAGTGAGTCCTTCAGATACGTCACACCCTTTAGCATCCTTGCCACTCCTTAGGATATGT
>NC_134785.1:8320994-8343494 GCF_046742065.1 Oratosquilla oratoria | reverse complement strand
ATCTGACAGTTTGGTGGAGGTATTAGCTGGCATGTCGGTGACGGCGTCTATTGATCCGACCTACTGGTTTGACTTGTATAGAGACGCAAATATTTCTGGTCGTTGTAATGATATTTGAATTGCACCAATTCAGCAGTGTTATGATACAGCGGCGTGGCCCTAGCGTGCGAGTAAAGGGTTATATTGATCCGCTGCGGGGCGACTGTGATCCTGGGATTCAAGACGACGATTGATTGAAATTGAAAGGACGGGGTTGAAGGGTACTGGGAGTGAAGTGGGTGATTAGTTAGCCATACACTGGAGAGAGCGCATGATGAAAACTCACAAGGTTGTTTGCGAAATTATTAATGACCGTAATGAGAGGGGGGTCTAGTATTGAACGAGGAGGAGGGGAGGTGAAGAGAAGGAGGGAGATGAGGGGAGGAAAGGGACGGAGGCAGGGAGGGAAGGGAAGGAGGGAGATGAGGGGAGGAAAGGGACGGAGGCAGGGAGGGAAGAGAAGGAGGTAGATGAGGGGAGGAAAGGGACGGAGGCAGGGAGGGAAGGGAAGGAGGTAGATGAGGGGAGGAAAGGGACGGAGGCAGGGAGGGAAGAGAAGGAGGGAGATGAGGGGAGGAAAGGGACGGAGGCAGGGAGGGAAGAGAAGGAGGGAGATGAGGGGAGGAAAGGGACGGAGGCAGGGAGGGAAGGGAAGGAGGGAGATGAGGGGAGGAAAGGGACGGAGGCAGGGAGGGAAGTGAAGGAGGGAGATGAGGGGAGGAAAGGGACGGAGGCAGGGAGGGAAGAGAAGGAGGGAGATGAGGGGAGGAAAGGGACGGAGGCAGGGAGGGAAGGGAAGGAGGGAAGAAGTTAGGATGAACTTTAAGCTAAGAGGAAGGGGGTAGGGAGGAGTTTGTCTTCGTTTACGAGTCCAGATGCCAAAGACTTCAAGTAAAGAAATTAAGTAATGTCGATATGGTCTAGGAAGTTGAAAATTGTAATCTGACCTCGAAAGTTGAGGTCGAACGTTGGAAGTTGTTGTCAAGCGTTGTAACAACAGAAAATTAAAAATATGTGATAGTGTCAGTGAATGTCATATTCATAGACAAAAAGATATATATAATTTGAGTTGTCAGTAACAAGTAAAAAGGAAATAGTATCAGAAACGAATGATAGTCTTTGGGATTAAACGGGGAAGGGCTATCTGAGATTGAAATTCATTGTCTAGATAACGAACTTCTTTTGGTGCTCAAGATGCATAATGATGGTTGTAAAGGAGAATTTGTAAAAGGCAAATGGAATCCTTTTTTTTTTCTTTTTTCTTTTTTTAACTTGTCACCATTGACCATCATGAGACTTTTAAAATTTAGACTAAATGAAATCACGTGGTGGCGAGTTAAGTAACGATAACTCGAATATGGACATTTCCGAACTGACCGATATACTTTATGTTTCATGCCGACAGTTTGAGAAGTTTTCTTCAACTAAATATAACAGCGTAACGGCATCCGGAATTGGTATAAAAGTTGATTAGATAAAATCAAATGATGGTGCACCATATCAATATTTCAAAGGATTAGATAGCCGTAGCTGAAAAGCAAGCCATTCTGCTCAAGAGTTCTGTCTCACTTGTACTGATCTTTAGAGCAAACTGCATTAAGCTCTTAAGTCATAAAAAATATATATATTTCCTTTTTCCCTTTTGGTTTCCTTTGAGGAAAACTGAAGATAAACGCATTAATATCGAGCCATGTTAAGCCGCAGCCCTGGAGAAAGTTATCATGGAGAGCTAAACCGCTTAGGTTGTGAGTCAGTTATATTATCTCCTCCAGTGAAGAAAATGGGATTTGGGGGAGAGAAGATGGTGTGAGGAAGAAAGGCTCGTGTCGGACCCCATGGGAGAGTGGCCTGGGATTACGACGTGGGGCAAGATTAAGCCTTGGAATAGACGGGATTAAGGTGTCTGGGTGAAATTAAGCCTTGTTATGAACGGCATTGGAAGTTTAGAAAAAGAGTAAGCTTTGTAGTAGACACTTACATGGGTTTTACCAGAGTCCAGCTCGGGAGAGTGTCTGCATTGCAGGTGTTAACGGACATCGGCCCACGAGGGTTCAAAATTTCTTGCAGAAAAAGGGAATGAATAATGCGGAAGGGACTTTTCGATGACCTCGGGAGGCGCTGCAGATAACTACGGAGAAATTCGGAACTTGTCCACCATTCGTCTTACTTAGGGGAGATAATCAAAGCGAGGATGACACAAATCCAGACTGATAGAACAGTCACGTTCTCTGCCGGATTAACAAAGATTCCCGTCGACTCAACTATTCACAGGAAAAGTCGTTATGTTCGTTATCGTTATCCATACTATCATTGCCATCGTTATCATTGTCATTCTTATCACAAAACTTTTAATTTATCATCTCTGCATTTACTATAGTTCTTACACACGAGCGCCCCAGTATGTTCTGGTAGATGGTATCATCTGGATATCGCTCATAAGAGACGATGATGCATTTCGAAACTTAGTGGAATAAATCCCAAATGAGATATCCCTAATTAATGTAAAATATCCGAGAAGGGTCTTATAAGCACGGTAATTTGCTTTACGGTAACACCTAATTAGTTAGTTGCCAAAGTATTAAAGCAGAGGCGATGCCACCTGAGTCCGCCAAGTGAAAGGATTAATGATTTGCCCCCGACAGAGTTACCGCCCTGCCTCGGGCCCGCGGGAGCCCTAAATGTTCCGGGAAAAAGAAACTCGGCTCCCCAGTTTCCCGGTCAACCGGTCGTTCTGCCGTCACTAGCCCGGTGCTCCATGTTTCTTCGAAACAGCCGCTTCTGCTCTTCGTTCTTGCCGGACCGTAGCCAATCGCCGGTTGCCTTACACTATCCTGTTCCGCATCGTCCACTCAACTATCACTATTTGTCCGTCGTTCCCGTGGTTAACCAATCACCGAAGACCGTGACACTCCAACTAATTTCAGTATCTGCCATTTAGGTACAGTGATGTGGATTTCTTAGTTCTACCTTTTCTAGATTTGTGATTTATCACTAAAATGGAGTTTCCATGAACTCCTTTGTATATAATGCTACATGCTCATACCCTCCCTTCCCTTTTTTTGGCCCTCCCGTGGCCAACCGGCCATCCTTTAGCGTTCCCTCAGCCCTTCCATGTCACTCTCTTAGTTCTAATGTGGTCTTTCTTGTCCCTCCCATTTTTTCCCAAGACACTCTCTCTGCTCTCTCGTGACCTCTCTTGCTCTTTTTGTGCCCCTCCCATGTCCTCTCTTTCAGTCCTCCTTCGACCTTCTCTATACTCTCCCTCTACCCTCCTTCTGCTCTTTTTCGATGCTCCTGTGGCCTCTCCATGGCCCTCACATAGCACTCCTGAGTCCTACCGTGGCCTTCCTATGACCTTCCCATGGCCTTCACATGACCATATGGTGGCCATCATGTGACCTTGAATGACCTTACCCTTTCTTTCCCGTGGACGTCCCGTAGCTATGATTCACCCCTCGTTTAACCCTTCCTCGGTCCTTCCTTGGCCGGTCATGAACCCCTAGACGTCTTCCAGTAGCCCTCTAGCGCTTTCGTATGGCCTTTCTTGTCCCTCCTTGGCCCTCGCTTGGCCTCCGGTAGGCCTCCCTAGGCCTCCAGTAGACCTCCCTTGGCCTCCGGTAGGCCTTCCTTGGCCCAACTGCAAGCGTGTAATGCTTTGCAACACATGAAGGCATCATTGTTGGACCAGATGCCACCCAGTGCCATCGTGGTCCTTAGGAGCCGGAACCGTTATCGTCACCTGCATCGACGGAATCACCAATGCTACAACGTGTTGTTGACATCGAGCTGAAGTTGTTATCATATCGTGTATCGCCTAGTGTAGCTGTTATCATAATGCGTTATTGTCGCACAGAATAGTCATCACTGGTATGGGCAAGAATGCCCGTACACTATGAGACTGTTGAACGTTACTTGTCATAAGTATTTCATGCAAAGTAACTTCGACCATTTTTTTTTTTATGAAAGATTTGCCAGGCAAGTGAGTAAAATTGCGCAGGATATGAAAAAATGGTATTTGATAAAAAGAAATGTAAATTCTTATTAGCCTTTGGCTCAAATCTATCCAGCTTAACCCTGGCTCCCCCCACCAAAACAACAACAAAACAACAAAATAACAAAACAACAAAACAACAACGACAAAGCAACAACAACAAAGCAACAACAACAAAGCAACAACAACAAAACGACAAAAACAACAAAACCACAACAACAACAAAACAACAACAAAACAACAACAAAACCACAACAACAACAAAACAACAACAAAACAACAACAAAACAACAACAAAACAACAAAACGGTAAAACAACAACAACAAAACAACAGCAACAATAACAACAACAACAACAACACTAGAATAGATGAAAACGAAGAAGAGGAACCATATAGTGTTTCATGTAAATAAAGGTAACCCGGGACACAGCTATTACCTCCAATATTGCATACATCAACAATGCAACTCTGTGACGTTGATGAACATTACATTATCACCCAAGTCGCTAATATCGTCATTATATCGTCATCAATATATTCAGGGTTATCATCCTTGTGCTGATGACCATCACTGGCCATCTGATTTAACAGGTCCTGTCATTATCATTATTGCTATTGATGTTTTGCCCAAATTCCCTGCAATTGCGACAAAAGTGGCCTTGTTCAGGAGAATGACTCTATTACAGCGTTGGTGAAAGTCGAAAAGATTGGAGAAGTTATTGGGAACATTGGTTTGATTTCTATCGATAAATATAATTCGATAATAAGAAACCAAAAGTGGTTAACGATTTTACTCTTATTCTTTGTAAGGACTCTCAAGGGTATCTAAGGAACATTGGCTTCATTTCTATCGATAACTGTGGTTAGATTATGAAAATCGGAGTTTGCTAGTGATTTTGTTTTTATTCTTAGTAAGAAGTCTAAAGGAGGGCATTTTTTATGGGCTCGTTCTGGTAGATGACAATTTTTTTTTTTTTTCTTTTTTTTTTCTTTTTTTAAGTTGACACAAGATACCAATTAGTCTATAGTCTACCCTGTAGCTACATGAAACACTGAGACTTTCCAATTTAAGAATCACCTCTACAGTTGTTCCCTTTATTATATTTACATCAGACCTTACCGTTTCTTTTTCGAAATACTTATAAAAAGAGCTCAATGAAGTCATAGTAGTCTATGTAGGTAAACCAGTATCAAAAGCATCACCACTGTAGTTTAACATAGATAATCTGGTTTGTTTTATAATAAACAGATATCGACTGGCAGTAGACAACAGACTGACTAGAATTTTAAACGGTTGTTATGAACTGGTGATTTAATGTTTGCCTCTTTATCTTATGTCTCCTGATTCATAACCATTCATTTCAAGAACCCTGTATCACACTCAGTGACATAACAACCAAGCCACAGTAATTTCGAAACTAGCGCCAAGCAGCATTTTATTATAATTATCATTATCATTATCATTATCGCCATCATTATCGCCATTATTATCGTCATTATTATCGTCATTATTGTCGCCATTATTATCGCCATTATTATCGTCATTGTTATCGTCATTGTTATCGCCATTGTTATCGTCATTATTATCGTCATTATCAACGTCATTATCATCATTATCATCGTCATTATCATCGTCATTATCATCGTCATTATCATCATTATCATCATTATTATCATTATCATCATCATTATCATCATCATTATCATCATCATTATCATCATCATTATCATCATCCCGACCTTAACTGGGTCAGATTCTGTTTGGCCGAGGTTTCCATTGTGGTGTAACTGGATGTATGCATTTTGTTTCATCATTGAAAAAAATTCAGATGTTTTATCAAGAGTGCTGTCAGTCTGACTCCATGATTACTAATCTAGAGTTACAGTGCTCTTCTTTAACAGCGGTATTTTCTCTCTCTCTCTCTCTCTCTCTCTCTCTCTCTCTCTCTCTCTCTCTCTCTCTCTCTCTCTCTCTCTCTCTCTCTCTCTCTCTCTCTCTCTCTCTCTCTCTCTCTCTCTTTTCTTCCGTTTATCTTTTGTCTCACCCCCAGGGTACTTTATTCGGTTTGAGGGACCCCATACCCTCATAGAAAAAGGTCCACAAATTACTTCGAGCCTAACCGGAGTATCAAAGCGACGTGTCCAACATTTTCTTTTCTTTTCTTTTTGAGTAACATCAGATTTTTTTTATTATTATCATTACTATTATCATTTTATGCGGAGGGTTACAGACTTCATATACAGAGGATTTCAAATCATAAAGAATCCATTGTTTCCCCAACCCACACGTCAGCTGAATGGAATTGTTTGGTGTTACCTAAAATGAAATATGCTTAACACATTACCCGATTTTCAGAAGTGTTTGTTATTTGATTAGAAAGAAAAAATAATGGGTGAGAGGGTTATACGATTTGACAAACCCCTGTTATGTGTACACACACACACACACACACACACACACACACACACACACACACACACACACACACACACACACACACACACACACACACACACACACACACACACACACACACAAACATGTATATATATATATGTATACACACACATATATATATATATATATTTATATAATATATATAGTATATACAGTATGTACAATAGAAACAGGTTAAGGAATTCTTGCACATCAGTTAAATCCATTTATACTATTTCTGCAATGAAGTAGTTTTTCAAGAGAAAATAGTATAATATCCTTAGCAACGGCTACGTACTGTAGACAAATGAAAAGAAATTGCCTTTTTAGTTATATCTATACAAAGCACTTACTTCAGTTTTCATACTTTTCTACACAAAGTTCTATTATGTTCACGAGGTCTCACCCTGACCTTTAAAGAAAATAATGTTGTTATTATGCTTGTGTTTTATTGTGGACATTCGTGTCTGTCAGGATGGTTAAGTGAAGAAATGATCGAGTATATGATTACATTTTTCATATCATACAATATGTATTTTTTAATGATCGTTTCGAAAGCATCCTGTGCATCTGCGCAGCAATAAACTAGCGATACGACCACAGATATCAACTCATCATGATCTGATATTGCTATCCCGATTGCATTTATCATAGGTCCAATTATGCTCGAAAACGGAGATAATCTCAATTTACGAAAACATTTTTTGAAGTGGATCATTACGTATTGCAGTCGTCTGTCATACCTGAGCAGACGGACGAAATCAAAGTGTTTGTGCGCATTTGAGTTTCCCTTTACTGAATGAACTCGTCTTCGGTTAGCTAGGAAATATATATAGAAATTTGAACAATTAAAGGTTTGAATAGAAAGGTGTGAGTAAATATTGCATGGTCTGAAATATGATAAAACTTCCAAGGTCACCTGAGGATAAAGAAAATTTACCATAATGTTCACAATTCCAGTAAAATCTCCAAGAGATGGTCTTTATAACAAGTGATTTCAACATCTTCAGGATATATCGTCGTTGGGTAGGTAGGAAACGGGGTGCTGGTGACGAATGGGTTAGATGGAGAATCGGTAGCTTCATCTGGAGCGGAGGTTGCGGGGTCGAATGCCACCGGAGGAGACAATTCGCCTCTCGATGGAATCCTGGATCCCCTTAACGCCCGAACAGGGGCCTGGAACCAGCGAACAGGGGGCCTGGAACCAGGCTGACCAATCGAGATGATAGATCGAAAAGCCCATTAGCGCGTGCGAACGGAGTAGATTATCGGCGAGTTATGTCGTTCGTGTAACGCATTGGGAACAGGTGTTGGGACCGCCCGCCCTGGAAGACCAAGAGCAATACAGACGCCGGACGCGCAGAGCGAGTCCCGGATGGCTGGAAGCGCGTCACTGGTACAGCTGCGAAGAATGGCTCGGAATATCGCAACTGTGCCGGAACAACAGGGCGAGCTTGTCCGGACGAGTGCTTTGCCTGCTGTTTGCTATTGTTCGGAGGACGGTGATGGGGACTGCAGTGTAAAAGGAAGAGGAAGAGGAAGAGGAAGAGAACACTGCAGTGTAAATGGACGAATTCGGAAGACCAGTCTAATGAAGGGGCTGGACACTGGTATGAATGTACCGGATGGTGATATTTAGCATGGGGTATTGAGAGGGATCTTGGAGGAGTATAAACTGTGGAAGTATCAGATATTTCTTAGTTGTAGGACATTTCAAACAACTGGAATCATACCGGCGAGAGTTGAGAATGGTACTTTGTTACAAAGGAAGTGATATTAATGTTACATTTATTGCTGTGTAAATGAATGGAGTTGTATTAATTGATGAGGGTTTGGTATTCATCTTTTGGTGTTTATGTTTTATTACTCTGCTAATTTTGGTTGCTGTCAGCAGATTTTTTTTAAATTAAAGGAAACCTCTTGAAGGCGTCAAAGGGACAAACTTGCATCCTCGAATAAGCCATTGGCATTTATACTGAAATTTCAGGTTCATTCAGGGCATTTACGAACAATTTGATTCTGTTGAAGA
Source organism: Oratosquilla oratoria (assembly GCF_046742065.1). NCBI lineage: Eukaryota > Metazoa > Arthropoda > Malacostraca > Stomatopoda > Squillidae > Oratosquilla > Oratosquilla oratoria. The sequence continues at coordinate 8,334,996 of NC_134785.1, read as the reverse complement.
AAGCCACTGTAGACATCAAAGATGTGAACGAAAGTGGACGTTAGTGACAGTAAGTGGAACTGCCCTGTGTTTGTTGGTGGATGGCTACGAAGTAGTGTATGATCCTTCCCCTCCGGCGTGTATTGATATACAATACTGTATGAGGCGAATGGTGTAAGTGCTTGGTTGCATGCAAGCTTTGGATTTCAGAGCGGTTGTCGAAAAGAAAAGAAAAGAAAAAGAATAGAAAAAAAAAATAGGTGGCATCAATACAGGTTAGGAGAGTGCTCTCGCTGCAGCACGGACACCCTCTCTATGTTTGTGTAGTTTATAGAGATGCCTTGTGTTTGTTCAGGTTCTGTTGTGGGGTTGTACTCGAGTGTGGAGATATGTGGTCGAAGAGGAGTGTGAATCCCTCCATGTATTTATGATCACACGTAGAGATCTCGTGACTATTCACTTTAGTCGAATAGTATACGTTTTATGCCTGGGGTACAATATTATCCGATCAATAGTAGAACTACTTTATGTTGAGTCACTTTAGTGCTTGTCTGCTTTCCAGGCGGAATACAAAACTATTCTTTTTTTATGGGGGAGACTGCAAAGTTAATGTGTTCCGGACGAAGTGTAGAGCAATTATTTATTTGTGTCTGACAGGGGCGCCAAAGAGTTTGTGGTCGTGTGAAAAGTTGTTATATATTTGTGGGAAAGTATAGAGCTGCCATGCCCTCGTAGCTGGCGTGTAGAGCTGCTCTTTGTTTACAGCTCATAGCAGAACTCTTAGGTGTAGAGCAGGTCAACTTAGAACTGCTTTATGTATCAAGACGAAGAACTTCTTTCTCAGATGTATGGGATGGTTTGTACATAGCTTGTACATGGCTTCAGTATGCTTGTTGCCGATACATGTAGATCTCTTTATGGTCATATCGGAATTTAGTAATTTAGTACATAAAAGCTTTTGTTGGAGACTTGCACCCCGATTTCGGAACTTTAGAATATGTGAAGCTATGATGTACTATGTGAAGAATGTAAACCCTTCACATATATGATGAAAAATCTTGGGTTTTGATGTATTTGTTGCAATATCTAGGGGCTTGGTGTATTTGTTGCAGAATCTAGGGCAATGATACAGGGCTTGAGATAGAGCTTTGATGTATCGATTACACAGTCTAGCCTGAGGTGTATATGCTGATGAATCTAGGGACTTGATGTTTTCGTTGCGGAATCTAGGGCCTGTGTGTTTATGTTACGTTGTCTCGGACCTCGATGTATTTGTTGCAGTCCGGGCCCATGGATGTATTCGTTGGTGAACAGCGTCACTCGAAAACATATGCAGTGAATGTGTTAATGTACGGGTGGACCGAGAGTCCCAAAATATTTTGACCTTCTGTGACATCCCACGCCTTTGCTTGCTCATGGTAGCCTCGTGCCTGGGGTCTGGTGGCACCATAGTTCTGTTTCATAGTTATGGTGCATCAGAGTGTAGCAGCCCCGTGTGCCGGACATTTCCCCCGGCGTTTGTAGGATTTTACACCGAGGTAGCAGTGTTCTGTACTCTCACGATGGTGGTGTTTTGACAGATACCAATTTGAAGCTCCTCTGCACAGCAGGTGTATTGTTCTCGTATTGCTGTTGCTGTTGCTGGTCCTGTTGATGACGGTGTTGTTTTTGTTGTTGCTGTTGTTGTTGTTCGGTGGGCTTTGATCTTTTTATGAGTAGATATTTTGGTGGTGTTGGTATGAAGAATAGAATCAAGTGTGATGATGAGGGTGCTAGTGGTAAATACCGTAGAGTTGTTGGTGGTAGTTGTGACGGGGATAGTTATGACTGGCCTCGTGTCAGTGGGGCGTAGTTAATTAATCACCGTCTTGGAGTGAAAATACATAATTTGCACTAAGCGTGATTTGATTTTAGGGAAAAAGAGAGTTAATAGGCTTGTTTGGTTGGTGATCTGATATTTTTTCTAATATGTAGATAGGTCAGTAGATTAAATGTTATTTTTTTTTTAAGATACAATGTAATAGCCTGGTATATGGTACAAACAGTTAGTGTTTATGAATTGACAGTGTTTGCAATAAAACATAGTGGCGCAAATATTGCCTAAAAGGGGCTGTAATTGATATCAATCATATAACTTTGCAACAACAAAAATTAAGATATAAAAAGGAAAAAATATTCACCGATTTGCAAGATCTTCGAGATATATCAAAACCGTTTCTGGAAACAGACTAAGTAAAACCAAATGATATAATGTACTAAAGAAGAACCAAAGAAGTTTGTGTAACGTATTGAGATATGGAGTTTCTTCTGCTGGTGTTGAACATGGTGGAATGCGTGTGTATTTGGCGAAAAGAGATGGTGTTTGGTAGAGTGTGGAGAACATCTGGTTTTGGTGGAAATTGTGTTTTTTTTCTCTCTCTCTTTCTCTTTAGTACTGATGGAAATTGAGGCATTTTTGGGACAGTTGGTGTTTGGTTGTTGTCCTTGCACGGGTGCTCTTGTTATTTTCCATTATTGTTTTTTAATTGTTGTGGTTGTTTATTCTGCAATGTTTGATTTCATTTTAGAGGGGGTTATGACTGATGCTGCCAGCAGAAGCAACGGCGGCGATAATGGTAGTGATATTGGTAGTGAAATACCGAAAGACGAGGCAGTGACTGGTAAAAAAAAAAAAAAAAAAAAAATCACAACATACTTTTCAATATGTAACAAAGGTTTCCTTGACAAGGAAGATGGCAATAGGAGACCTTTTGGACTATATCGAGGCCGGCTGTAAAGAAAAATAGTAAATAGTCGAACAGACAATCTAGACATTCTTATCGCGTTTTAGTCATTCTTGTTTCTCCCTTTCATTCATTTACATTTTTTTTCTTCTGGTTTGTATTCGACATCAGACCTTTCTATAGTCTTCGCTTACTCGTGATATTCGCTATACCTTACCTTCAATGGCCCTGGTTCCCCAGTCGTCTCTCCTTCCCTTAGCTTAACATCGATGTGATATCTAAGCTTTTGTTATCCTTACCTGATATTAAATATATATTTATAAATATATATATATATATATATATATATATATATATATATATATAATATGTATCCTTTCGTATCTCCTCTGCATCTAATTCACCTCCACCATCATCATCTCTAGCTTCCACTTCTCGTCCCCCTCCTCTTCCTCCTCTTCCTCCTCCTCTTCCTCCTCCTCTTCCTCCTCCTCCTCCTTTTTCTTCTTCTCCTCCCACGCTTCCGGTATCACCTCCGCTTCCCTCTTCAATTCCACCACCATCTCCACCTCCACCTCCACCTCCACATTTTCTTCCTCCTCTTCCTCTTCTCGCTCCTCTTCCCCCGTTTCCTCTTCCTTCTTCTCCTCCTCCTTCTGTTCCTCCTCATCATCCTACCCCTCTTCCTCGTTATCATCTTCTTCCTCTTCTTCATCCTCCTCCTCTTCCTCTTTTTTCCTCTCATATCGCCTCCTCATCTTCCTCTTTCTCCTTCTTTTCCTCTTCTTTTTCTATTCTCCTCCACCTTCTACTTTTCCTCTTTTTTCCTCTCGCATCGCCTCCTCCTCTTTCTCCTTTTCCTCCTTTCTTCTTCTTTTTTTCTGTTCTCCTTCTCCTACTTTTCCTCCACCTCATATTTACCTTCGTAATATTACTCCTCCTCATATGTCTCCACTTTCTCATATGTCTCCACTTTCTCTAACTCTTCATTCTCCTCCTCGTATATCTCCACAAAGGATTACAAAGGAGGAGCATGCCGACAGGAGACCTTTTGATCCATATCTAGGTCGGATGCGAAAAAAAATCATATTAATAATAAAACAATAAATAAAAACTATAATAATGTAAATAACAAATAAAATACATAAATAAATGCATAGGTATGGTTTTATAATAAACAAACAGGTAAATAGTAAATAATAATAAATTGACATATAACTAATAATAAATGAAAATCAGACAGACAAATGATAACAAAACAAAAACACAAATAATATAAGATAAATTATAATCATTAGAGCATCTTACTTAGGTATTTATCTAACTGATTCTTAAAGCTTCGAACTGAACTACATTGGACTACCTGTGCAGGAAGTTTATTCCATTCATTTACTACACGGTTGGCAAAGTTGTTTCTACCTCCTCTAACTCCTCCTCCTCATATCTCCACCTCCTCTAACTCCTCCTCCTCATATATCTCCAATATCTCTAACTCTTCTTTCTCCTCCTCATATATCTCCACCTCCTCCTCCTCCTCCTCCTCCTCCTCCTCCTCCTCCTCCTCCTCCTCCTCATATGTCTCCACTCTAACTCTTCTTTCTCCTCCTTATATATCTCCACCTCCTCTAACCCCTCCTCCTCCTTCTCCTCTTCCCCCTCTTCCTTCTCCTCCTCATATGTCTCCACCTTCTCTGATTCTTCCTCCTCCTTCCTTTCCTTACCACCTTTTTATCATGCTCTCCCTTATCCTCCACCTCTTTATCCATTTTCTTCTCCACTTTCTTTCTCCTCTTCTTCCTACTCTTTTTCCTTTTTCTTCTCCACTCTTTCTCTTCTTCCTACTCTTTTTTCCTTTTTCTTCTCCACTCTCTTTCTCTTCTTCTTCCTACTCTTTTTCCTTTTTCTTCTCCACTCTCTCCTCTTCTTTCTACTCTTCTTCCTTTTTCTTCTCCACTCTCTCTTATTCCTACTCTTTTTCCTTTTTCTTCTCCACTCTCTTTCTCCTCTTCTTCCTACTTTTTCCTTTTTCTTCTCCACTCTCTTTCTCCTCTTCTTCCTACTCGTTTTCCTTTTTCTTCTCCACTCTCTTTCTCCTCTTCTTCCTACTCTTTTTCCTTTTTCTTCTCCACTCTCTTTCTCCTCTTCTTCCTACTCTTTTTCCTTTTTCTTCTCCACTCTCTTTCTCCTCTTTTTCCTATTCCTCCTGACCCACCACCTCCTCCTGCACGCTTACCCATAAACTATTTTTCTTAGATTAGTTTGTGCTTGTTCGGGTAATTTCTTGTTTGAGCTGGCAATTTTTATATGATTTGCCTTTACGGAGCTACGATATTTTTTTTTAGAATTCCTTTTTTTTTGTGGGAATTGTAACAAAACTAGAAAAAAAAATCTAATTAATTTACAAATAGCCACAGGTTCTCAGACTTAATTTTTTTGTAATTAACTTCACTGACAATCTATGAATATCATAATCTTGTAGTACCTTGACATCATAAGTATTGTTATTCCTGACAAAGATATACATCAGCTTAGGGATATCTTTTGTAACACATGCATGTAATGACACTGATTAACACATTTACAGATACATACACTCATACATACATACATACAGACATACGCGCATATAGCCACACGTACATGCACGCATACATACATACATACATTCATACATCCATGCATACATACATACATACATACATACATGTGTACAAACCCGGTATGATCATATGTAAAAACATACTAACCTACATCCATATATGGATGGATGCATACATATATATATTCCTACATACATACATACATATATACATACATACATACATACATACATACATACATACATGCGTATTTACATACATATTTACATACATATTTACATACATACGTACACACGTACACACATACATACACACATACGTACACACATACATACATACACACATACACACATACATACATATATACATACACACATACATACATACATATATACATACATACATACATACATACACACATACACACATACATACATGCATACATGCATACATGCATACATGCATACATGCATACGTACATACATATACACAAACATGCAATCATATATTTACGTTCATATATCTATATTTCTATATGTATATATATATATATATGTATATGTATACGTAGATATAGTTAAGACAACAATATAAACTTAACTAGAGTACAAGGCAAAACCCAACTCTCAAAGATTAAAAAACCTTCACTTGGTGTGGCGAAAGTTTTAAGAGTAAAGACCAAAAAACTGTATCATATGGCTCTTCCATTACAAATGTTGTTAAGGTAGATATTGTAGCACCCGTCGCTGCTGTGACACGTTTCTAGCTGAATGAATATGTTTAATATTATTGTAGAAACCATCCCAAAAATGTTCTATTGTACTGTAGCGATAACCATCGTTGATATAAGAATACGAGGCTTTCTTGTCATATTTTGTTGATTTTTCTTTTAATAATATGATTTCTTTTTATCATATTCCGATTCTTTTGTTATTCACTCGTTCATTATATACATACATATATTTATATATGTATATATATATATATATATATATATATATATATATATATATATATATATATATATACTTTGACAGTGTTTATCTATTTGATTACATATATTAGATGAAACATTCTTAAGATCTACATCTGTGACCTCACCTAGGCCAGGATTTTTGTCTTCGGACAATGATCGATAATGGTTCGACATGGCACCTAACAGTGATGACGTAGTGACGTCACAGTACTAATAGTGCGCGATGCCAGTGCCAGTGATTGATAATGCCAATGGTGGACAGTGTCATTGTCAAACAGTTCCATGTGACAACAACCCACAGTTGCGGTTTTATTAGAGGACAGCAAGCTAATCGTGCAAACGCGATCGTCTCTCAGGAGAGTCAAAAGCTTCAAATACCAGAAAAGGCTGAGCTATAGCCAAGCGCGGCGCGGCGCAGCGCGGCGGGGCTCCACGGGGCGGGGCAGGGTGGAGACGAGCTTGGAGAATTAATTAATTTCCATTGGGACTGCAAATACCGAGTGTTTAGCGTCATCGTGCCAGCTCCGACTAACGTATTCATTAAGAGACCGTGGCTGTGGTAGTGGAGGAAGAAGTGGTGGTAGTGATGGTGGTGGTGGTGATGGTGGTGGTGGTGGTGGTGGTGGTGGTGGTGGTGGTGGTGGTGGTGGTGGTGGTGGTGTCTGTGGTGATGGTGGTGATGGTGGTGATGGTGATGATAGTGTTGTTGGTTATGGTGGGAACGCCGGCAATGGTGATGGTGACGGTGGTGGTAATGGTTGGAATTGGTAGAAGTGACGTTTGTGGTATGAATGATGGTAGGGATGGAACTGTGGTGAGGGTGGCAGTGGTTGGAGTGATGACGGAAGTGGTATAAATGGTGACGTCATTGGTGGTGACTGTAATGGGATTATTCCTCGAGATAGCCTGAGAAGATGAAATACTGGAAAATAGAATATTGGTGTCATTGATGGTGATGAAATTGATGAAAACAATAGCAAATCCAACGAAGAAACTTAAATTGAGAATAAACTAATCTCGTGGTTAAGCTGATGGTAGATGATAGAAATGGGCCGGGATTGGAACTGGGGTTAGCAGCGTTGGAGATCATAAAGAAAAAACAAAATAATTAGTGACATTATAATTGTATAGTAATAATCAACATGAGGTAAAAAAAAAAAAAAAAGGCGACAACAGCAGCTCTCCTTCTAGTGGGGACAGTGATAGTAACACTAGTAGTAATAGTACCAGTACCAGCTTTGGAGGCAAAATTAGTACTGGTTGCAGAACGGAAGGACAGCACACAGTATCGGCGGCGACCACGACGATGATGCGGGCTGGACATCGAGCCGCGGGAGAATTGGAAACAAATCCTCGTTCTTTGCTCCTTGGATACCGTGGGTAGACGAGAACTGGAATGGAGCAATGGCACTCGTCACTGGCCATTGCGACACATCTTTACAGAAAATAAATGAACGACAGAGCTTCCAAGTTCGACCCGCCAGAAATCCACTTGGGTAATGCTGTGCCGTACGATTGTATACGTATGCGTCTGTTTCTCTCTTTGTATGTATTATTGCAAAAACATTTTTTTTTTGTATTTCTGGGTAATTGCGTTTGACATATCTTTGAACATCGTGTGTGTGTGTGTGTGTGTGTGTGTGTGTGTGTGTGTGTGTGTGTGTGTGTGTGTGTGTGTGTGTGTGTGTGTGTGTGTGTGTGTGTGTGTGTGTGTGTGTGTGTGCGCGCTCATTTTTAGCTCGCAAACGATTACGGATAACGTAGTTTTTCAAATTAGATATATACTTATTTGAAGAATGATTGGCAAGTAATCGGCCCCTCTTCTCTAAGAACCTCTGTAAATTGAGGTTCGATGAAATATTACATACATATACATACATATACCAAGGCTCTTTCCCCCTTACAAGGGAGGTAACCAAAAAGGGAAAGGCATATGATCTGCAACAATGTGGAGGAACTTCAGGAAGATCCATCAGATACTGAGAATTTAACGAGAGGCAGTACAATTTGGATCGGCATAGTATAGGTGCAAAGGTTTTCATTCATTGGGCAATCCAGATGGCATACAAGTATAGATGTTTACACACACACACACACACACACACACACACACACACACACACACACACACACACACACACACACACACACACACACACACATACAAATTGTATAAAATATATACAGTATATATATATATATATATATATATATATATATATATACAAATTGTGTATATATATACATATATATATATACAAATTGTGTATATATATACATGTATCTCCGTATATGTATATATATGTACATATACATATATACATATATGTATATGTATATATGTATATATATATATATGCACATATACATATATACATATATGTATATATATATATATATATATATATATATATATATATATATATATACATATGTATATATATGTATATATATATATATATATATATGTGTGTGTGTGTGTGTGTGTGTGTGTGTGTGTGTGTGTGTGTGTGTGTGTGTGTGTGTGTGTGTGTGTGTGTGTGTGTGTGTGTGTGTATGTGTGTGTTTATATTTGTGTGTATGTGCGTGTGTGTTCGAGCGTGGCATGTGCACTTTTTTTTTATCTTACTAGTTAATTACTTCAAGAAGAGAGAAACGAAGAAATGAAATACAAGGTTTGGAATTTGTCAAAATATGGATTTAGGAGAAGTGCATCGCCGTGAACTAACACGGTTGGATTAAACACTCGACCTCGCTCCAGTGCTTCGAATCGTATAGCCTCATCACACCAACAAATTTCGAATGCACGTGACCCTACTTGTGCAAAATAGCTGTCGTAAATCAGAGACTGTGCATCTCTCATCTAAATCATTGCTAGGAATTGCATTCAGTGTCCGAAAAAAGGGGGTTTTGTCCACGCTCGCCCAAAGGCGAGATGCAGACAATGATTAGGGCAGTTGCAGACTGTCCAGACTCTTCCGACGGTCAGTTGCAGACCATGTCTAGGCTCCTCCGAAATGAACTTCAGACTCTTTGTATATGCTCTTTCAAAGACAACTTTCTTCAGATTCTGTCCAGGGTCTACCGGAGGTGACTTGTATACTTTGACCAAATCCTTCCGAAGGGAATTCCAGATATACATATGTCCGGGAATCAAAAAAGTATATGCTCTTTCAAAGACAACTTTCTTTAGATTCTGTCCAGGGTCTACCGGAGGTGACTTGTATACTTTGACCAAATTCCTTCGAAGGGAGTTCCAGATATACATATGTCCTCGAATCGAAACAGTACATATGCTCTTTCAAAGACAACTTTCTTCAGATTCTGTCCAGGCTCTACCGGAGGTGACTTGTATACTTTGACCAAATCCTTCCGAAGGGAGTTCCAGATATGCATATGTCCTGGAATCGAAACAGCACATATGCTCTTTCAAAGACAACTTTCTTTAGATTCTGTCCAGGGTCTTCTGGAGGTGACATATATACTTTGACCAAATCCTTCCGAAGGGAGTTCCAGATATACATATGTCCGGGAATCGAAACGGAAACCTCAACTGTGACTTTGCTCTTCCGAAGAAGAGTAGCAGACGCCTTGAAGTAGTTGTAGACCCTGAAGGCACACGATTTATCAAACTGACCAGACTTGTGCATATTTATGACAGTGGTAATAATTGCATGGCTGATCTCCGCAAAGGTAATCTATGACGTGTTATAATGATCCTAACTGGGATTAAGGTAGTAGGAATAGACATAATCGAGGAAATGATGGGGTTAATCATGGAATTAACTTGCGTAATCTGTATATTGATAAGCTTAACCGTCGCCTTGTTGGTGGTATCATTATATTAAATAGCGAAATCACTGTATTACTTGAAATGATTTAATCATTGGTACGAGAGCTCACTCTCTGATTAGATGCAGTCGATTTTCTGATTAAAAAACATTGCATTGAAAGGCACGATTGCAATACTATAAATGTAAACACACTGATGATGGAATCAACTACCATATTATTGACGTTGCTGTCTTTTTTAAGGCATCTGCCAAATTAGGAAAATTTAATATATCATTTTTAGGTGACTGGTGTATTGGCAAGTTTAGATTACATATCCTTATTTGAAGCTGATATTTGTGGTATTTGAAATAATGTACAAAACAATGATAATACATCCAAAAATATATATAAAATGTTGGATCTATTTAATGCGATATTCATGGTAGGCCTTATACGCTCTCTATTCACATGGACTTTATATATTACGGTCAATATCTCTCTGTGCATCTGACACTCTCTGTCTGTCTGTCTGTCTGTCTGTCTGTCTGTCTGTCTGTCTGTCTCTCTCTCTATTTCTCTCTCTCCCTCTCTCTCTCTCTCTCTCTTTGTGTTTGTGTGTGTGTGTGTGTGTGTGTGTGTGTGTGTGTGTGTGTGTGTGTGTGTGTGTGTGTGTGTGTGTGTGTGTGTGTGTGTGTGTATGTGCGTTCGTACGTGTGTGTGTGTGTGTTTGTCTAACAACCATCCCCGTTAAATCGAACACCAAAAGGGGTAGAAAGGATTCGATTAGTTCTCTATGAACTGTCGGATCCGATATTGGATTCCATTAACGTTGAGAAGGAGATGTTGTAGTAAGAGGACCGAGGCCCAAAGGGTATATAATTAATTCATAAAGGTTTCCACCAAACACGGAAGAGTTTCATTACAACTTTGAGGGCACTTCTCAATCACTGGAAGCTGGCGATCGTGTAAACATTCTTGGAATTAGGAGAAGTTAAAGATGTTCTAGGAAAAGAGAAGGCCACAGGATCTCTGCGTATCAGCTATATCATCAGAGATAACTCGATATTTGAGTATATATACAAGATGTTTAAAAGTAATACAATATCTAATGTATATTAGTTTTGTAATTTTGTAAAAATGTTTCAGACGAGAATATTTGAGATCCTTATATTTCAAGTTAACACTTGGAGAAATCACTCATTATGAATAATTATTATATGTAAGTGAAAATTGAATGATATAGTAATTCTAACAAATCGCGAACTTGCTTAATCTGATCATATATCTATAAAGTATATATGCATGCATATATTTATTCATTCATACACAGATGTATATAAGCATATAGTAATAAATCCATATTTTTATATATGCATATCTGTAAAGATACACAAGTGTACATTTATGCATGGACAAATAATGCATAAATCCATGTTTGCATGAATACATAATACACCTATACAGTACATGCATATATACATACATACAGTACATACATACATTTATACATACATACATACATACATACATACATACATACATGCATTCAAACATGCATAAAATCATGTCTGCATTGTTACATACATGCACCTATACAATGTAACCATACAAACATACATACATACATGCATACATACATATAAACATGTATACATACGTACGTACATATATACATAAATACATACATACGTACATACATACATAAATACATACATACGTACATACATACATATATACATACATATATACACACATATATACACACATATATACATACACATATACATACATATATACATACATACGTACATGCATACATACATACGTACATACATACGTACGTACATGCATACATACGTACGTACATGCATACATACATACACACATACATACACACATACATACATACATATGTGCGTACTTTGGTATTCACATATGCACATACTTACATCCATATTCAAGTAATGGGCTGTGGTTCCACAACAATGTCGCAGCCATTGCATTCGTACGGTCACGCAGCTGACGCCACAGACATAGTCCCCAGGCTCTCCGTCTCCTCACGCAATTAATTCCGTCTTCCTTGAGGAAACACAACACAAGAAATTGCTTATAGTAACAGTCCTGTCCATATCTGTGGTTGTTCTGTTCACTGAGAAAATGCATATAATGGGATTTGTTTCTGATGAGATTTTTTTTTTTTTTTTATGAAGGGAGAGGAATTATTCTTCCCCCCCCCAAAAAAAAAAGATGTGGTCAGTCAAGGCTCCATTAGACCCAGAGGACGCTTGTTCAGTTAGTTTATATTTATATTCTGTTGGGAAACAAGAATATTGTCAGCGTGTTCCCCTACTTACGGTAAAAAGGCGAATAAAAAATCTAAGCTCTTTATTTCGGAAATGTTCTCCCACGAACTCAAGACTAGAATATGTGCCACTCGCCTAATTAAAAAGAATTAGGGCCTTTTCTAAGAATATTTACTATGACTTAGTAGGGACTAAGATATTCTAGCAGCTAGATTAAGCTAAGAACCTTAACCCTTAAATGTAGTCACCTGACTTGAATCTAAATTCGAGGCCAAACAGTTTTGTTCATGTTATCGAGGGCTCACTGTCGCTGGATAGTGTCTATCTTTATTAAGAGATTAATATAGAGGAAGGCAACTGATTACCATTGCCGTCAACTTAGCCATAATAGTTTTCGAAAATTGTTTCACAGGGATTAAATATTTTGAATATTTGATGTATTAGAATGGTGGGAATGTTAAAATGTGTATAATCTTAGCATGATAGTTCTTACCAAATAAGTCTTTAGTTTGTTATATTTTCTGAATATTTCAAAAGTAAATGTAAAATCAAAATAAAGGGAGATTTGGCCAAAAGTAATCGAGATATGCACTTCCTCGAGTTTTTCTTAAACGAGTTCCCATAGTACAAGTAGATTTTATATTATTTATTATTTATTATTCATTATTTATTTTTTATTATTTATTATTTCATTTTTCATTTATCATTTATTATTATTTATTTATTATCTATTATTTAGTATTTATTTATCTATTTATCTATCTATTTGTATATCTGTTTATTTTTTTATTTATTTATTCATATATGTTTATTTATTTATCTATGTATATTTATATTTATATATATTTATTTATTTATTTGTTTGTATATTTTTTTTTTTTTTTTTTATAGAATATAATTATTAAACCCGTAAGGTCTATTGGATTCTCGTGAGAGTAAAAGAAGAGAGGAAGAAGGATAGGAAGAGAGTGAAAGAAAGAGAGAGGAAGGGAGGGGAAGGAGGAAAAGAGAGGGAGAGAGAGAGAGAGAGAGAGAGAGAGAGAGAGAGAGAGAGAGAGAGAGAGAGAGAGAGAGAGAGAGAGAGAGAGAGAGAGAGAGAGAGAGAGAGAGATGAGGGGTATTTCAAAAGAGACATTGGAAGGACTTCACCGTAGTGTCGGGCACTCTGGAACCCAGTTAGGCTATAGAGGAACTCCCTTACCATTTCCTCTTAATCTGCCCTGTTCTCTTTCTCTACAACTTCCACCTATATCCTCTGGTCTCATTTCTCTTCTTCTACTCCTCCTCCTTCCATTTCTACTCTTCTTTTTCTTCCTCCTTCCCTTCTTCCTCCTCCTTCTCTCCTTCCACCTACATCCTCTGATCTCATTTCTTCTCCTTCTACTCCTCCTCCTTCCATTCCTACTCTTCTTTTTCTTCCTCCTTCTCTTCTTCCTCCTCCCTCTCTCCTTCCACCTACATCCTCTGATCTCATTTCTTCTCCTTCTACTCCTCCTCCTTCCATTCCTACTCTTCTTTTTCTTCCTCCTTCCCCTCTTCCTCCTCCTTCTCTCCTTCACCCTCCTCCTTTTTCTCTTCTGCCTCTTCCTGGTATTCTATCTTTTCTTCTTCCTTTTCCTTCTTCTCTTTCTTCTCATCCTCTTTCGT
>NC_134785.1:8305994-8310994 GCF_046742065.1 Oratosquilla oratoria | reverse complement strand
CTCCCTTCTCCTTCCTCTTCTCATCTTTCTTCTTCTTTTTCCTATTCCTCTTCCTTCCTACCCTTCTCCTTCACCTCTTTCACCCACTTCCCTTCCTCCTCCTCCTCTTCCTTCTTCTTTTTTTCCTCCCCCTTCTTCTCCCTGTCCTCCTCCTTCACCTCTTTCACTCTCTTCCCTCCCTCCTCCTCTTTCTTCTTCTTTTTCTCCTCCCCCTTCTCCTCCCTGTCCTCCTCCTTCACCTCTTTCACCCTCTTCCCTTCCTCCTCCTCCTCTTTCTTCTTCTTTTTCTCCTCCCCCTTCTCCCTGTCCTCCTTCACCTCTTTCACCCTTTTCCCTTCCTCCTCCTCCTCCTCTTCCTTCTTTTTCTCCTCCTCCTTCTCCTCTTCCCCGCCCCTCTTCTTCTTCCACTTATCATACTTCTGTACCCCTTACTAAACAGTTGGTCTCCTCTCTAATTTCCCCGAATTCATTCTTGCCTCTTCTTTGTATGACCACCATACCACCTCTCCTTCTCTTTCCTCCTCTCCTTGTCTCTCTTTACTACCATCTATATATTTTGTTTTATCACTGTCTTAAGAACATAAGAACATTTAAGAATCAAGGAGACTGCAAGAGACCATAAGGCCTACACTAGGCAGCTCGCCTCTTCACATTATTTTCATTTCACTTTCCAATCTTGTTGTGGTCACGGGTCTTTGATTTCCTCCTTTTTCTTTCATTTCTTTTTACTAATATACATATACGAATTTTACCCTACTTCTCTTTTCGTCCCTTCTGGCCTGTCTTTCCCATACTATTTCCACCCCTTTTCCATTCCAGTAGAACGCTCCAAAGCCCTCCTCCTTATCTTTAGCCAACAAGTTACTCGGATGTTTTTGTTTTTTTTATCATTATTATTTTTCATCTCTTTCTTGTTCCTCTTTTCATCCCAGCCCTTTCTGGTCCCTTCTATTTTAGGCTCCCTTCTGCGTTCCTTTCCTGGTTCCCCTTGCCCCTTCCCCCTTCCTTCCGGTGGTTTCCCATGTTCCATAACTCAACCGCAGTTCCCCATGAAAATTGCGCATTTCATAAAACATTTGACATTGGCCTTCCCTTCCCTACCAATGCAGAACGGGGAAGGAATAGGGAGGAGGAAGGTGGGGAGAAGGAGAGAGGGGGAGGGAGGGAGGGACAAAGGGGGGAGGAAGGGGTGAAGAGGGGGAAGGGGGTGTATTTCTTATTACTGCATCGCTTTCCTTATCCACTAAACCTCACCCTACAACCAATGAGCTCCTTCCAGCCTCCTCCTCCTCCTCCTCCTCCTCCTCCTCCTCCTCCTCCTCCACCTCCTTTTCTTCCCCCCCTCCCTCCTCCTCCTCCTCTTTTTGTTCCTCCTCCTTTTCTTCCTCCTCCTCCTTTTCTTCCTCTTCCTTCTTTTCTTCCTCTTCCTCCTCCTCCTCCTTCTCCTCCTTCTCCTCCTTTTCTTCCTCCTTCTCCTTTTCTTCCTCCTCCTTCTTTTCTTCCTCCTTTTCTTTCTCCTCCTCCTCCTTTTCTTCTTCCTCCTCCTCCTTAACCTCCTTTTTTCCTCCTCCTATTCCCTCCTTCTATTCCCTCCTCCTCACTCCTCCTCCTCCTCCTCCTCCTCCTCCTCCTCCTCCTCCTCTTTCCACTCCTTTTCTTTTCTCCCCCCCCGACTCTTCTCTTTGTTATTCCCATTCGTTTCCTTTCGCCATCCTCCCTTCGGCTCGGGCGTGTGCCATTCATACGGTCTTTGTCTCTGCTGGCCGCGTGTTTGAAGCCAATTTCACTCTAGTTATTTCTTTCTCTCTCCTTTTCCTTCTCTCTCTCTCTCTTCCTCTCTCTCTTCTCTCTTTCTATGTGTCGATTTTTTAATATATTTTCTTTTTAAGTATACATACATACATAAATACATATATATATATATATATATATATATATATATATATATATATATATATATATATATATACTCACATAGACACACACACACACACACACACACACACACACACACACACACACACACACACACACACACACACACACACACACACACACACACACACGTGTGTATATATATATATATATATATATATATATATATATATATATATATATATATACACACACATACACTCTTTCCCCAAAGCTGTCTTATTTTTCACTCTCGTGGCTGACTTTCTTTTCCTTCTCCTCCCGTTCATTCTCATTCTCGTGCGTTCTTTTGGCGGTGTCTTAATGCTTCGACCATTCTTCGTTTTACGTAAGCCCCGTCTTCCCTCTTTCTATTACGCTTTGTCGAAATTTGTTCCTCATTTCACTTTACTTTTTTCCCTGCTCTATCCTTACCCTCTTCATTTCTACTTTGAGGTGATTTTTTTCTTTCATTTTTTTCCTCAATTTTTCTTTTGTTTTTCCTTAAAACACTCTTTTCTATATATGTTTATTCTCCTCGCTACCCATTCCTACGTTCTTTTCCCATTTTTTTTCTTTTTATTTGTGCATGTCATTCCTTTCCATGTCTCCTCTCCCCCTTATTCCTCCTTTCCCCCTTCCTGGCTACTGTGCATCCTATCATTCTTTTGTGTCAATCGTTCCGTTTTATTTTTCCCTTAACCCCTTTCTTCCATCACATCCCTTCCCTCTCCATACCTTCTCTTCCCCCAGTCTTCATTTTCCTTCCCTCGTATATTTCCCTTTCCTCGTACATTTCCCTTTCCTCCTTCCTTCCCCTCTATTCGCTTCTATTCTTTACCCTTCTTTCACACTTCTTGTCCTTTTTCCTTCTTCCCTCTTCCTTTCTTCTTGTCCTTTTTCCTTCTTCTCTTCTCCCTTCTTCTTTTTCCTTTTCATGTCCTCTCTTTGCCTTTCCCCTTCGTCCTCTTTCCCCTCTCTAAATCTCATTCCCTCCTCTCATTCCATCCACTCTCCCTCCTTCCCACATGTCCTCCCCTTCACTCTTCTCATATCCTTAAGACCCTTCCTTTCCTTTCCTCCTCACCTTTCCCCTTCTTCAGCTCACTTCCCCTCCTTCCTACCATTCCCCTCATCTCCAACATTCACCGTATCCCCCCTCCCCCTCCTCCTTTATCATCTCCACCTTCCTCCCCGTCCTTCAGATCCTACACACCCATCTCATTTCCCAATCGCTACCCCTCCTCCTAAAACCTATTCTCCCTTCACCCACCCCCTCCTCCTCATCCCTCCCCTCCTCCTTTCACCTCCCCTCTCCCTGACCCCTCTTCCCCTCACCACCTCTCCCCTTTTCACTACTCCTTCCTTCCTCCCTCATCATATCGCCCCTCCATGTAGTCATGTAGCCGTTACGCATTTTGCATCAACCCTTCCCAAACTTCCCAGACTTCTACGGCTTTCTTGTCAACTCACCATCACCGATGCACCCACAACTTCATCCCCTAGTCCTCCTCCTCCTCCTCCTCCTCCTCCTCCTCCTCCTCCTCCTCCTCCTCCTCCTCCTCCTCCTCCTCCTCCTCCTCCTCCTCCTCCTCCTCCTCCTCCTCCTCCTACTCCTCCTCCTCCTCCTCCTCCTCCTCCTCCTCCTCCTCCTCCTCTTCCTCTTCCTCACCTTCCCTTACCCATCATGAATACTCCTTTACTTAATCATCCTTCTCACCAGCAAAGATCTTAAGATATTCCTTTGCCTTTACCTCCATCCTCCCCTGGACCTTCATTGTTCTCTCTCTGTCTGTTCATCTCGAATCCTTCCTTCTCTCTGTCTCTGTCTATCTGTGTCTCTTTTTCATAGTATCAGTTAGTCTTTCTCCCCAGTCTTGCAATACGTCTTTGTCCTCGTCTCTCTGTAACTCTCCCTATCTCTCTCCCTCTCTGTCTCTCTTTCTCCCCCTCTCTTCTTCAACCCCTTGCCCATTTTTGCTTCCTTAATATTCATCTCTTCTCCCTTCCCTCCTCCCTCCTTTATCTCTTCTACATTCACATGTTCTTCTTTCTTATTCCTCAGTTGTATCTACAACCATTGACGGCTATGCTTTGTTGTGTATAGGTTTCTTCCACACTCACCCCTCGTCCTCCTTCTCTATCCTCATCCTTTCCTTTCTCCTTCGCCTTTTATTCTCCTGCTCTTCGTCCTCCTCCTCCACTTCCTCCTCCTCCTCTTCCTCCTCCTCCTACTCTTCCTCATCCTTTCCTTTCTCCTCCTCCTCCTTCGTCTTTTATTTTCCTGCTCTATGTCCTCCTCCTCCACTGCCTCCTCCTCCTCTTCCTCCTCCTCCTCCTCCTCCTACTCTTCCTCCTCCTCCTCTCCCTGTCAACTAAATTCACTCACTCAGACCTCGCCGTTCCCGTTCTCAAAGCCACAGCGCACACGACGACGGTGGCATCTTAATCCCTTCAATTCGGTCGTGCGTTGTATTGCTGTGGTTACGTCAAGTGTCATTCGATCTCGATCATTTATAGTATTGCAGCGTTGTGATCGGGTACCCGGTATAATCCTACCTTGTTCAAGCTGGTAAGGACTACAAGAGTGGTTAGTGATAATTACTACAATCTTCACGGGGGGGCACCGTATTGACGGTTTAAATATAAAGAAGAAAATAAGTTCAGCTCTACCTTCTACTCAACTATTTGCACCTCCCGGGTTTCAAAGACCAACTTTGGGATAAAATTATTTCCTATGAAGTTGTATGCAATTTTCATTTCTTTGGGGTCGACTTCCGAAGACGAATCCCTCCCTTCCCCTCCACATCTCCCTTCCTCATCCATTATTACCCTCCACCCCCGCACTCCACACACACGTACACCTCAAACATTTTCTTTTCTTTGCGTCCAAGATGGTTTTTCTTCTTTTGGGCAGTTACTTCCTCACTCGGTCTCACACTGCGACTAACTGTGGATATATGTGGTCCTGGATTAATGAGTCATTAACGTTGCTGAGTTAATATCTAGATTAATCTTAGACCCTTTCGCTAGCCGAAGCGGTATCACACAGCTAAGAATATAAGTTTGCTGGTAAATAGAACCAA
>NC_134785.1:8285994-8293494 GCF_046742065.1 Oratosquilla oratoria | reverse complement strand
ATATATTACCCTCTTCTGGTCGATTCATGGAGCCGTTCTATGTCCTCTGGGATGTGTCAGAGGTAGACCCATCAACACATGACCGGTGAATTCCATACTGGACCTTTTTAGGGACTGCGGACATTTCCTACGACATTCAAGCCAAATTGTCTGGTATGGTAGACACAACGGGTACATGTAATGTGTTTCTCAAACCTCGACAGGAACGACTTAATCATGATGTCGAATGACTTCTTTGTACACGAAGAGTCAGACAAATCGTTGTCCCAAGTCCTCTTAGAATAGTGACTCAACTTTTTCCTTTCCTCAACCCCAAGTTGGACCTAAGAGAAGTGCTATATAGGGTCAATGAGGGAATAGTCTGTGTTCAGCAATATTAACGCCAATGCCACGACAATAGCTACCATCTTTGTGATCATTTTTCCAAACACTTTCAATTCCCACTTCCTCACTATACCACCAATTCTACTACCTATACCAACATTACCACCGGTCTCATCATCATCATCCTTGTCTTCATTTGTGATACTATTAAAAGTAGCTAGTATTTGTCAGTTAACATTAGCAACTGCTGTCACCCTCGCCATAACAATCTCACCAGTTCTCCCACTTTTCTGTTTTCCCATTGCTGTTCTGCTTTTCCATTCTTACTCTTCACAACCTCGACCTTCTTCTGCGCTGCATATATTCACAATCTCCTGTATTTGAATATCTTCCTACCCACATTGCTGTGCATCTTCCACCCCCGTCTTAACCTCTTTTTTCCTCTCTCTCTCTCTCTCTCTCTCTCTCTCTCTCTCTCTCTCTCTCTCTCTCTCTCTCTCTCTCTCTCTCTCTCTCTCTCTCTCTCTCTCTCTCTCTCTCTCTCTCTCTCTCTCTCTCTCTCTCTCTCTCTCTCTCTCTCTCTCTCTCTCTCTCTCCAGTTTCCCCTTTTCCCTTCCCCCTCCTCCCTCCCCGCTCCCCGCTTGAACCTTCCACCTTCTCCCCCACCTGCCCTTTTGTCTCCCTAGCCATTTGCGTCGCGGACTCCCCCCTGGCTTGTGATAGGTAGGGCGGCCTCCAGCCAAATATGTCTCTGGGGTCTGGAGCTTAAAAATATGGACCAAGACTCAGCTCACACCCAGGGGATTGCTGGAATCGTCGGTGCTGTGTTGTTGGTGGTGCGTTGGTCGTTGCCATCGTTGTTAATTCCACCGCCACCGCCATCGTCGCTGCCGCCGAAGCCGTTTCCGCGGCCGCGCGACAACCCGCCCCCCCACTGCCGCCTCCGCCACCGCTGCCGCATCGCAGCCGCTTTTCCTGTCAATGTTAATGACGTAATTGTCGTTGTTATTCAGGCTGTGTTCAAAGACCTTTCCGTTGTTGTTGTCGGAGCCATCCTCGTCCAGTGTTGTAGCACAAAGGTAAATATGATTACGAAGAGATAATGTGTTCATAATAAGGTCGACTGTATCGCTCCAAGTAACTGAATTCCTGTGCTCGCGATGTCTTCGTTTAAATATTGATTTCTTTTCTCCTTGTCCTTACGTTTCTGCTACCAAACGCTATAACTTCAGTGCCCGGCACCAAAGATACCTTGCAGTTAACAACCTTGTTACCAGAAAGAACATACTCGTATCTGGCCCCCCCGTTACTTGTGCAGAGTGAGTTATGTCTACGCCTAGCTAAAGCCTGGGTAAGCCTGAAGACCCGACCATGACCCACTAGGGACTAGCGCCTCTGTTGATTCAGGTGGCGATCCCCAGAAGCCCAGACCAACCCGGAGGACAAAACCCAAGAAGCATCTTCCAGCAGAGCAGAAGCCAAAAAACTCTTAACCCCATTACGGGGCTAAACTTATCGAACTTGTTGGGTGCGACTGCCCACGTCGCTAACAAGCCCCAGCTGATCGGATTCACGCCAGGAACCGTCTCTCCATCCCCCCCACCCACACCCTCCGACACCTGAGGCACCCAGAGGCCTCCTCCTCAGTATACCAATCACCGCATCCCCGAAATCCTAAGGCTGGGTTTCGTACTCAGTATACTTAGTATTATCCTCTCCACAGGCAGTCAATCATTCTGTGTTCAGCATCATATCGGGTCATCTGAGCATACACACGGGGGTATACACACACACACACACACACACACACACACACACACACACACACACACACACACACACACACACACACACACACACACACACACACACACACACACACACACACACACACACACATACAAACATACAAACATACACACAAGTACACATAGACACGCGCGCGTACAAAAAAAAATTATTCTCAAACAACACGTGTACAAAAACAACGTTTATCATTGTCGCCACTCGGTAATACGTCAAAAACAGACTGGATTGTCCCTCCCCCCCTATCCTTTCCCCTCCCGTCCCTCCCACCTCCCTTTATATATATATATATATATACCCTCAACACCAACCTCACTCCTACATCCACTCTCACCCTTGCTTTGGTTCATCTATTGAATTCGCTATCCTGTTTATCGGGAAATGCCAACCATCATTCTGTTGAATCATCGACCATTGGGTATGTCCGGCGCTCGAGATTAAGCAGTCAACATGGCGCGATAAATGACGAAAAAACGAGATAGAAAAAAAAGGGGGGGGGGAAGAGGGCTTAGTAGGGGGGGTAGGGTGCGTGTGGGGGAGGAGCGAGAAGTGGGTGAGGTAGGAAGACCTCAGGTCTGGGAGTGTCAGTTGGTGAGGCTTTGCACGTAGGCTGTATATAGCCCAACCTTAAGAGCTCTTCTTCTACCGGCCCTCGTCCGTAAGTTGGCGGGATTTATTTTTCCCTAGTGGTGGTGGGTCGGAACCATCGTCAAATATAAGGCTTTTATTGCGTCCTGCAGGCCAGCAGACAGCTCAGGGGTGTACATGACACTTCGTAGGCGAGGCGTCGAAGCTGTGTCGACTACGTGTTACGTGCTCTGGAAGAGGGAGGGGGAGAAGACACGTGGTTACGTGGCTGAGGACATGCACGGGGACGAGTATAGGGAAGTGCACGTAGATGCAATGGAAGGAAAACCTGAAAAACGGATTTCATTTTAAGCTAAGTACAGTATATTATAAACTGTAAATAATAAACCATTAGACGGGTTGACGCTTTGCTCTGTCACAACGTGGGGAAATGTAAGAGGCACATACATCGTTCGATGAGATTAGATGTCAGGAAAGGTAACCTACAAAACGACCGTCATAAAATACGTCGATAAAAAAAGTGGGTTCTGGGCAAAAACATTTGATTAGGAACGAAAATTATGGTATTCCATTTTTGAGTATTCAGAGTGCAGGGGTCTGTGCCAAACGTGGAACTCTGGTCAGACGACAGGTCACCATACTTTCAAGATGAGATGTTTGCAACAGGATGTGTAGCGCAAGCATGCTAAGGCAGTTGGCACACGCATTGCTCTCCTCGTAAAAGAAAGCGATTCGGATTGATTGAAGCGTCAGTGTGAATACAACACAGCGAGCTATCTGGACCCTGTCATAGTTAAAGGTGAGTGCGGGAGTTTCCACATATAATGAAGAATATAAATAACGATGATGATAACCATTTTTATTTATATTGATTTTTTATTATCATGCTAAAGGTGGAGAGATACAATCTCGACTATCGTCATCTTCAACGACCCTTCGATGAAACAGCTTGGCTCAGTGATAGTGTCAGCTGAGATGACAGACCTTTAGCCCCTTTTGCATGCAGAATGCACGAAGAAGTCTGAGTGGCAGGGGATGGATCAAGAATTTAGTGCAAGGGGAGATAGTTTCTGATATGACTCACATAAGAGAAAAGAGAAAGTCACCACTCCTATCTGGTTTTGATCTGGATTGAACCAACTACATATTGTTTCTGACTTCCTACATTCAGTTTTATACATTCAATTTCATATATTCTACACGATCAAGAGCTATGTAAAAAATGTACAGTAATTGAAATTAAAGGTGATAATTTGCAAACATGATATAACAAGATGTGATGAATGTTGCAAAACAAGAGAGACAACGAGATCGTAAGACGCAAGACAAAAGAAAAAAAATGAAGGAACTGAGATATCGAGACCGTAGAACGATCGCGAGGGTCGCAGGACACTGCGAGAAAACGAAGAACGTGTGAAAGAGGACCAAAAGAAGAGTCCGAGCTCTGGCTCTTGTCCCCAGAGGTTCTCGCAGGCGGTCGTAGATATGCCGAAGTGGGATATTGCGGTCCGGGGAATAAAGTCGTTTGGGGAAGATTTCTTAATCTCGCTGGGATGGCCGAAGGAGATACAGGATTGGTGTGAAGAAGAAGGGCGATCGAAACAGGGGGGGAAGAGATGTATAATGGGAAAAGAGAAGGTCCAGGAGGGGGAAGCCAAGGGCCTTGAAAGGTATAAGGAAGAATCAAGGGAGAAAATGAGAATAATTGAAGAAAAGAACAAAAAGACGAAGGGAAAAGTGCAGGAGGTTTTTTCTTTCTTTTTTATGAAAGCGAGGTGAACCTGAAACTGAATTACCCATTGTACACTTTGACGTAAGCAAGCTGCCAGTACAAAACTAAAAAGAAGTTGGATATCAAGAATGCATTTTTTTTTCTATCAGAAGAAATTAACAATGCACTTGTTTCGAATATCAAGCAAGTCTGAATAAAACTGAGTTGGCAATTAATACTAAGTCAATACAGAAGACAGGAGTCAATTAGGTTCTGTGTTTACTGAGCCAACTAACATTGTGAACTTTTGTTCATATCTTGCACATGTCAAAAAAAAAAAAAAAAAACGATTTACATGAACGCAAACATCCAGGGGAACAATACACAGATCAAGTACTTCGCTTTACGCCAGACAAACAAAACTGTGATGGGGGGTGGATGAAGCAGAAATTACGAGAAAAAAAAAGAGAGAAATCGTATTTGGCCCTTAGGATGCTGTTGGCCATTTGATGTGTACTGTAGCAAACACGTCTCCAAGGAAGGCAAAGGTTCCTTCCCACACCGCTAAACGGCTTTGCGATAAATGGAAGTGCCTTAGTTGACGACATTAGGGACCTTTGTCACTCCAGGGGTCGGCTGGGCAGGGCGCATTTGACCGCATCATCGGCACAGGGCAGAGATCCGGGGCCAGAATAATTCTTGTATACTCGCGGCTCGTTGTACTTGGTCGAAGAGACCATGTTTATGTTGCCCGTGGTCTTTATCGTGGCCTCTTGCACCCCAAGTGACCCGACGTGACGACTTTAGATCTGGTCTGTGGCTTTTTGTCACCTTTAAAAAAAATTATTACTTATTTTTATGTTTTCCAATTAACTTAACGTAGATTATACATGTGTTACGAAATATGTATTAAGAAGGAAAACGCAAGGATATAATGAAAATTTTTGGAATCAAGATGAGACAGTAACTGATGTATACCAACACTAATCAAACTTCATCGTAGCGAAGTCTAAAAGAACAAATGTGTTTTATTTTGTTGGAATTATTTTTGACCTTTTGAATGATGCGTCCTGAATTGCCTTACAGTTGTGCACCTCATTAATCGTATGGAGGGGGGCTTGTAAAGTCAATGGGTATGCAGATTAGTTTTCGAATGCTATTCTTTTAATATATACTGTATATATGTATGTATGTATATATATACATATATATATGATAATTTCTATGACAGTCGCATGTAGGATTCGAACCCCCTCCTTCAGCCACCCATAAGATAACCTTCACAATGCCTTTACCCGCTCGACCACTACCTGTCACTAGCAAATTTCTCTCATATATATTCTAAGATTTGACTTCTCTAATCTGTTTTGATCGACCATGGGGCTGTGAAACACGTTTTGCTTGAATAAATTAGATTAAATCATTCGCACAATGCCCGTGCCGATCTTTATTGGCTTAATTCTTACAGGTCTGTACAAGGTATGAAATCATAAAAAGAATATCTAGTTGATGATTTAATACTACTCGGAGTTTTTCCTCTCGTATGAATAAAGTGTTTAGAAAAAAATACTAAGCTGTTATGAATATCGTCAGATGAGAGGAGCCGTTGTTGTTGTCGTTTTCTAGACCGTCTGACCAAACAGTCCCGTCTCAGCCTTCATTTTTGAGTAAGGGCACTTGCCTCATGTAGTTAAAGCTTCTCCGAGGAATTCGTGCCATTCGCAAAGGTGACAAGGCCTTCTTGTGACGGTTTGGCCTCCAATTCCTTGCATGCTGGGGTTTGTGGGGTGGTGGAACAACGAAGACACCGTCACATCAGGACCTGAAAGGGTTCATATTATGTGCCCGGATTTCCTCATCCACTGAATGAAAACTAAAACTCTCAGCTAGAGTAAAGTTACAAGAAGAGGAACATGAGCAGAATTGGTTTAAAGGGAAAAGGAAGCTTCTATCCATCCCTTCTTTTGTATATTAGTCCAAACAGTAATCCTCAGACAAGGTGACACCACCACACGGAGAGGAAACGGTCACTACAATCCTCAACACATTTAAAATCGAAAAACTTATTGTTTTCCATAGGATCTGAATTCGATTCTGTGGACGACATATAACCCATGAGACCCAAATCATCGGTGTCCCTTGACTGTAGGCCTACAGCGAGACTCCCGTTTGCAAGGAACAGAATTCTGTAGTTGGATGGTTGAGTGGGCCCCGTGGGGTCGAGCGAATAGGAACGAGGGGTTCCAGGGGCCACGAAGATAGGCCTAGGAGGAGGAAGAGAGGAAGAAGCAGGTCTGGAAGGGACGCAAGAAAAAAAAAAAAAAAAAAAAAGAGGAAGACAGAGAGGGGAGAGAGGAACGGACCCGGAAGATAATACAATTTCGAAAACGGAAGTTGTATGCGCATGCCATGGTTTTCCTATGATGTGGGTCTTTTCTTGGGGAAATTTTGAGTCAGAGGCTGGGAGGTGGGAAGTTGACGGGGGATGGAAATTCTCGCTTAGGAAACAGGAGGATATCGGCACCTCAACAAAAACCTCCTCCTTCTTCCTTTCCTCAGTCTCCTCCTCCTCATCCTTCTCTTCCTCAGTCTCCTCCTTCTCCTCCTCACCACCCCTCCTTCCTCTCCTCCTCTTCTTCATCATAAATCTTCTAATCCTCCTCAGTTACTCTTCCTTCTCTCCTCCTCTCCTTTTCCTTCTCTACTTCTTCATCTCTCCTCCTCCTACTCCTGCTTCTCTTCTTCTTCTTCCTCCTCCTCATCACTTTCCTCCGAATCCATACTCTTCCTCCTCCTCTCTTCCCCTCCTCCTCCTCCTCCTCATTCTCCTCACGGGGATTGCGGGCAGGAGTATGATATGGGTAGTGATTGTGTTGTTGGAGGATTTGTTTAACAAGTCCAGTTTGTCTGGGATAGAGGGGAAGAGGAATATCATAGTGGAATGGCTGGACACAATACGGAGTCTATTTTTATCTTCGCGTTCCGAAAAGTGTGATCATTTGATTTTTTTTACTTGTTTCAGTATAATTTTCGGGTAAGCCATTGCATGTGGCAAGTTTATTGGTATAACC
>NC_134785.1:8280994-8283494 GCF_046742065.1 Oratosquilla oratoria | reverse complement strand
GCTGGACTGCATGTACTTGCCAGGCCCGTGGCTCTGTCTTATTGGTCGTTTGGCCTTTGGTTCCTGGTGCTTCCTGGTTCTTTTGGAGATGTGGGGGTCGGGGGGGGTTATCGGAATGATGAGGAGAAAGGCCAAACGTGTGATGGGCCAAAGAGTCGTGAAGGGAGAACCTCGAAGACCCCTTCTCCTCCTCTTGTCCTTTTTCTTTCAAGGAGATGAAAACAAAGAAGACTTCTGCAGTCGAGGTCAGAACCCTTCGAACTGTTGTGCTGATGACCTGAGCTCACGGGGTGGCAATGACCCACGGAGGGGACAATTTGCTGCTAAGGTCCCGAGCTCGTTACTCAAGCAGAGGAGGGAGATAAGAGCGCTACCTCCTCAAGCAGAGGAGGGAGATAAGAGCATTACCTCCTCAAGCATTGTTTCTCCTCGGCTATCTCCGAAAGAACCGTGTCCGCACGATATCTCCCGCAGCTATCTCTTCTTCAAGGATAAGACCATGTTTATTTAGTTTTCTGTCCGACTCAAATGCCTCCCCAAGGGCCCGTTGTACGGAGGAAGGTACGCTCCCAGGATATCGTCTGCGACGTGAACTGCACGCTCCTCCTCCTCCTCCTCCTCCTCCTCCTCCTCCTCCTCCTCCTCCTCCTCCTCCTCCTCCTCCTCCTCCTCCTCCTCCTCCTCCTCCTCCTCCTCCTCCTCCTCCCCCCCCCCTTCTTCCTCCCGGCACCCTCCCTTGCTTCCTCCCTCTCTTCCCCTTCCGCCCACACCCTTCCTCAGGTTTTCCTTAAATTTGCTCCACCTCGATCCCTCTCTTCTTTTCTTCCTTTCTTTCGGACAATAACAGACTGACAGCAGTGCCTGGGATGGCTTGTTATGTTTTTTTTTTTTTTCTTCTCTTTTTTTTTTTTTTACCAAATGTTCCTCCCACCTATCTCTGCCCACCTCTCTTTAAGTCCTTTTACTACTTTTGATCAATTTCTTCGTTTTTCTCCTCTTCCTCGCCTTACCCCTCCCTCTATCTCTCCCTTTCTCTCTATTTCATTATGTGCGTGCGTCTCTGTGTGTGTGTGTGTGTGTGTGTGTGTGTGTGTGTGTGTGTGTGTGTGTGTGTGTGTGTGTGTGTGTGTGTGTGTGTGTGTGTGTGTGTTTGTGAGCGCACTTATCTTTTTGTTTTCGCCTTATATTACTCTGTATTGTTTACATTCAACTTGGTAGGCGGAAATGGTGACAGAGAGAGAGAGAGAGAGAGAGAGAGAGAGAGAGAGAGAGAGAGAGAGAGAGAGAGAGAGAGAGAGAGAGAGAGAGAAAGAGAGAGAGAGAGAGAGAGAAATGGTTTATCTGGAAGGCGTGTGGCCTTCACCGTCCCTCGGAACCATGTATGCCGTGTTTCATGTTACTTATCCCTGGTTTATAGGCTCCCAGCACGGAACACAAGAAATCCATCTCAAATGTTTTCGCCGACCAAGGAAACCTCGGGAATGATGTGGCCCTGCACGCAAAGCCCCTCCCTCCTCCAGTGCCGATGCTGATGCCCAGATCATAGAGCGTGGGTGTAGTCCTTGAGTATCGTGTTCTCCTTTCCAGGATGCGGTAGGATTCGGACCATACTCGAGAGGAGGTAGTTACCCATCGCGATTGATTTTTGCGAGGGTAGAGGGTCGTGGCATGACGAGAGGCTATCTATCTCCAGTCTTATTACTGGTACCCGGCAGCCTTTATGCCTCCTACAACCTCCCACCTCCACCTCGTCCCTACCTCCACCCCCGTAGCCTCAGATGGAGCCCAATTGTAGGCGATGACTTGGTAGTACGTGTTAATGAAAGAAATGTTAATTGTTTCAGTACGTGGAAGAACAGGTGAAATACGGTGAGCGAACGAGTGGCCGACAAATGAGTGATATATATATATATATATATATATATATATATATATATATATATATATATATATATATGTATATATATATATATTCAACTTATCAATCAACATAAACTTTTTTTCCATTTCCATTCCTTGGAAACACGATCGGGACTAAGAGAACTATGTAGCTCAATGGCAGCATATTCGAAAACAGAGACACTGCCAGTCTGAGGGCTCGAACCTAGTCGATACGTAACTAATGGACAGTGATTTAACAAACTCAGCCGTCAAGATAAGTAAAACGCAAATTCTTATATATGTATGATCAATTTACATATGTATACACGAGCTCTGTACTCAACCCAATCCCGCCATGATTAGCCATTGGTAGTATGTCCACAAGTAGAATTTATGTGTATATATATATATATATATATATATATATATATATATATATATATATATGCATATGTATATATGTGTACATGTACACATATGTGTGTATATATATATATATATATATATATATATATATATATATATATATATATATATATATATATATATATATATGATGGGGCATTCCACATTCCTCTGTAGAAGCATAGAGCGAAACCGGTCAGGAATAAACTCAAAC
>NC_134785.1:8263494-8270994 GCF_046742065.1 Oratosquilla oratoria | reverse complement strand
ACCCTTGTTCGTGTTTCCTTTCCTCTCTTTTTTTCTCTCTTCGCTCTCTTTCTCTTCTCTCCCGCTCTCTTCTTTCTCATCCTCTCTCTCCCTCCATCCATCTCCTTTCCCTTCTTTCCCATTCTTTTCGTCTCCCTTCTATTAATTTTCCTCCTCTCTTTTTCCCTTTCCTCCTCTCTTTATCCCTTTCCTCTCTATATCTTTCCTCCCTCCCTCTCTATTCTCCCATTTCTTCCCATTTGTTTCTCTCTTCTTCTGTCTCCTTTTCTTCCTTTTCTCTTTCTTTTCTTTCTCCTCTTCGCCCCTCCTTCTTCTCTTCCTTTCCTTTCTTGTGCCCTATTTTCTTCCTCCCTCCTTATTCTCATTTTCCTTCATTTTCCTTCTCATCCCTTTTCTCCTCTTAATCTTCCTTTTATTCGTCATTTTCTTCTATCTTCTTGTCTTCCTTTTCTCTTTCTTTTCTTTCTCCTCTTCGCCCCTCCTTCTTCTTTTCCTTTCCTTTCTTTTGCCCTATTTTCTTCCTCCCTCCTCATTCTCATTTTCCTTCATTTTCCTTCATTTTCCTTCTCATCCCTTTTCTCCTCTTAATCTTCCTTTTATTCGTCTTTCATTTCTTAATCCTCCATTTCTTGTTCCTCTCTTTTCTCCGTCTACCCTCCTCCTCCCTATTAACCTCTCCCTCCCATTTCTTCATATTTCTCTTTCTCCGCTTTCCTTCTTCTCCATCCTCTTTTCTCCCCTCTTTATTGCCCTCCCTTATCTTAATCCCCCAGAATCATCTCACTCTTCTCCCTCTTTCGCTTTCTCCTCTCTTTTCTATATCTCCCTCTCCTCTCTTTTCTTCCTCTCTCTTTTCCCTCTTCTTCCTCTCTTTAGCTACTTTTCAACCCACTTCTTTTCATTTTTCTTCGTTTAATACTCCTTTTCCTATCCATCATCATTTATCTCTAATTCCTTTCACTCCTCTTCTTCTTTATCCTTTCCCACTTCTTTCATTAACTCTTCCTTCTCCCCATCTCTATCCTCTTCCTCTTCTCTTCCTCTTCTTCCTCTCCAGCTACTCTCCTTTTTCATCTTCCATCCATCTTTTCCTCATCTTCCTTCTCTCTCTTCTTCTCATTCAATTTTCCTTTATCCTTACCCTTTCCTTTATTTCTATTTTCCTTCTTTTTGCAACCACTCTTTCCCTTCTCTTTCCGTTCCCATCTTTTCTCTTTCTTCTTCTTCTTCTTCTTCTTCTTCTTCTTCTTCTTCTTCTTCTTCTTCTTCTTCTTCTTCTTCTTCTTCTTCTTCTTCTTCTTCTTCTTCTTCTTCTTCTTCTTCTTCTTCTTCTTCTTCTTCTTCTTCTTCTTCTTCTTCTTCTTCTTCTTCTTCTTCTTCTTCTTCTTCTTCTTCTTCTTCTTCTTCTTCTTCTTCTTCTTCTTCTTCTTCTTCTTCTTCTTCTTCTTCTTCTTCTTCTTCTTCTTCTTCTTCTTCTTCTTCTTCTTCTTCTTCTTCTTCTTCTTCTTCTTCTTCTTCTTCTTCTTCTTCTTCTTCATCTTCTTCTTCTTCTTCTTCTTCTTCTTCTTCTTCTTCTTCTTCTTCTTCTTCTTCCCTTTTTCTTCCTCATTCTTTCTGTTTCGCCCTTCGTCCTCCCTCATTTTCTCCTTCGTTCTTCTCCATTTCTTCTTAATTTCTTTTATTTTCCCGACGATTCTTCATCTTTAATCGTCTAAGACCGTTTTCCACAACCACCACGTTACCCACCCTTCTACACTTCTCTTTTCTCTTCTCTCTCTCTCTCTCTCTCTCTCTCTCTCTCTCTCTCTCTCTCTCTCTCTCTCTCTCTCTCTCTCTCTCTCTCTCTCTCTCTCTCTCTCTCTCTGTGTCTCTCTGTCTCTCTCTCTGTGTCTCTCTGTCTCTCTCTCTTTCTCTCTTTCTCTCTCTGTCTCTCTCTCTCTCTCTCTCTCTCTCTCTCTCTCTCTCTCTCTCTCTCTCTCTCTCTCTCTCTCTCTCTCTCTCTCTCTCTCTCTCTCTCTCTCTCTTTCTTTCTCTCTTTCTTTCTCTCTATCTCTCTCTTTCTCTCTTTCTCTCTCTCCCTCTATCTATCTATCTATCTATCTCTCTCACATACAAAAATCACAAAGCACAGAGATGCGCGCACGCACACACACAGACACACACACACACACACACACACACACACACACACACACACACACACACACACACACACACACACACACACACACACACACACACACACACACACACACACACACACACACAGAAAATCTTTCTTCCTCTCTTTCCTTCTTTCTCTCTCGTTCTTTTTTCTTTCATTCGTTGTTTCTTTCTTTCTTTCTTTTTTTCTTTTGGCATTTCTAACTCCATCTCCATTCTCTTATCTTATCGTCCTTCCTCACTTTATTCTCTCTCTCTTGTGCAATTTCTTCTTCTCCCTCTTGGGCTCGGCAATAAGGCTTCATCAACTCTTCTCGTGTGAACACCCTTTCTTCAACATGCGCGAACACGCACATTCATCCCCGTGCATGCATGCACGTGCATGTGCGTGCACGTACACACACGCACACACACACGGACATACACACACACACACACACACACACACACACACACACACACACACACACACACACACACACACACACACACACACACACACACACACACATACACACACACACGTGCCCATGGTCATCCTGTCTTCACACGGCTGCAGATTCCCTTACGCACACCCATAAAATCAAGCACTTTTTCCGACTATATAAACTCTGCAGCCTCTCGGCAACAGCAGCAACAACAACACCGAGCAGCACCTCGGCTCTTTCTTTATATCCTTGCGGGAAGTACACATTCACCACTTGTCCCGAACATCACCCCCTACGGACATGCCAGGAACCCTTCCCTCGTGGCCTCGTCCTCCTCTTCCTGCCCCAGTTCCCCCCGACTCCCTGACCTCACCTCGCCTCCCGTCTCACAGGAACTGACCACCTTCGCGGTCACATCAGGTCACGTCCAGACTCTTACTTTGGCGGTGAGGTCGTGTCGTAACTCGTCTTGTAATCCCAGGAAGCTCGAGTTATTGTTCCAGCTTGACGCTGCCCTTCAAGCTACCTCTTCTTCCCCCCCACCCACCCTTCTCCCTCTTCCTCCTCCTCCTCCTCCTCCTCCTCTCCCTCAACCTCCTCCTCCTCCTTCTCTTCTTCCTCCCTCATCCCCTTCCTATCCCTCCGCCACTACTCTCTTCCCCCACCCTTCTCCCTCTTCTCCTCCTCCTCCTCTCCCTCCTCCTCTTCCTTCTTTTCTTCCTCTCTCATCCCCTTCCTATCCCTCCGCCTCTACTGTCTTCCCTCACCCTTCTTCTTCTTCTTTGTCTTATTCGTCTTTGTGTGGTCAGTAACTCCTCTTCCTCTGCAGAAGCTTCTTTGGCCTTTGGTAGTTGCATGGTAATCGCCTTCTTCTGTATATTCCTTTCACGCTTCGACTCTCGTTCCTAAATTTATCGTCCTCTTCGTCCTTCGTGTTTCTTCTTTCTCTTAATCATCCTTGTCATTATTCAATGTACCTCCTCCTCCTCCTCCTCTTCCTCCTCGTTCTCTTCCTCCTCGTCCTCCTTTTCCTTTTCTTTATCATCGTCATCCTCATTGTTATCCTCATCCTCATTCTTAGTCTCATCCTCATTTTCCTCCTCCTCCTCCTCCTCCTCCTCATCATCATCATCATCATCATCATCATCACCATCATCGTCATCGTCATCGTCATCGTCATCGTCATCGTCATCGTCATCGTCATCGTCATCATCATCATCATCATCATCATCATCATCATCATCATCATCATCATCATCATCATCATCACCATCACCATCACCATCACCATCACCCTCCATTATCGTCGTCGTCGTCGTCGTCAGCCACTTTCTATCCTTATCCTCATCTTCATCCTCATCCTCATATGCATCCTTATCCTTATTCTCATCCTCATCCTCATCCTAATCCTCATCCTTATCCTCATTCTCATTCTAATCCTCATCCCCATTTCCAACTTTTCCCTCATCCATTTCCCCTTTCTTCCTCCAATTTTCTTTCACTCCTTCCTGAATTTCCTTCACTTCCTCTTCGTTTTCTCCTTCCCCCTTCTTTCTTTCCTTCTACAATTCTTCCCTCTCATCTGTGCATAGCTTCTTCTTTATCATCTTTTCTTCTTCTCCCCTTCCCCTTTTCTTTATCTCCCTATAATCCCCTTCCCCTCTTCCCCTGTCTCCTATATTCCCCTTTTCTTTTCTTTTCCTCCATCTTATATCTCTTCAGTCTATTTTGACCTTTCCCCTTCTCTCTTATCCATCCTCTCCTTGTTCTCTTCTCCCCTTCCGTTACTTTTGTTCTCCTCCCTTGCCCTCTCTTCACTTCCCCTTATCTCTCCTCCTCTCCCCTCCCCTCTCCTCCCCTCCCCTCCTCTCCCCTCCCCTCCCCTCTCCTCCCCTCACTTCCCCTCATCTACCCGTCCCTCCCCTCCTTTCCCCTCCCCTCCCTTTCCCTCCCTCTCCCCTCCCCTCCCCTCACTTCCCCTCATCTCCCCTCATCTCCCCTCCCCTTCCCTCCCCTCCCCTCCTCTCTCCTCATCTCCCCTCATCTCCCCTCACCCCCCTCCTTTCCCCTCCCTGTTCTCTTTTGTCTCCTTTTCCTCTCTACTCTCTTCACCTCTACTTTCCCTCCTCCATTTCTTCCGTTCCCTTTGTCTTCTTTCCCCTCTTTCCCGATTTCCTACTCTTCCTTACCCTTTACGCTTCTTTCCTCTTCCCTACTTTCCTTTCCATTCCCTTTCTTACGCCTGTCTTCCATTTCTTGTGTCGTTTTCTTCTATACTTTCCTCTGTCACCTTTCCCTCACTTCCCCTCAGCCTTCCGTCCCTTTATTTACCTTCCCATTCCCTTATTTCCCTCAGCCAAATTACCTCACTTCCCCATCTCATTCCCTTACTTTCCTATCCCTTCATTTCCCTTCCATCCCCTCATTTCCCTATTATCTCCTCAATACTCCTTCCCACAGACCCTATCTCCCTTCAACCTCCCTCTCATCCCACTCCCTATCATCTTCCCACTCCCCTCATATCCCTTCATTCCTCCCATCTCCTCACTCCCAATCCCATGTCCTCACTTTCCAGCAACCTACTTGCCTTCCTATTCCACCACTGTTCCCTCACTTCCCTTCAGTAGTATTCCCTCTCTTCCCCTCTCCGTCCCTATCCCCATCCCCTACCTCAACTTCTTCTCTCGTCCCATCTTCGCCTGGTCCATCCACCTCAACTTTTTCCCTCTGCGTCTCAGCCTCGCCCTGACCTTTGCAGCATCGCCCCGGCATCTTGACCCTTTCTTCATTTCTTCCACTTGTTTTGATCTTAATCACTCCGTGTCACTCATCTGTTATTCGGCTCTACTTCCCCCTTCTTCTCTTCTCTCTTCGCACACACCCTTTTCTCTCTTCTCCCTCTTTCTTGTCTTCTATTTCTTCAGCTTTCTCACCATCCTCGACCTTCTCTTCCTTCTCCTCCTCCTCCCCCTTCTCCTCCTCCCTCTTCTCCTCCTTCGTATCATCCTCGTTCTTGCTCTCCTGCTCCTCTTCCTTCTCCCTTCTTGTTCCTCTGTCTGTCCTATCCTCCTCCTCCTCCTCCTCCTCCTCCTCCTCCTCCTCCTCCTCCTCCTCCTCCTCCTCCTCCTCCTCCTCCTCCTCCTCCTCCTCCTCCTCCTCCTTCCGATTTTTTCTCTTCCTTTTATCATACACTTTCTGCTGTTACTTCCAATTCTTAAATTTGAAAAACTATCTATTAAGAAATGCTTATCCGATACTTGTGATTAACCTAGAGCATTGTAGTAGCCAAATAGGTCCAGTATCCAGGTTTTCAGTCTGTTCATTTGTCTGTATGCATAGTCAGATTCACTTATAAAGGCTAAAGAGGCTGGCGTCTATTGAAAAGTTGTAAGAAGCGTTCATTTTTGTACCGAATACATCTATTATGTCGTAAAAGCCTTCTCCAAGTCGTAAATCTACGACCTAAAGACATATGTCAACCACATCTCCCCCGAAGACATCCTCTCCTGTAACAGTTAGAATTGGAGGCCACTGTACTCGCTTTTCTCTATTTGTACTTGAGTACACTCATGTACCATTGTTGTCTATTGACTGACCCCGGTGGTGCCATCTGTTGCAAACTGCCATCCAGCCACTGTTTGCAAATGGTCCTCCCTCGTCCCCATCCTCCTCCTCCTCCTCCTCCTCCTCCTCCTCCTCCTCCTCCTCCTCCTCCTCCTCCTCCTCCTCCTCCTCCTCCTCTTACTCCTCCTTCACCTCCTCCTCCTCTTCCTCTTCCTACTCCTCCTCCTCCTCCTACTCCTCCTCCTCCTCCTCCTACTCCTCTCTCTCCTCCGAGCCATCTGCCAAATGCTGCGAGCTGGTTGCGTCTCTGCTATTGATGCCACCACGTCACAGTTGGCACCAGATGCTCCCTTCCACGAGGGCATTTGCTATTTGCTTTTGCTTAGGATCCGGTGGTTAGAGGAACGGGAGGTGGGAGGGGGTTGGTGGCATGAGAAGGGAGTGCTGCAGGTGGAGGGAGGGTGTGTGGAGATGATCACCCGCTTTACCTAATTCAGCTAGTGCTCAGCATTTAATCACCATGTGTTCTCTCCGTTCGCGAAATCCAACTGCAATTTTCGTGTCCAGGAACCACCAGACTTCAAATCATATCGTCCAAGTGGACTGGCTTGTACGACCCGCTTGATTGAAAACTTGGGCATGGTTATTCGTGAACGAAAATAGATAACAGTATGTTCCATTCTCTATCCCTCCCCCTCTCCCCGTTCTCTCTCTGTCCCCTTCACTCCCCACTCCCTCTACTACCTCCCTCCCCTTCCCCCCTGGAGAAGCTTATACGAGCTGGCTGAGAACGTGCTGCCACCAGTTTGTATGAGGGATGGTCCGGCGTGCGGGAATAGTAGGGGAGGCCTTATTGCGCGAAGGAATAGGGGGAATGGTTTTGTGTGTATATGTTAGAGAACAGAGACAAGGATGTCTCGCGCCAGCTCTCCACCCCCACCCCCCACCCCAGCCAATGGCCCTGACGTCATAGGGGCCTGGGTGCAAATTGGTCCCTTGGGATGAGGCCCTAGGATTCTTTTTTCTATTTTGTTATCTTGTGAATGGCTTTCGTTCTTTCTCCAAGTTAAGTATTGTGGTAGTTTGGACGTTGAGACTCCTTCGTGTATTCAGTGGTCCTTTGCATTTTAGCGTGAATGCTACAGATGTTGCTGTGATTTTTTCTTCTTTTTTATTTGTGTTGATGTTAGTCTTGAGGCTGTTGACGTCCATTGTGATGGTGCTGAATACAGATTTGACAACCAAATCACAATTCTTCTGAAAAAAGATGGAAGACCGTGAAGTCTATAATGTAAGAAAACATTACCTTCAAGATCAAGTTTTGATGGTAGACCTCCGACCCCAT
>NC_134785.1:8235994-8250994 GCF_046742065.1 Oratosquilla oratoria | reverse complement strand
GTTTTCGTTTTCTACCACTCTTATTTTTCCACACTCTCCAACTCCCCTTTTTCATTCTCTAATCTCTTTGTCCCACTCTATCTCCACTTTCATCTCCCAATCTCTCTCTCTCTCTCTCACTCTCTCTCTCTCTCTCTCTCTCTCTCTCTATATATATATATATATATATATATATATATATATATATATATATATATCTATTTATCTATTTATCTATCTATTTATCTATCTATCTATATTCTCTCTCTCTTCATTCTCTCTCTCTCTCTCTCTCTCTCTCTCTCTCTCTCTCTCTCTCTCTCTCTCTCTCTCTCTCTCTCTCTCTCTCTCTCTCTCTCTCTCTCTCCCTCTCCCATTCTATCTATCTATGTGTCTATCTATCTATCCATCTATCTATCTGCGAGTATTTATCTATATCTATCTATATTTCTGTCTCTCTCTCTCTCTCTCTCTCTCTCTCTCTCTCTCTCTCTCTCTCTCTCTCTCTCTCTCTCTCTCTCTCTCTCTCTCTCTCTCTCTCTCTCTCTCTCTCTCTCTCTCTCCATTCTCTCTCTCTCTTCATCTCATCACCCCTCTCTCCGAACCAGGCTAACATTGTTTACTTTCAGCCCACATTTCTCATCTGACAATCTTATCCCTCACACTCATTCTCCACTCTCATCCCCAATTCTCACTTCCTGCTCTCACTGTCCACTCCTGTTCATCCCATACTCTCATCATCTACTCACGCGCTCTCCTCTCGCCCTCCACTCCTCTCACTCCCCACTCTCACTCCCCACTCTCACTCCCCACTCTCACTCCCCACTCTCACTCTTGTTCACCATTCTTGCTCTCCATTTCCTCACTCTATTTTTTCATTCTCCACTCTTAATTTTCACCCTTGATATTCACTCTCACTCTCCACTTTTACACTACTTTCACTCTTACTTTCCACTCTCACTTTTGTCTCTCACTCCCCACTCTCACTCTCCACTCCCACTCTCCACTCTCACTTTCCACTCCCACTCTCCACTCTCACTTTCCACTCTCACTTTCCACTCTCATTCTTAAAACTCAACTCTCAATCTCCACTCTCAATATTCACTCTCACTATACATTCTCACTCTCCACTCTTGCTCTCCACTCTCACTCCCTAGTCTCACTCCCCAATCTCATTTTTCAATGTCACTCTCCACTCTCACTCTCCATTCTCACTCTCCACTCTCCACTCTCACTCTCCACTCTCACTCTCCACTCTCACTCTCCACTCTCATTTTTCACTCTCCACTCTCACTCTCCACTCTCACTCTCCACTCTCACTCTCCACCCTCACTCTCCACTCTCACTCTCCACTCTCACTCCCCATTCTCATTCCTCTCTTTCATCCCCCCAGACTCATCCCTCCTTTCAACCCCCGACTCTGGCCTCTCTCTCTCTCATAGCTCACTCCCATCCCCCGGCCGGCCGTAAAAGTCCGCCAATCGGGTTCGCATAGCTTAAGCGTCGCGTGTGTTGGGCCTGCTCATATTGTTTCGAAATGCGAAAAAAAAAAAAACACCGAAACGATTCCCTTACGCACTACACCCAAAATCCCGCCGAAATTTCACATTCCCGTGAACACTAATCCACGAATTCATCAAACTCAGCGCCACTACGGAATCTGAAGGGTTTCAATCCGGACCAATCCCCCCACTACCCCAGCAGAGGCGCCATTCTGGAATTCGGGGGATGGTGGTGGCGTGGTTGGTGGTGGTGGTGGTGATTGGGGTGATTGGTGGGGCAGCGATATGATACAGGTTTTGGTGGTAGTGGTGGCGGTTGTGGTGGCGGTGGTGGTGGTGGTGGTGGTGGTGGTGGTGGTGGTGGTGGTGGTGGTGGTGGTGGTGGTGGTGGTGGTGGTGGTGGTGGTGGTGGTGGTGGTGGTGGTGGTTGTGGTGGTGGTGGTGGTGGTTGTGGTGGTGGTGGTGGTGGTGGTGGTGGTGGTGGTGGTGGTGGTGGTGGTGGTGGTGGTGGTGGTGGTGGTGGTGGTGGTGGTGGTTGTCGTCGTTCTCGTGGTATCGGTGTTAGTAGTTGTGGTAGGTGTGATGTTTGTGGTGGTGATGGTGATGATGAAGGTGATGCTGGAGGTGATGTATATTGTCTCTTTCCTTCCTCTCTTTCTTCATCTACTTTACTTCCTTACTCTCTTTTTCCTTACCCACCCACTTCTTTCCTTCCTTCACTTCTTCCTTCCGTCCTTCCACCATTCCTTCCTTTCCATTTCCTCTTCCCTTTCACTTTCTTCCTTCTTCTCTTTCCTCTCTATCTATTTTCCTTCCTACCTTCTTTTCTGTTTCCTTCCTTCCTTCTTTCCTTCCTTTCTTTCCTCTTCCTTTCTTTCTTTCCTTCTTTCTTTTTCCTTTCATTCCGTCCTTCCTACTTTCTTTTTCTGTTTTAGTTCAATGCATTCCCTTTTACTTGTGTCGGACCTTCTTTACGCCCTCCTGTTTGCTCCACTTTCTCTCCCTTTCCGGAGCTCAAAAAGTGGAAGAATGTGGACCAAGCTCCGGAGATCTCCGTGGGTTTCAGTCTTGGTTCCCTTGCCATCCTCTCGCCCTCATATATCCTCTATTCCCTCTCTTTCTCTCTTTCTCTCTTTCTCTCTTTCTCTCTCTCTCTCTCTCTCTCTCTCTCTCTCTCTCTCTCTCTCTCTCTCTCTCTCTCTCTCTCTCTCTCTCTCTCTCTCTCTCTCTCTCTCTCTCTCTCTCTCTTTCCACGCACACATAGATTGGTCACATATGAACTCTGAGCTCTCTTCCGCGAGGGAAATAGCTGTCGACCACGAGTCCAACACGTGATCAAAGACAATGGTGAATCACACACACACACACACACACACACACACACACACACACACACACACACACACACACACACACACACACACACACACACACACACACACACACACACACACACACACACACACACACACACACACACACACACACACACACACACACACACACACACACACACACACACACATCGCACACACACACACATATATGTATATATATATATATATATATATATATATATATATATATATATATTCTATGCGCATGTGTACGTGTGTGTGTGTTTCTATGCGTGTGTGTCAGTCTGTCTGTTTGTGCCTCTCTCGTTATGCTCATAGAAATCCACAACCCCTACACCGACCCCGTCTCTTCCCTGACTCCCTCCATGGCCCCCTGACCCACCCCCTCCTCCTCCTCCCCCGTCACTACCTCTGTGAACCTCCCACAACCCCCACCCACCCCTCCCCTTACCCTTCACCCCCTCCCGGCACAGTGAGGTTCAGCTCGTGTGGCCTCGGCAACAGTCGGGCCGAAATTTGCTACTGACCGACTCCGGATTTCATTAAGTTTGTCCGGCGTCGACGCTTTGCAACGCATCGGGGTTAGCGAGCGGACTTAAATCCCCCCTCGTATTTTTTGAGCTACGAGTAGAGACGAGTTAGTGTCTTTCATAGTTTGGTTATACCAAAATGCCACTTAGGGGAGGAAATGATGCGGTCTCCCTCCCCAGTAATTTTTTTCTTCTTTTTTCTTTATCCAATAGTCATGCAGCTTCTCATTATTGCCATAAGTGATCCTTGTAAGTTGGAGCGCATAGAGAAAAGGGCCATTTGCTCTGAAAACAATTACAACTAATTGAATGTTTTCTCTTTGGCTGAGTATGAATAGGGATCCTCGGACAAGACTGATTGTCGGAATAGCGTGTAGATGCTGGACGAGGAGACGATGAAAAGTGGAGGTTGGGGAATAGAGAGGAGGGGGGGAGGGGAGGGGGGAGGGGGAGGGAAGGATGGAGGGATGGAGGGTGTCCTATGAATATGTATCTAAATTATTGTTGCTGCCTTGCCAACTCGGACCCTAAATGATGGATCTCCCGAGATTCCGCAGGCTCACGTTTTTACTGATGTGTTTTTTTTTTCTTTCTTTTTTTCTCCTGCTGCGGTGATGTGGGGCATTCGTAATGTGGATTGATGTTGTGTCTTAATGTGGTGTTTTCTAATTAGGCAATATTTGCCTTCGATCCTCTCTCTGGTGGTGTGGGGAGGAGATGGAGGTTGAAGTGGGAATCCTCTGGAAGTTGAGGAATACGTGCTGAAGAATGGGAAGATGGTACTCTTCGTCAGACGCCTTCGAGGACCATGAGGGCGTCCTATGCCTCGATTACCACGTCGTCTGCATTATCTACTCGCATTTGTCATATCCATTCTTTTCCTTCCAAAGGAAAGCCTACCCCTCCCCCTTCCTGTATTCCGTCTTCCTGGTTTCGACACCAGTGGGGCTTGTTTCCACTCCTGTTTTGTATCCCGCCCCACCCTCCTCCTCCTCCTCCTCCTCCTCCTCCTCCTCCTCCTCCTCCTCCTCCTCCTCCTCCTCCTCTTCCTCCTCCTCCTCCTCCTCCTCCTCCTCCTCCTCCTCCTCCTCCTCCCCCCCCCTCTCCTTTCCCCTCACTTCCGTGGCCGGACCTTCGTTCGGAGACGCCAGATTCCCAGACGCGATCGACCCTCGTCCTTTACATGTTCGTGTAGCTTCAGGTCAGAATTTTCTTTGCCTTATTGTGGCTCCGGGTCCATGACCTAGCGCGACGATACATCTCAGCCCCTCGCAGCTCCCTATGTCTTTAATGGAGGGAGGGGCGATTCTCAGACTCCTTCGGCTTCTTGTATCCCATACATTAAGCATCGTGGAACAAAGGTTAATTCACCAAATTATGGAGCATATTTTTAAAGGATAGTAAAGGCTCAAATAGTTAGATTCTATATAACTCATATTAAGTAAATTGATGCCTTTCAGGTTCAAAAATATATATGTTTCGTCCTATTAATGGCCGTAAATGCGACTGTTTGTACATCATTAGTTTTTTTTTTTTTTTTTACTTTAGGCTTTTTTTTTTTAACTGGGGGATATAATTTTCCAAAAGTAGAATTTTGAATTATGATCCAAAAAATCTCCAAACTCTACGGTACTGTACATTTCATGGCCTGATGAACTTTCTTTCCCAAACACGTGATGTCTGGCGTTGATGTACATACCTCTTTGTGCACATTCACTTAAACGCTCACAGACACAACCACGCCTACAGCCATGCGTAAATACACACACATGCATATACGCATACACACATACACACACACAAACACACACACACACACACACACACACACACACACACACACACACACACACACACACACACACACACACACACACGGAAACAACTGACGGGATGATTCACTCAGTATGGCTGTCTCTCTTTGTATATATGTCTGCCTGTCTATCTGTCTGTCTGTCTGTCTGTCTCTCTCTCTCTCTCTCTCTCTCTCTCTCTCTCTCTCTCTCTCTCTCTCTCTCTCTCTCTCTCTCTCTCTCTCTCTCTCTCTCTCTCTCTCTCTCTCTCTCTCTCTCTCTCTCTCTCTCTCTCTCTCTCTCACATTACAACTTGTGGAAGTGTTGCATATACACCCCGCCCCATTTTGGTAACTTCAAGAATCATTACCTCGTAACTGGTTGGGATATCTCAAATTAAAATGAATGCCTCACATCCTTTCCCACTAATACTTCTGTACACACAAAAAAATAATAATAATAATAATTAAAAAAAAATAATAATCTTCACTGAATGTTAAACGCATTATTAACATATTCATCGTAAGACTGGATGGGGCCTAACTATTTGAATATCTCCAATAGCAATTTCACAGTGTAACCCCAGATGTATAATGACCGTCAATGAATGTTTAATATAGAGGTATTGGTCTTGGCATGATGTCTTTGGTTGTATGATCTCTTTTGTACTTCTTTGCTTTGACCAGACGTCTCGCTTCTTCCCTGTGATCCACATCTTCGTCGTCTTCTGAACGATACTTTGAGTAACCATAGTCCATTTTGGTTTACATTTCTAGCATAGAATAATCGATGGTCTCTTCTCTGTACCCTGGTATGGAGGTTGTGTTGTTATTCATAGGAATAGCCAAAGAATGGTGCCAGATAGTGAAAGGAACTGGAAATGGGTTCCGTCAGTACTGGAGTGTGTCTTAATTTTTTTTCTTCTTTTTTTTTTTTATGTTTCATTTCCGCTGCTCTTAACGTTTATTTTATGTTTT
Organism: Oratosquilla oratoria; assembly: GCF_046742065.1. Classification (NCBI taxonomy): domain Eukaryota; kingdom Metazoa; phylum Arthropoda; class Malacostraca; order Stomatopoda; family Squillidae; genus Oratosquilla; species Oratosquilla oratoria. The sequence continues at coordinate 8,244,855 of NC_134785.1, read as the reverse complement.
GCATCAAGAATCAGAGAATTATTCACTGGCGTGTATGTTCATTTAGTTGCACTTATGTACACTCTTATCATATACAATGTTAAGTTCTTGTTTTCGTTGTGATTATGAAATAAGAGACTAACAAAATGGAGTAAAGATTTTAGTCAGAGCTTACGGGAGGGAAGATGAGAACCAGAACTAATGGGAGTAAAGATGAACGTAAATATCTTGGAGACATAACTGAATAGAATCCCCAGTGACGGCGATGTCAATCAAATAATTCCGACAGTCATCCGCGGACTCGAACCGAGGTTTTACGAGACGCTCTACTCGGATGGTAGGGCGCCAGCTTTGCTTCTCGCAAGGCCTCGGTTCGAACCCGGGCACGACTGTCGGAATTATTTGGTTGGAGACGTAAGTTTAATGGAAGGCTTCAGAGTGGAAATGAGACTTAAGTTAGCCTTCCTCCACCAGGAATGGAGATCCAGTTTCAGAATTAGGACTCTGAAACGAAGAACGTATTGTAATTTCAAAGCTCAATATCCAAACTTCTCATATATTAATACAGTGTTTCTCAAAGTATATTCAAAGAAATCATCATAAAGGCTTTATATCAAGAATGCCATTAATTCTTTCAAGCAAGTTTTGTACACAAGAATAATAAAAAAAAAACATTTATTGTTAGACTTTGATTGTAAAGCATTTCAGTTCTGATGAATTTAGCTTAGGGGATGGGCGAGTTTTCTAAAGTATTTTATATATTGTGAACATTATCGTAGATAGAAAACATTTTCAACTTTTGTATTCTTTCGGTATAACATTTGCATCGCTCTAAAGGAAAGAAGGATGCATAGCATAGGTCAAAGTTCATCCAGACAAGAATTTCTCCTTTATGATGTTCATAATGCAGGTAGTTCTATTTTCTTTACATTTTCTTTTACACATAAGATATGCCCATCTTCATATTCATAATATTCTGGTATATATGAAAGACGAATAGGCAGAGAGGTTGGAAGTATTTCTTAGTACATGATAAACAAGATACAATATTTATATAGAATAAAAAAAAATGCAGTTTGGCAGAACAATGGATAATTATTGGAGGAAGGTGGAAGAGTAAGATACGGGTCTAAGGCCGAGTTTATTCCTGACCGGTTTCGCTTATAGCTTCCTCTGAAGAAGCGAAACCGGTCAGGAATATACTCGGCCCTAGACCCGTGTTGTACTCTACCACCTTCCTCAAACCTGTCACAATGTCCCAACAATGCATAATTATGTGGTAAACCTTCAGATCCACGAGAATTTCTTTCTTCTTAAAAAAAGAGATCGGTTTAAAAGAGTTAAGTGATGTTTACCTGAAACCTATGACCTCCAATCTTATAGATTGGCCATACCTACAAAATTACTTGATTGTTCTGTTTATTTATTTATTTATTGTTATTTTACGATCTCGAGAATACATTGAATATTAGTACTTTCTTGCCTAATAGAGTTGCATGATTTTTAGTTAATTTTCATCTTTGTCCTGTTTTGGTCTCCTAAGGTCTGTTCCAATTTAAATCGTTTCCATTTCTGCCCCAAAGCTCGGGAGAAGGAAACACAGCAGCCACTTTCATGCATGGGAACACACGCACGCTCTTGCATTTGCACACAAACATGCGTACATACGCAGACTTTGTATCTAAATGCACACACAAAGATACTTACACACATAAACACACGCACGCACACACATACGCACACGCAAGCGCACACACACACACACACACACACACACACACACACACACACACACACACACACACACACACACACACACACACACACACACACACACACACAAAAACAAACAAACAAACACACGCAAAAACATAAACTATGCATATCCCGTTTAGTTGTTCGTATCGTGCGATTTAAATGATCAAAAGATTCCTTGTGTTTATTTTCCTCCAGAGGGAAAAGAAAGATTAAACCTTAACAAGAGCATCCCGATAGTTTCTTCCTTTAAACTCCTTTGCTCTGTGACACCCTAAAGACCATGTCATTGTTCCGAAGGCAGTAATCTTGGACTTCGGGAGCCTTTTCGGAATTTCCCAAGATTACAGGATTCGAACCGCTTCCGTTCCTTCGTCTGGTGCGAGAAAGGCCTTCGCCTACCGATACATCATTGTGTTAGCCCAAGTGTGGTCCACCCAGAGTCAATTCCCCCTCCCCATCAACCGGCACACCCTTCAATCGTGATGTCCATTTTTCAGTCAACTTGTTCGAGCCAGGGAACAGCCCATGCGACCCTCCGAGTGACTGATGTGCTCTTTCTCTGCATATAAATTTCCTAGATTGGCCGTAAAAAAATCGACTCTCACAGACGTGTTGAGTGTTATAGGTCGTTCTGGAGTTGTGTTCGATGGCTGAGAACTTATTTCCAACAAATAAAAACAAAAGGTGGGAATGTACAGGGAATTAACTGGATTGACGTGTTTCCTACAAGGGGCTTCGGGAGTGAGGCTTCACGATGAAGAGCTGTTTTGGTTTGCTGTTGTTTTGAAAGACCGAGAACTTGTGGATCCTCAGTCTCCTGTTCACAATGCCTGAACGAAGAATTCAGGCAGAGTGTCATTCATAAGGCCGTGACAGTAATTGATATAAAGCGTTATTTACTGCTCGATGACACTTATTAATGCCAAACATTAGTCACAAGGGCACGGAACAAAACAAAATAAATCATCATTCGTAAACTCGAGGGGATTGGGTATCATGTAGAGTATTCACAAATGAATGAATTTAATTAAATGACTTTGTCATTCGCGATTGTGATGTCGTATTGAAGCATTATGAAAGTGAGTATTCAAGTAAGATTTGTTTATGTTTGGAATTGTGCAATTACAAGGCTTTTGTGACGATTTGGAACGAAAAGGTTAGATATCTCGACATAAGCTTTTGTCTTACAATAACATGATTTAGTAATGAGTTACAATGAATAAATATATGTTCCTATACACACACATACAGTATATATGGGTATAGATATAAATAAATATATATATAATATATATATATATATATGTGTGTGTGTGTGTGTGTGTGTGTGTGTGTGTGTGTGTGTGTGTGTGTGTGTGTGTGTGTGTGTGTGTGTGTGTGTGTGTGTGTGTGTGTGTGCGCGTGTACATAAGTGTGTAATCACAGAGAATCTAAATCAAAACTCTATTTTTTTTCGTGCATCAGGGAAAAAATTTTTGTTTTGTTTAGGTTATTTGGTTACCTAGGAATGAACAGCATCGTTTAGTATGGAAGAAATGACAGTACGTCATCCGGAAGCCAAATATGAAACAGATTTAAGTTTGATAAGCACTGGGTTGTGAGGAGTATTTTGAGGGTAAATAGTTTGTACCAAGCGTGGGAGTATTGGTGAGGAGTTGTTAAGAAGTGGTAGATTCTAAACAAAGAAAAGGTAGATATGGAGTGCAAAGTTTTGGAAGTATACTTTGGGATAAAATAAATAAAGAAATAACCCTCAATTAAAAAAAAAATCTGGCAATGGGCATTGGGAAACTGGGAATAGCAGTAAGTTTATGTCGCTGAATGTGATGAGAGCGTAAAGCACATTGTGTACAGAAAAAAATAAAAATAGGGTGTGGGAGACTGGTTGAGAGGGTGAGTTGGGGAGACTGGGTGAGAGGGTGAGATGGGATGCTGGTGGGTGAAGCTGGAGAACGATCCAAGATGCATCACAGATTGAGAGCACACCTTTCCTGCAATCACTCCCTTGGCGATAAGCTTTTTTACCTATCTCTGGGATTATCTTCGCTGTATGGGCTGGGACCCACCTTAGCTCCTTCTTCCTCCTCCCCCTCCTCTTCCTCCTCCCCCTCCTCTTCCTCTTCCCCCTCTTCTTCCTCCTCCCCCTCCTCTTCCTCCTCCCCCTCCTCTTTCTCCACCCCCCCTTCCTCCTCCCCTCCTCTTCCTCCTCCCCTCCTCTTCCTCCTCCCCTCCTCTTCCTCCTCCACCTCTTCTACCTCACCCTCCTCTGTCTCTGCCTCTGTCTTTGCCTCTGCCTTAGCCTCTACCTCGACCTCCTACCCCTCACTCATCTCCTCACCTCCTCTTCCTCCTCCACCTCTTCTACCTCACCCTCCTCTGTCTTTGCCTCTGCCTTAGCCTTTGACTCTACCCCTACCTCGACCTCCTACCCCTCACTCCTCTCTTCCCCCTCCTCTCCCTCTTCCTCCTCCCCCTCCTCTTCCTCCTCCACCTTCTCTTCCTCCTCCACCTCTTCTACCTCCTCCACCTCTTCTACCTCACCCTCCTCTGTCTCTGTCTCTGTCTTAGCCTTAGACTCTACCTCTATCTTGATCTCCTACTTCTCTTACTTTTCTCTCCCATATCTCCTCACACCTCTCCTCCCCCTCCTCTTCCTCCTCTCCTCCTCTTCCTCCTCCCCTCCCCCTCCCCCTTCCTCTACTCCTCTTCCCTCCTTCGCCTCACCCGAAGTAACCTTTGATCTTTTGGAATCTGGAGGCTTCTTTGGTTCTGTTTCACACGCAATGGTTCATATTCTTATGCCCGAGATGTTCGCACCTTCGTTCGAAAAAGAGTCTTTTTGGTTCTCTATGGTTCGTACATTTCGGGCGGTGGTTCATGGGGCTGGTTCACTTTTTCCCACATATTGTTTTGTGCATATTTGTAATGGTTCGTGGTTTTAGGTAGAAAGTGGAATTGTCTGTCAATATCTTACTGCCCGGGAAGTTTATTGTTAATCAAAATAACGTGTTTATGGGTAGATACATAATGATTTATTTCGTTCCCCCTTTTTTTATGTTAAATTTACTGATTTGTACTTTTATTTAGAACTTTTCCAACACGGTAGATTGCTCGTACTGCTTCGTAAAGATTAGTATCCTTGGTTCTGTTTAATGATAAATAGTATATAACGTTTTCTTTTTATTTATAAATTTATTTATTTATTTTTGTTTGATTTTATTTATATATTTGTTTAATTTCATTCTATCTTATTCATTTATTTTTACTTTTCATTTATTTATTTATTTATTTATTTATCTATTTATTTATTTATTTATTTATTTTGCATATCACTCATCACACTGGTTCGTTGAGTTCGTAAAGATTGGTATCTTTGGTTGTCTTTTATGATAAATAGTATATAAGTATTTTTTTATTATTATTATTATTTATTATTATTGCACGCGTACAAGCTTGACCAATTTTTGGCCAGTTTTAATATTAGCTTTTGAGATACCTTTTCTTAGGAGGAGGGAGAAATCTCTAAAATCTAGAAATTTCAGATATCCGGTATCAAGACTCTTCTTACAAATAAACGAGTTATCATTAAAAGTGTTCTCTATATCCAGAATTTCCCTGATTTCATAAAATTTTGTTCCGAATTTTGTAAATTTCCCCCCGAATATTGGAGATCTAGCTGTCTTCCTCTTTGTCTTGCCAATCCACTCCCTTGCACGAAACATTCAATTATGTCGCATTTGTTCTGACGTGCATCGTTATTTCAAATACCATCTTGTTAGTCTTTGCTTTCTCGAGCTTAATCTTGCTCGCTTTCACCTTGTTTTGTAATAGAAGCCATCGGTTATCATTTTCAGAAGACTTCTTTCAATGATTATCTTCCAGCTCTTCTAAGTTATATTTCTGTTTTCCAAATTGCGTGGTTTTTTTTTGTGAGGATTCAAAAGTTATAGCTTCTTCTCGCTTTGTTAAATATCATGTTTATATCCTTTTATTTTTTATTTATTTTTTTTTTTACTTTACGCGATTGTTTATGTACTTTCGTTTTTTCCTTTTTCGTAATCATGTTTTCTTCATTTCATACATTCATATGTTTGTTCGTTTGTTTGTTGACCTATTTCTTTATTCATTTATCTTTTTATTCATCTGCTTATTCGTACAAATATTTTTTTGGTTATTTTTGTTTCCCTGTTCATTTATTCATTTACATATGTAATTATTTTTTTTATATTTCATCTTCTATCTTTTTCCCACCGTATCTCTTTCTTTCTGTTCTTTAGAAACATCTTAATTTGTTTTCTCCTCCTTTTCTCATCATTTCTTTCTTTTTTGATTCCTATTTTTTTTTTAATCCTTTATCTCATTTTCTTGTTCCATTTAATTATTTTCTCTTTCCGTTTTCCTCTTTCTTTTTCTCTCTCATTCTCTCCTTAATTCTCCCCTTAATTCTCTCCTTAATTCTCTCCTTGATTCTCTCCCTATCTCTCCCTATCTCTCCCTATCTCTCTCTCCTCTCTCCTCTCTCTCTCTCTCTCTCTCTCTCTCTCTCTCTCTCTCTCTCTCTCTCTCTCTCTCTCTCTCTCTCTCTCTCTCTCCTCTCTGTCTCTGTCTGTCTCGTCTCTCTCTCTCTCTCTCTCTCTCTCTCTCTCTCTCTCTCTCTCTCTCTCTCTCTATATATATATATATATATATATATATATATATATATATATATATATATATCTTCCCTCTTCCTCTTCCTCTTCCTCTCCATTTTGTTGTTTCTTCTTTCTTTCTCTTTCTAATTCGCTCTTATACTCTCAGCGTCACTCCACAGTTTTATTTTTGTGGATACTTTTCCTTTCTCCCTGTCCTTTACTACCCTTTCTCCCTCTTCTCCACTATTTCTCATTTCCTTTTTTCTTTCTTTCCGCCTTTACAGTTCCCATACTTCTTTCCGAAACGACTCCCGCCCCCACCCCCTCCCACCCCGTCCCTCTTCCCTAGCCTGCCTCGTCCTCCCCATTTTCCCTAGTCCCAACTCCCATCTAGTCCCTGTTTTCCCATCCTCATTTCCTCGTTCTCTCTCTTGAGTCTCTTCCTGGCCTCCTTGTGACGACTGTCTAGTCTTTATCAGACTGGGCTGGGCTGGGCTGGGCTAGGCTGGACTGGGCTGGGCTGGGCTTGACTGGGCTGGGCTTGACTGGGCTGGGCTGGGCTGGGCATGACTGGGCTGGGCTGGGCTGGGCTGGGCTGGGCTTGACTGGGCTGGGCTGGGCTGGGCTGGGCTGGGCTTGACTGGGCTGGGCTGGGCTGGGCTTGACTGGGCTGGACTGGGCTGGACTGGGCTTGACTGGGCTGGGCTTGACTGGACTGGGCTAGCTTGGGACGGACCGGGCTGGGCTGGGCTGGCCTGGGCTGGGCTGGGCTAGGCTGGGCTGGGAAAGGATAGTTTGGGCTGGCTAGACTGGAAAACTAAGCAGAGCGGGACAGTAATAGTCCTTGACGGGTTGGTATGGGCTAGGACGGTAGAGCCTTTAGAGGACCTGAGCTGGACAAAGATAGCCTAGTCCTACTACTACACTGGGCTTTATTGGACTGGTCTTTCATGGGCTAGGATAGACTGGTCTTCTGTGGGTCTCTTTTGTGGCACTGTTGTTTCTACAGTGCGGCTGCTGCTGCTGCGGAGTCTCTCCCCTCTTTCCGTGATGGGAGGTCTGATAGGCGTGTAAGTGATTCCCTCTCATGCCATTACTGGGTGGTCAGCCTTCCTCTCTCATTTCTTCTATTTTCTTCCCTCTTCTCCTTTAATTTCACTTATTGTTTGTACACATCTGAATGCCGGTGCGTTTATTTCCGGCAATTTTGTTTATGCGGGAAGCTTCGGCGTTGTGCTCTCCCTTTGTATCCTTTTCCCGTGAGGGGTTGGGTTTCTTTGGTTCGTGTCATAGAGTTTGTTTATTTCTTTTTCCTCGGGAACTGCGAGGATTTTGTAACCCTATCTATGTCCAAATAACCGTGACAGGGAAAACATGAGAGAATGTATACACGTTCTTTAATACAGCATATTTCTTTTACTCCCCTGCTCTGTACTTTCTCCCTTCCGGGCATAATCTGTGTTAACTAAATGAATATTTTCCTTTCTATATTTCTGTTGCTGTTCCATTACCCTGGCTTTGTTGTGTTTGAAGAAATAAATATGTTCTTCCTGTTCAGTCATTTTTCCGCAAGTCAACCCTAAGCTCTTAATGCACTTCCTCGCACTCTGATTTATTTATATTTTGATATTATACCGTTGAAATTTATATGTTGGTTTTCAAAATAGCTAACATGTCTGTGTATATAAATAAACACATGTGCAGGATATCGACACACATGCATATTTGCATATACGTATTCATATATATGCTTATGTAAACCTCTATGGACATATATATGTGTGTATGTACATACATATATACACACAAACAAATACACATATATGTGTACATATATATACACGCACACACACACACACACACACACACACACACACACACACACACACACACACACACACACACACACACACACACACACACACACACACACATATATATATATATATATATATATATATATATCTATATATATATATATATATATATATATATATATCTATAAGGCCCACACCCAGATGCTTGCTTCATTCTTCTCCACGACTCCACGAATAGTAGACCTCCTCGATTCACCATGAAGTCCTCTCACCCTGAAGAAGCCTCCCGGTGAGGCGAAAAAACTTTGAAGTTTTCGGTGTATTTGTTCAACAGTTTCACACTGTTACATCCTCAAGAATACAATTGTCGGCACACATCAGCGCATTTCATTACACTATGGATGTTTTCGTTCATAATCTGAACCACGAAGAAAAGGAATCCTTTTATAAATTGAAGAACCTTCATTTGAAGATAGTCAAATCTATCAGCGCAGTTGACTTCAACCATATGGTGATAGCTTGATAAGTATTATAATAATTGAGTTAAGCATCAACCTTAGTAAACTTTGAAACAAAATACACATATGTGTATGTATACAGAATATAGATAACAGTGTTTAATGCCGGCGTATTTGGGCATTTAATTGCATAACTAGAATTACTGAATGTTTTA
>NC_134785.1:8215994-8230994 GCF_046742065.1 Oratosquilla oratoria | reverse complement strand
GACGCTATGTCGACATTTTTCCCGCCTTGCCTACGTCAAGTCGTCGCGAGGGTCGGAAGCGTGCGTAAATGTTTATGGTTGGTGAGGGACTGTCAGAGCTTGCGGTGACTGAAGATAAGCACTAACAGTAAGGTGCTGTAAATGCTAACATTGGTGTCGTTTGTACGCCAACAGTTAGAGGGTATAAACGGTAACAGTGATAGAAAACAGTATAGGATCGTAAACGCAGACATTGCGTGGAAAGCGAACAGCAACAAAAGATGAATATCGGGAGAAGGACGATAAATGAAAGAAGAAGATCACGCTCAAAATAACACTGATACAACGTTGAAACTAGATGATATGACAGAACTGAATCGAAGCTGCTGTCAACCGTGGAGAGAGAGATGTCTAATTATGACAAGTTACAACGCAATACAAATTAAATAATGACCAAAGGACCCAAGAGAAGTGCAGTCTTTTAAGACAATTCAGCACTATGGCTAGATTACTCTTACCTTGAACAAGGCCTACAAAACACATAGTGTCAATATTTCACTTATTTAAGACCAGCTTATCCATAAGGAGGGTTAAATACTTGGTAATAATTCTTATCATTCTATTTGTAGCTTTCCTAGTGACATATTCTCATGGTAATCATTGGAGGATTTTATTCATCTGAAGACCAGAGCATGGCTATTCAGGCCGGAGACCTTCTCTTCGTTTATTAAAATCGTCTTACGTCAATAAAAATCAAGTCAGTACATTACCGACCGTCAGGCGCAATACTGAGAAAATTGTAAATGAAGTTTGAAACTTTATAGTCATGGAGGAAAGGTTAAAGGAATGATCAACATTACAGACCAAGTATAGCGGTCAAGTATACTCGTCTCAAAAATACATACAGGCACTCCAGCACACACGCAGACCTATATCTACACAGACACACATATACGTATAGACACACACACATACACACACATGCATACGTACATTAACTATATATGTATATATATATATTCATATATATATATATATATATATATATTCATATACATATATATATATATATATATATATATACAGTATATATATATATATATATATATATATATATATAATTTGTTTTTTGTGTACACACGATATACAAGTAGTGTACATTACATATGCACATAAGCGTGTATGTATGTATGGATATATGTATGTATGCAGGGTTTGGAAGTCATCAAAGTCGTGATACTGAATAGTAACCTGTAGATAGCTGAATAATTCACGTAAGTGAGCTACAGCGTGTAGCGAATGCACGAGAACGAATGACAGCGAAGCAACAGAAAGACTCGCAGGTGCTCGTGTAGGGGTGTCGAGGGCAAATTCCCACGAATGGTACCACAGGACGTTGTTCCCCACAGGGAACCCCTTCACCCTTCTCCTCCTTCCAACACCTCCCCCTCCTCCTCCTCCACCCCCGTCCCCTCCACGCACCGACAATCAGACATGAATACTCTCGCAGTGGATACAAGCAGCGCCATTTTGTGCTCACCAAAGGTTGGTAACGAGATTAGGACATTTTACCAAAGGCATTTGGGGTACCGTCCGCCCTGGGTCGCGGTGTGCTTGGGTATCGGTCTCTCGTCTGTTTTGCATACACGAGGTGCTTGATGTTTGGCTCTTTCTATTTGTGCCTGTATGCGCACTTGCTTTGGTTTGCCTGCACTGCCTGCATGACTGGCTGTCTGTCAATCCGTCTGTCTCCCTGCCTTTTTCTCTGGCCGGGTTCAGCACTTAGGTTGTAATGCTTCTATGTTTATGTAACTAGATATGGATATGACCCCCATCCCCCACTTTCTCTCCTCCTCTCATTGTGTGCCTGTCTGTCTATCTGTCTATCTGCTAGTTTGTCTGTCTGTCTGTCTAATTGTCTGTCTGCCTGTGTCTGTCTATCTGTCTGCCTATCTATTTGTCTGTCTACATATCTGTTTGTCTGTCTATCAGTCTTTCTGTCTGTTTTTTGTCTGCTTGCCTGCCTGTCTATTTGCTTGTCTGTCTGTCTGTGTCTCTGTCGGTCTATTTGCCTGTCTGTCTTTCTGTCTATCTGCCGGCATGTCTGTCTTTCTTTATTTCTGTCTGTCTGTCTGTCAGACGTCCACTGTCTATCCTTTTCTGTCCTTCTCTATCCTTCCTCCGGTCCCTTAAACCCTTCTCCTCCTCCCCCCTCCCCTCCACCTCCACCTCCCCCTCCCCCTCCCCCTTCCCCCCCCCCAACCTCTCGCCTTCCTCACTCCCAGGCCCCCTTCTATTCCGTGCACATCTGCGTGTATGTATGTGTGTTTGAACTGCTATTTGCCCGCACGTCTGTGCATGCGCGCCACGCTCTGTCACATCTGGACACCCCGGTGACCAGGTGCGGCCCCCAGGGCTCGCGACTAGCACCTGGCAGACAGCAGAGAGGGTAGGAAGGTAGGCAGGATCCTCCGAGGAAAAGGTCTAGCTAAATACTGAATGCAACTGTGCCTAAGTAGGCGGGAATGAATAAGTGGCGTGTTTAGTGGACAGATTGTGGAAACAGCTTGGGAGATTTGAGCGCAACTGTGCTTAAAGTTGGAGAAAACGGCACGTTGATTTACTTAATGGAAGGAGGCAGTGGATGAGACGAAAGAGGCTTATTTGGGTAGTATTTATAGGGAAACGGGTCAGTACGGCATGGGGATATGACGTCAGCAACTGGTTTAGGCGACCTTCTGGGCTCAGCGGAAAGAAGCAAAGGGAGAGATGATGGGGGAGATAAAAGAGAGGGTGACAGGGGCTATGAGTCGAAACCATATCTCATTCATTCTGATAATGTCAGAGTAGCTCCACCCCGTTCATATACTTGGCCTGTGATTGGCCGCCATGCTTCCAGATTATGAGACACTGCCGATTTATTACTATCTGTTGAATGTGTCACACGATCCAGTCAAATAGAGAAATGCTGGACTCGTGAATGGAAACACATTTTTCTACAAGATAGGGCTTATAGCAAGAGCCGTTTAACTCCGACTAGTGTCATCAGCTTTACTCTGTAGGCTAAGATTCCAGTGTGTGTGTGTGTGTGTGTGCGTGTGTGTGTGTGTGTGTGTGTGTGTGTGTGTGTGTGTGTGTGTGTGTGTGTGTGTGTGTGTGTGTGTGTGTGTGTGTGTGTGTGTGTGTGTGTGTGTGTGTGTGTGTGTGTGTGTGTGTGTGTGTGTGTGTGTCTGTGTCTGTCTGTCTGTCTGTCTGTCTGTCTGTCTGTCTGTCTGTGCCTGTCTGCGTCTGTCTCTGTCAGGGTGGTCAGAGTTCTCAGAAAGGCCTTGAGGTGTCCGGAGCCAATCAGGGTCAAAGGTGAGACCCAGAAGACTGGACAAATTTAATTCAGACAAGAAAGAATCATGGGCGCTGTAAATTTCGTTGTTGTTAAATGACTTTGATGCTATATTTATCAACACTTATGCATGCAGTCACTGCAAATCTAAAATATATTAATGACAACTACATGAGTTTTCTAAGTGTCTAAGTTGAAGCTTGATCATTATAAGATACGTTAAATCTTTATATAAGATTTTTTAAGCTTTTCGAACAATTTTAGTCCTGTCTACATCAGACGATCTATTTCAGCAGTGACTTCGTTAACTCTTTTACATTTGCTCCTAAGCTGAATGGAGTCACATGGCACCAGCTGGAATGAAATCTATGAAAAACATTCTCGGTTGCAAAAATGTCGACAATGTTTTTATAGATAAGAAAATGCAAATAAAGGGTCGCAGTATGCTGTAAGCATCTCTTTCCTTCTCTCTCTTTCTGCCTCTCTCTCTCTCTCTCTCTCTCTCTCTCTCTCTCTCTCTCTCTCTCTCTCTCTCTCTCTCTCTCTCTATATATATATATATATATATATATATATTATATATATATATATATATATATATATATATATATATATACATTTCTTTATGTTTCTCCTTTTTTTTTTCTTACTTTTTTGCTCTCCTTTCCTATTTCGTTCTTTTCAATAAGATAACTTTTTAGCTTCCTTCACTTGCTCACAGCTTTGCTGATTTAACTGCCCAGTGGCTTCTTGCTCATAATTATTTCTTATGTCCAATAGTTTTACATATAACATGACTTAGATTGTTGAGAACTTCCTGTTCCACCTTTGTTCGGAAGCGCAAGGCTTCATCTTTAAGTTCTTCGAAAAGGACACTGAAGGCCATGGAAGACCTTTTTTGACTTTCGAAAGCAATAAGCGGTGACATGTTCCCACGAGACGCTGCGGTTGATTCTTCGCCCTGGAAGTCATCACGACAAAGAAAAGAACAGAAATACATGGAAATGTGACAGGAGATGGCGGTGTAGCGTCTACTGACTCCTTTTCGAATTTGTTCAAATCCTTTTCTTCTCGTTTCAGTCCTTCTTCTCCTTCTTCCTTTTTTCAAAGATCGTGGAGGAAGGGAGAGGTATGTGAGGGAGGGAGAGGAGGAGGGAGGGAGGAAATGAAGGAGGGAGAAAAGGGGGCAGAGAGGGAGGGAGGAAAAGAAGGAGTTATTGAGTGAGGAAGGAAAGGAGGGAGGAAGGAAGTGAGAGAAGGAGAAAAGGTGAGAGGGAAGGCGGGAGGAAGAGAAGGAGGGAGGAAGGGAAGGAGGAAGGAGGGGAAGGAATTAGGGAGTGAGGGAGGAGAGGAGGGAGGAAGAGAAGGAGGGAGGAGGGGAAGGAATTACGGAGTGAGGGAGGAGAGGAGGGAGAAAGAGAAGGAGGAAGGAGGGGAAGGAATTAGGGAGTGAGGGAGGAGAGGAGGGAGGGAGGGGGGAGATGACTTGGGGTCTTAATGATATTGTATTTTGATTAAGCATATCATGTTCATCATCAATTTTACTGTTTTCTAATACATAACGGACAAGAGAGAGAGAGAGAGGGAGAAAGAAAAAAGAGGGATTTAGTATGAAAAGCAATTAAACGGAGAGCGGCTCATTTATTTTCTCTGAGAGGATGAAAGGACAAGAGAACGATCGAATCAGCAGATTGCAGTGGACGAGGAGGAATTTTGATTTATGTCGTAGAAGAAACGTCGGTTGTACTGGGCCGAAAGCGACAAAGGAAGGGGAAGGAAGACAGGCACCATCTTGAACTCAGGAACCCATGGGAGAGCCCATTAGCTTCGAAGAGAGCCGATGGTGTGTGTAATAAGCTGGTACAATAGGATTACTGAGTGGAAAGTGTAGTGACAAGGACTGGAGACCCGCTCAACAGGCACCAATCGTTCCCCCTCCTCCCTCTTCCTCCTCCTCCCTCTTCCTCCTCCTCCCTTGTTCAATGGCGCTGACTCAGTACGGGCGCCAATGGGTGTGACCTCTTATGACCCATCGATTTGGCACTAATGGCTCTCGGAATCACCTGTTGGACACCTCATTGCGTTCCACATGAGTCGCTTGTCCTGGAGGATTGAATTACCGAAGGGGAGGCAGATTTTATGTCTTTTGAGCCTATGGGAACTCCAGGAGCTTAGAACACACTCGCAGCTCGGCGCGCCTCTGGGGGGGAGGTTGGCCTCCACCATACAGATATAAATGGTGTTGCACTGTTCAATTTGCATATCATCCATTCGCATCGTTTCCTAGTCACGTATCCTCTTCTCTTTCAATTGAGCTTCATACACGAGTTTTCTGTTCTTTATATTTTTGTTCTCGCGCCGCTTCGCTCTCGAATGACGAAAATAATGGAATTTATTTTTCGAAGCGCGGCAGGACTTTCAGGCAAATTGTGGTAAGTTTTCTCCCAGTCCCTCCGCAAACCCAAAGAAAGGGACCATGAGACCGCCCTCGCAGGAGGAGCAGGAGGAAGCGGAGGAGGAGAAGGTGGAATAGGAGGTGGAGGAGGAGGAGGAGGAGAAGGTGAAATAGGAGGTGGAGGAGGAGGAGAAGGTGGAATAGGAGGTGGAGGAGGAGGAGGAGGAAGAGGAGGAGGAGAAGGTGGATAAGGAGGAGGAGAAGGTGGAATAGGAGGAGGAGAAGGTGGAATAGGAGGAGGAGAAGGTGGAATAGGAGTAGGAGGAGGAGGAGGAGGAGAAGGTGGAATAGGAGCTGGAGGAAGAGGAGGAGGAGGAGGAGGAGGAGGAGGAGGAGGAGGAGGAAAAAGAGATCACCAAAGGCGTGACACGAGGTCGAAAGCCGGCCTCTCAAGCGAGACCATCGTGAGCCACCGCTCATATGTTATCCTTCCGCCCCATTGAACATCCTCCATCCTCTCCCCTCCCTTTCCCTCCTCTTCCCTCATCTATACTTTCCTTTCCCCCTCCTCCTTTTTTAAAAGTCTCTCTCTCTCTCTCTCTCTCTCTCTCTCTCTCTCTCTCTCTCTCTCTCTCTCTCTCTCTCTCTCTCTCTCTCTCTCTCTCTCTCTCTCTCTCTCTCTCTCTCTCTCTTTCTATTTTCTCTCTTTTTCTCTCTCTTTATATCTAGCTCTTTTTTCATCCTCTTCTCACACATTATTTCTACTCCAATTCTGCTACTCTCTCCTGCCTCTCCTTCTCCTTTCTCTCTTTCCTATTCCTCCTCTACCTTTCCCTTCTTCCACTCTTCCTCCCCTCTCTCTCTCTTTCCTTCTTTCACTCCATCTACCTAATCTCTATCCGCACGTCTTCTTTTTCACCTCACTCTCTTTTCCTCTCTTTCTTTCATTTCTCCGATGCCGCTTTATCCAGCTTTCTCCGTCCTCCTCCTCTTCCTTTTTTTTTTTTGTTTTTTTCTTTTTCTTTTTTTTCTTTTTTTTTAACCCCTTCTCGCTCTTGGTGAAGAAACACGATTGTCCAGGGCTACTTTCTCGTACAGGACGTGTCACAATGAGCCATCGTAATGGTAGATCAGTCATTTCCTCTCGAACGTTCTTGGTGACGACGACGACGACGCTGCTTCAATCGTCCTCTTCGAGTGTCTTCTTGGAAGGCCAACTTGTTGAGCAGGGAACCGTGAACACCAAGTGGGCCGGGAAAGTGTGCGCGTTTGCGTGTGCATGAGTGCGAGTATGTGTGTGTGTGTGTGTGTGTGTGTGTGTGTGTGTGTGTGTGTGTGTGTGTGTGTGTGTGTGTGTGTGTATGTGTACGTGTGCGTGTGGGTATCCCTCTATGCATGCACCTTTACGTGCTTGCTTGCGTGTGTACGCACGTGTATATTTACCTAATTGCATTTACCTAATTGTAATATAGAGGAAAAGAGCTACGCCCCTGAGGGGCCGTCTCTGTGTCTCCCTGTATGCATGTACGTGTGTACGTGTGTGCGTGTACATGCGTGTATGTACGCGTGTATGTGTACACCAAGGTGAGTGTTGTGTGCACGCCCTCGTCGGAGCTGCGCAGCGAGAAGAGGCGTGAAGGCACGCAGTTGGGACGTGGGATCAAATCAATAGCGTATGTGTATACAGACATATTTGCAAGGGTTTTGCGTACTTGCATATGTTTTCTCTTTGGCCGTATGTTGTCCCCGGTGTTGCATGTTTCCATGGTATTTATACTTATTCCATGTGTTGTTTGATTGGCCCTTCACCAAAATATCTACATACAGTACACGTTGACAGTATGTGCGAATGTTTGATTGTTTTTTTCTTGTGTGATGGAACTATGCTGGTGATTTTAGTTTTTATGTTTACGCATATACTGTATGCAATGTAAAGGCTAAAACACGCCCAAACTCAAACACATGCATAGCTATTTTCCTGTATATTATAAATAGATAAACACACACACACACACACACACACACACACACACACACACACACACACACACACACACACACACACACACACACACACACACACAAAAGCACAAGCACACACGCATACAAACATATATGCATAACATTACAAGATTATTATGTATGTTTATAAGTCATGAAGAACTTACTCAAGTTTACTAATGAAGGTTTCACTCCTGTCATATTAAGAACAAAAGACAGTATCATTTAGAAAGAGACTTAGCTTATAAAGGTTAAAAAGATATATCAAATTTAGGAAAAAAAAAAGGTCTATACAGTATTAATAAGGGAGATGCAGAAATACGCAAACAAAGCCAAGTTCTCCCACAGGAAAGGTAACTTTTGAAATCGAAACAGAGGAAACCCTATGTTAGCTTTTGCGAAAGGTGTTTAGCAATGATGCCACTCTTTGGGTGACAGAAAGGAAAGGAAAAAAAAAGGAAAAATGAGGACAGGAAGAGCTGTGTTTGTGTACGTGTGTGTGTCTGTGTGTGTGTGTGTGTGTGTGTGTGTGTGTGTGTGTGTGTGTGTGTGTGTGTGTGTGTGTGTGTGTGTGTGTGTGTGTGTGTGTGTGTGTGTGTGTGCGTGTGTGTGTGCGCGTGTGTGTGTGTTTACTTGTATTTACCTACTTATAGTATACGGGGCATGAGATATTCTCATGGGCTCTTTGTGTCTGTCCATTTTTTTTTAAATCTTTATCAAGCATAAAATATCTAAGTATTTCGATTAAATTCATTATTATTTCTATCATACACCATTATCATATCAATTCTATGTTTGTTCTAATGTCACAAGTCACACTATTTTCAGCTCCTTGACATCTATAATATCACACAGGCTTGGGAGCATCTGGCTACTGCTCTATGTGTTTTCCCTTATTTTCTTACACATACTACTGCTTCCTAATTTAGCTTGGGATGGCTCCTAATACATACATATATATATATATATATATAATATATATATATATATATATATATATATATATATATAAATATGTATGTATATATATTTCTTATCATGTCTTTATACAAGTAATTTAACGCCACTCAACAGCAACGCATAAGTTTCCCATTAACTTCTTTACATGACTTTCCAGCAACAGATAATTTCTGTTTCATGTCCCTAAGTCCTTTTCTTCTTTTGCTTTCGTAATTGATTCATATCCCATTTTACAGCGTCTTGCTATTTCTTTTCTTTTTTTCTATCCCATTTCCAAGATTTTTTTTTCTTTGTATTGAAATTTATGTTTACTGCTGTCTCCACTCATAAACATCATCTAGGCCTTCATTTAGTGATTTACAATCCTCGTTTTCTCTTACTTTATTTCGAAATTATCCAAAAATAAGTTTCTATAGTTCTCATAGGTATTCTG
Source organism: Oratosquilla oratoria (assembly GCF_046742065.1). NCBI lineage: Eukaryota > Metazoa > Arthropoda > Malacostraca > Stomatopoda > Squillidae > Oratosquilla > Oratosquilla oratoria. Next base: position 8,221,889 of record NC_134785.1, on the reverse strand, counting down.
TAAGAGCATTACAGATACCAGAACTGATCACTGTGGCACTCCACTAGTCATCTCTGTCCAGTTTGGCATCTGATCTGTCACTACTGTTCACATGCTTCTGCTACTTAAAAAGTATCTTATTCAATCTAACGTATTCCCTTTAGGGCCTGCAAATATATTCTCTTCCTTTGATTTTAATCTTTTGTGCGACATTTTACCGGGTGCCTGTTCCAAATCCAGGTATACATACACAATCCACTCAAAACCTTTGTCATACATCACATTGTCCATCTACCTTTTATATATTTTTTACATATTCTGGCTATCGTGCAGATTAAGGACACCGGTCTGTAGTTCAGTTTGCCCTCTTTATTTCCTTTTTTAAATATTTGTGCCACATTAGTAACTATTCATTCCAATGACATTTTCCCTTCTTCCAGTGAATATGCAATTAGTTTATTAACTTCATCCACTAATTGTTTTCTACACCCTTTCAGAATTCAGTTGGAGACACCATTTGGCCCCGAGGCCTTCCTCTTTTGCAGGTTCGAGTAGTTTATTCACTTAACGTACTTACACTGTTATGCTGTTTATGACATCTTCCTCGTCTTTACCCTTTCTCCCTCAAGCTACTCTTTCTTATTGAACACTAATTAGAAGCTTTTGTTTATTACTTCAGCTTGCTTTCTTGCTTTTTCATGTATTATCCCTTCAGCTTTCAACTTAGTTATTCCTTTTTGGTGCTTCAGTTTTCTATTCATAAATTAGGTTAATCTATACTTTTATCAACTACGTCATTTTCAGTGGTCCTTTTCTCTTCCCTTCTCTCTCTTGTATATTTCTGGTACTTTCTTTTGTCACCTGTTTAGTAAAATTCTAAATTGCACTTTTTTTATTTAACACCCTTCTTTCTTTGCTTCTCTCCCATTTACTTAGCACGTGCATTTTTACCTCTGTGTTGTATTTTTTTTCATTAAGATTGACCTTTTTCCTTTTATTTTTTTTTTTTTTTTTACTAAACTCTATCCGCTCCACTTCCTCAAAGTAAATCTTTGAGTAGTTGTGTCTTCCAGCATAAATTTAAGGACATGACTACTTTCACCAATTAAACACTGGTAATTCAATACTTCAATAAAATCAGGTTTTTGGTTAAAATAAAATTCAGTCGTTCTTGTGTACCTTTTCCTTTATATGTGGTTTCTTCACCCCTTGGGTCATTGTATGATTCCATACTCTATTCGGCGATGTATTACCCCCAAATTCCTCACTCCCACCTGCTTCCTATTCTTTCTAAGTCACCTATCTACAGTTAAAATCACCCATCAAAATTATATTTTAACTTCTTTTAATTATTCTTTGTTACTGTTCAACAGCATTTTTCGTTCATTCCCTATAATCCGTGTCTTGTTTGTACGATTGGAAGTTGTTTGGAATTGTTGTGTAAATATCAGTAAAGGACATGAACCCTAGATATTATATTTTGCCTCAGAATAAGCAGATGGGATACTGAGCTTAATAGATTAATCTTTTGACTTAAAAAATCTAGTTATCATCAGCGGGTTATACAGGTTACTGTTTTACCCACACTTGGAATATGCTGCTTCTTGACCCTAAATCTTATTAAAGGCAATGAGAGATTGATGATTTAAACTATTTTCACAATTGATAAAAACAGGACGAGAAGTAATGGCCTGAAACAGTCTAGACGAAGATTTAACATAGAATTAGATATATATGTATAAATGTATTTTTTTTTCAAAAGCGTCATCAATGAAAGGAATAAGCTTCAAACTGGGGCATTTGAATACAATACATTTCGAAGCTTGAGGCTTAGATAAACACCTGATTTTTCTTTTTTTCATTTGACCTCGTTAGAAAGAAAAAGGTTTTCTGTCGCATTGTTATATCATTGTAACTTGTTGAAGGTCAGTGTGTGTGTGTGTGTGTGTGTGTGTGTGTGTGTGTGTGTGTGTGTGTGTGTGTGTGTGTGTGTGTGTGTGTGTGTGTGTTTGTGTGTGTGTATGTGTGTGTGCGTGTGTGTATGTGTGCATTTGTCTGTCTTTATGCCTGTTTCATCCTTTGTATATTTTTGTCTCTGTCTCTGTCTGTCTATCTATCTGTCTTTCTGGCATATGTCTGTCCGTTTATCTGTCTCTCTGTTTTTTATTTGCCTGTCTATCTGCTTATTCGTCTGTACTGTCTGTCTGACTGCTTGTCTTTATGTCTGTCTGCTTGTGGCAGTGTGTGGAAGAGACCTATTTCTATGAAAACTGAGTCTCATCGATTTGTTAAACTATTCATTACTGTCACTTTTGTTATACCCTGTGCGTGACACGAGGCAAACAGATGATGAGGTAGGGGCGTGTCCTGTGAGTCATAACGCCACACAGTGTGTACGTATACGCACAAATGGTGTGTATAGCATGAAGATATATACATGCAAATTTCATAGGTATAGGCTTTATACATGTATATACCTATGTATGTGTGGATATACATACGTACAAACACACACACACACACACACACACACACACACACACACACACACACACACACACACACACACACACACAAACATATATATATATATATATATATATATCTATATATATATATATATGTATATAATATTGTGTGTGCGCACGCGCTTGAATGTATATGTACATGGAACCTTTACATAAATATATAAATGTAGGCTACAACTTTTAGAGCATGAATTGTACCATTCACAAGATGTTTCCACCTGTATGTAGAGTGCCAATCAAACATGAGCATGAAATTAGCATAGAATGCTTACAAAGCTTGTTCAAGCCTTGAGCGTGATTCATTCTTGAAGAGGATATGTCATGCCCCTGCCCTGTTTCATAAAACAGTCAGTGGAATGTCACTGCACTGTGTGTGTGGAATGACGGGGCACGTTTACAAAGTGGTTTTATGAAGAGTGAGCAGCGTTGGCCCACACAGTGTGCCTATGAAACGTTCATGATGAGTTTATACAATACCTCCGCGAAATGAGTGATTTGTTCCACCAAAGCCCGATCTCATCTATTGGCAGAACTATTTATTATTGTCAGCTCCGCAATACATTGGGCATAAAGTGGGACCAGGCATTGTGTTTGTGATGTAGAGAGAAGGGGAACCTAACTGTGGGAACAGGTAACGGAGGGTGAGTGAGTGAGGGAGGGAGGGAGGTGGAAAAGAGAAGAAGAGAACAAAGGAAGAGAAGAAGGAGAGAGAAGCAAAAGAAGAACAGAAGGAGGGCGGGGGAGAAAGAGGGTAGAAAATCGAGTGTTGGTACCCTAGATGGGGTTTTCTGTTCTCCAAAGCAAGGACACTCATTCACCGAAGAAAAAACTCGATTGTTGAGAACCATAACCTTAATAAAGGTCCTCAGGCATCTCCGGAACCGAATAGAAATGTTTGTTTGCAAGAAAAAAATTAAATTAATTTGGGCTTTTGTGATCACCCAAAGTATGCAAATGTATTTTTCGTCGTCATTGCGTCAGCGAAATTATGTTTGCCAAAAAAAAAAAAAAAAATGATAAAAATAACTTCGGGTACAAGAGTCACTGTATATGTTAAATATTAATGTTAAATGTGATGTGTTAAATAGTCAACAGGGAAAGATATATTTCCATTGTTCCAATACGGCATGGGTCACTGGCTAGCCAGCAAATCCTTCTTCCTCCTTTATGAAGCCCTTACAGTCAGTTGGGAAACAAAATTTCAAGAACCCACATAAACAACGCGTGTATTAACATAGCTTTCAATTTTTCATTCAGTTTAGTTTACGAAAATGAACATCATACAAGGTCATCCTTGATTAAAAGATATATCTGCCTGATTAGATTAATCTCATTTTAGACCTCTTCCTCCCTCCTCTCCCCTCCGACATCTCCTTAGCTGATTGAAATGGTCTCTCATTTCTTGGAATAAGGTAGTAGAAAAAGACTTGGTTATTATGATTCCGAGCACATGACACAGTTGTGATACTCGAAGGTTTTCATCGAGGTTAGATGCTGTTTTCCATTCATTTGGATCAAACTCTTGATGCTATCTCCCTTTCAGTTGTGAAAGAAACGATTTGACAGTGCACAAGAAAATGGGGGGATGAGAAGAAAACGGAAGAGGTAGAAAACGATCGAAACGTGCGACAAGAAGCAGTGGAGTATGCCGACAGGAGACCTTTTGGTCCATATCTAGGTCGGATGTGGAAAAAAATCATAATAACAAATGAACAAATAAGAACCATAATAATGCAAATAACAAACAAAATACATAAATAAATGCATAGGTATAGTTAAATAATAAACAAACAGGTAAATAGTAAATAATGATAAATTGACTTATAACTAATATTAAATGAGAATCAAAACAGACAAATGATAACAAAACAAAAACAAATAGTTTTAAATAAATGGTAATCATTACAGCATCTTACTTAGTTCGAATAAAGTAGGAATCTACTGAAAAGACAAATATGGGTGGAAAGTGGAGGAAAGGAGAATATAGAGGGAAAAAAATTAAAGAAAAAGTTACACTGTCAAGAAATTAAGTGAAAACTGTTCATAAGTGATAATGAAAGAAAAGATTGGAACAGGATGAGGGAGAGAGAGTATGAAAGAGGAGGTAAGACTAGCAACATTAGAGGATAATTTAAGTAGAAGGAGGAAAAATTTTATGCGAGAAAGGAGAATAGAAAAAAGGGAAATAGGAGATAAGAAAAAGTAAATATTACTATACTACATACATCATACATATACCAAAGGCTTTTTTTCCCCTACACGGGGGGTAGCCAAAAAAGAAAAAGGCATAGAAACCACTCCCACCCATTCCATTTCCTATATATTCCACTCCCCTCCACCCTCCTCCCTCCCTCTTATCTTAGCACCTCCTGGATGACGGGTCATCCCTGCATCCTGTCCACTACCCTGGGTCAGAAGCAGTGTCGCAAGACACAGCACATCCACATTTAAGGGGCAAAGTATGGTACTTTCTCAAGGAGTGGGAGTACAAAACAGATAAGTCGTAAACGATGGTGATTGGTAAAATGGAGATGGGAATGGGAGGGCAAGCGAGAGTGGACGTTAATAGGGAGTCGGAGTCGGGCAGGATTAAAGACTGATGCAAAATAGAAACCCTTCGGTCAAGAAACGGTCGCCCAATGTGGACTAAACACCAGTGAGAACGAGTAATGGGTTTATCTGACAGCAAAGGAGAGAGCGGAGAGACCTTTGAATAAGATATATTCTTGGGAGATCGACAACGCTGGATCAACCGAAGTGACGGGGACATGGACGAGGGGAAATTGATTCTAGAGGCCTTGCTGACTTAAAGGAAGTTGAGAGAGCATAGCCTCGCTAGGCACCAGCAAAGGGCAGACACGAAGCTGAGCGACAGTGACTAAATACTGCATACTCAGCGGAGACGTGGAGGAAAGTGGGTAACAGAACAGGAAGAGGATTGATATTGTAAGAGAAATGGAATGCGAATGTGGAGCGTCTGTTTAATTCAAGCTAATAATATATACCTACAATATTTTAAGTGCCATCGTTGTAATCATTAATGTGATTAGAATTACACTTCTGATTTATATGAATATTGTTGTTGTAATTTGTCGTGTTAAGAGCAGTATCTTCAACATCGTTGCTTTCACTATCATCATCATCATCTTCACCGTCGTCATCATCATCATCGTCGTCGTTGTCGTCGTCGTCGTCGTCGTCGTCGTCGTCGTCGTCGTCGTCGTCGTCGTCGTCGGCGTCGTCGTCAACGTTATCGTCACCGCCGTCGTCATTGCTGTCGTCGTCGTCGTCGTTGTCGTCGTCGTCGTCGTCGTCAACGAGTATCAATATATTTTGCTAATTAAAGGCTCATCGACTGACACGTGTTTTTCACCGAAGTTGATATTGA
>NC_134785.1:8210994-8213494 GCF_046742065.1 Oratosquilla oratoria | reverse complement strand
TGTGTGTGTGTGTGTTTGTGTGTGTTTACGTATGTTCATATTTGTGTGCATTTGTTTGTGTGTGCGCGCGCGCGTGTGTGTGTGCACCTAAACGCATGCATGTTCGCATACATGTGTATGTATTTGTGTGTACGGGTAACCAAAGGGCGTGGGTTATAATATGATAATACTGGCCTGGGTTTGCCCTTGTACGAATAATTAGCGGCCACGTGTTGTTCCGTGGATAAAAGGCAGCATATGGCTGGACAGTACCGAGCGAATTGAGGGAGTGAGGGAGGTTGGGGATGATCAGGTGGAGGAAGTCACAGGAAGGAAAAGTGAGGGGAGTTTGAGAAGAGTGAAAAATGGGGTGAAGTATTTGCCAGGGAGTTTTAGGACTTAGGTAGTATAGCTAATAACGTGCGCGGGTTCTAGGGGAGTTAGAGGGAGTGAAGAAGGGAGAGGATGTGATGACCGGTGAGTTAGGAGTGATGACGTTGTGAAGAAAGCTTGACGAGTGCACAAAAGGAGCATTGATGTGATGAAAATGTGAAACAGTAATCAGACTAAACCGGTTGTGGTTTAATGTTAATGGGTGTTGTGTGGTGATGTCTTATGTCATTTTGTTGTGTTCGGTGGTGTAATACTATTATGAGTAAGAGGCGTGATGAAGTGCATGAGTTTGTATGTGTCTGTGTGTGTGTGTGAATGTGTGTGTGTGTGTGTGTGTGTGTGTGTGTGTGTATGTGTGTGTGTGTGTGTGTGTGTGTGTGTGTGTTTGCTCGCGTGTGTGTGCATGTGTATGTGTGTGCGTGTGCGTGTGTTTATGTGTGTATGTGTGTGTGTGTGTGTGTGTGTGTGTGTGTGTGTGTGTGTGTGTGTGTGTGTGTGTGTGTGTGTGTGTGTGTGTGTGTGTGTGTGTGTGTGCGCGTGTGTGTATATATACATGTCTCTCTCTCTCTCTCTCTCTCTCTCTCTCTCTCTCTCTCTCTCTCTCTCTCTCTCTCTCTCTCTCTCTCTCTCTCTCTCTCTCTCTCTCTCTCTTAGAGAATTTTCTTTTTATCTTTAAGAAAAGGAGTAGAAATGCTGAAGGAGGGCAAGGATCAAGGGTGACAACAGACGCCTTTGTTTGCCAAGCAAGGAAGACCTCCAGGAGGACCTCATACTTTGCGGAGTCTGAGCCGCAGATACGGAGACGCGAACGAAGGCGCAGACGGCGTTGTTCTTTCTGGGTCGTGCAGCCTGTGGCGACATAGGACCTCCTTCGGGAATCATCTTACTCCCCAGATAGTTCTTTCTATCGCAAGTCTCTGGAATTTGGAAAACTTTAATGTCTGAAACAAAAAACCACTTTATGTTATGTATCAGGTTTTTAGAAAATATGTCGGGTTATTGATACTGTGTAGATTTTTGTACTTTTTGTATGGATATTGGATATTTATTTTAAATTTATGCATACTAAGTAGATAGAACTACCTACATGTGACTATCGGGACGAACTAGTATAAGTGAAGGAAATGTTAGTATGGTTGGAACTCTTCAGGCTGGATACTATAGATTTCACTCTTGTCTAGTTTAAGGATGGACAAAGAAAATAATGAATCGGTTATGATTTCTGGTATCAGCTCCTTACTTGAATGAAATTGTTCTCTGTCGGCCAGAATTTAATCAAGGAAGTGCGCCGACGTAGCGTACGGGAAGGGATGGAAGGCGCTCAGTCGAGGGAATAATTCGTCTCATGGTGAAAGAATTCTTTCGACAGCGTTCTTCTACTGGAAAGCGTCTGCCGAGACGGGGCGATTGGATGAGCAGACACGGGCAGACGTTGAGGCCCAAGGTCGAGGGCCACGCAGGCGACGTCGAAACGCGCGACCATCCATTATGGCTGAGCCATCATCAAATGGTGGCAGTAAATCATTTTTATATGTCGAGTTTCGAGTCATAAGTTAAGGTAACAGGTGCGGGGGAATAAGTCGAGGACAGGTATCAGAGGGGAAGGCAATCTCGACTTTCTGGAAATGCTAGTAATGGTAGATTATTGCGTGCGTTGATGAAGGCGTTCGTTGTGACCTCTGCCTTCGAGGTCAAAGCTTCTGCCAAATGTTCAGGTCTCCAGGTGGGTAGTTCTTGAAGAACTGGAGTCCATATGTCCAGCCGAGGTCATCCAGAAATCCGAATCAACCGTTTACTTCGACGTTGTCATACACAATTCTAGGGGATCTAGAACCCGGATGGAAGGGAGGAAGGGATCGTTGTGGTAGGGGATCAGAGACTGGTCAGGACTAATACATGTAATGTATTTCATTAACACCTATTGTTTTAGCTGCCCGTGGCAAACCACGTCCACAGACTGCCACGATCACATGCAACCAGGGCATTGGCACGCAACACCAGAGTCTTTCTTCATCACCGACTCCTTCCTCAAAGACTTTATTCTTCAGTGACACTCTTCTTCAGTGTCTCTTTTCCTCGGTACCTCGCTTCTTCAATGCCTCCCTCCTTCACTACCTCTCTTCTTCGG
>NC_134785.1:8173494-8205994 GCF_046742065.1 Oratosquilla oratoria | reverse complement strand
GCTTCTTAGCCGAGGGGAGTATAGGTTTGTTCTCTGTTCAGCTGTGGTAATTTGAGGATTCTAATTTATCAACAAGGTTTATGGGGTCGGTTCTGTCACGGCAAACAAATAGCTATATTGAAAGCAGTATTGGAACCGCCCAGGTCAGTTTTCCTTTCTTTAGTGCGCCCTTTCCGTAGGGCGAAACGCGTTTCTTTAACCTGAAGCCCAAAGAAGCGGAAGGAACGAAATCGTTTTCCTTTCTACCAAGAGAATGAAGTGCCTTGACTCTGTATGAAGCAAACCAAAGGCTGTTATCGAAAGTTAACAAGCCTTTTTTTTTATGTCTTTTTTTTTCTTTTTTTCTTTTTTTGACTTACTGGTTCGTACATTTTTATCTTTCTCTTTCCCTGTACTTCTCGAAACCCATTAAGGGTAAGGTTATTGATTCTTTTAACCACAGAAGTTTATCGTCTCAAATGGTATATGTGTATGAAACAAATCTATTATTGTCATCAGAAGTTCCTTTTTGTGTCTAACATTTCTTAAACTATATATGAAACCTTCATTCCACCAAATAGAATAAACTCTTAATTGACTGTTTTCTCTGTTAATCTTCATGAAAGAATATTCATAAAAATCATCCCCAGACTCACTCATATAGAGTGTGTGTGTTTCTCTTCTTATAACTAAGAAATTTATATGTGAATTATACACCACCAAGAGTGTCATTAACGCTGAGTATGCTTTGCTATTCAACAAAAATTTAAACAGGAAAAATCTGTTCCCAAATTAAGAAATATGTATAAATATATCAACACATACTTGTATATATATATATATATATATATATATATATATATATATATATATATATATATATATATATATATATATATATATATCACAACAAAGTTATGTCGTAGCACATTTGTAAAATGATACTGATAGCCCACTTTCGGAGAAGAATAAGCGAAAGTATAAAGATCTGTTTATTTCGATCACCAAGGTCCATACAACGCCGGGCACGTGACCCGAGCCCCCGTCCCTTCCTGCTTACCTCACTACTTCTGTATAAATACACATTGTTCTCTACTCTGTAATTCACATCTGCTGAAGAGGATCACATTTAGTGATCGAAATATACAGATCTTTATACTTTCGCTTATTCTTCTCCGAAAGTGGGTTATCAGTATTATATATATACATATATATATATATATATATATATATATATATATATATATATATAAAAATATATATATATATATATATATATTAATATGTATACAATCTTCCGTGAATTACCTGTCGGGAGGTCCCTGAAAGACAGTTTACTTTCGAAGACTTAATCCAATTCTCTCTCAGTCTTTATTTCCTTCTTAACGTCAATGGCGATCTAATGGTATATTTTATCTGCCGTTCGACCTAAATTGACCCACTCACTATCGATGGAAGGTAGGTCGATTGACCGATATAATCTAAACTAGAATGACCTCTTATCAAGACCGGGGCCAGCTTACAATTCACCGGACACTCTTTGTGTGGACTTTGTTTACCTGGATGAGGGTGGGGAGTACATCAGGTTTTCTAAGTCATATTACTTTCTGTTGATAAACAGTGGTTTATTAGTACGATTGTTTTATCTTGTTGTAAATTACCTTTATCTTCACACTGAAATAAATATGAAAATAAAAAAAAAATCTTATCGTGTCACCTATTTCAGAGTAAGGAGGTAATCCATGAGGTCATTCACGAACTTTAGAATCCGATATACTTGATGACAGTTGACGTTCTTAGACTGTAATTTCTCAGACCTCACCATATAATTTGAATTTTTGCGTTGCAGTGTGTGACGTGCAATACAAACACTTACATGAAGCTGCGTGTGAGGTGACATCGTCATGAACATTATACTGGAACTGACATAAGAGTTCAATGTGATATGTATTAGAGAGACGCGAAAGAGTCATGAATCGCTTGTGCAATCGTTAGAAAATGCCAGAATGAGTACAAGAGCCTTGGGGAGCCCGACTTATACATGTAGGATATGTATTGGAAGTAACATGAGCGTTCAATCTGATATGTATCAGAGAGGAACTCGAAGGAGTCACGAGTCAATTGCACAATCGTTAGTAATTGTCTCAATTCTGAGAATTGCTCGATTTACGCAGGCAAGATTAAAACTTCTTAAAATGTTTGCAAATAAGCGTATTCGTGTCTCGAAATTAGTTATTGATACGGTCTGACGTTTTTTTTTACTAATGTGGCACCGTGAGAGTCAAAATAAACGCGACCTATGAAAATAAGTATCGATGTTGATTTTGAACAAGCTTAGATAGGAAGTTGGGACGGGTACTACCAACGCTCAATTATTAGACAGACCGTCTCCTCGTACCTGGGACAGAAATGAACAGATGGACTCTTTGAGTTGGATTTAATTTCTGTACGAGCTAATTACAGACTATGATGTGATTATTATCTCTCTGCGAAAATATGCAGCGATAATTAATGATGTGTGTTGCACGGTCAATTTGTGCGTAAATTTGATGAAGCACCTCGTAATGATATGTATATTCATGCCATCAAAAGCATCCGTGATTGGTGAGTCATCACACGGTGATGTGACACATCGAGGGCGGCTGGGAATAGGGCGATTCCGTTGTCTCACTCTCGAATTCAACTCTGCTCGATGCGCCAATTAACGAGGTTATGATAATTTATTGAATTTCATATCCACTTTTTTACCGTTTTGAATTTTTTTCTTTCTTTTTTTTCATCTAATCTGTCTGCACTGGCTGCGTCGGGACGGAAATGCATTTAAGTGTTAATTCATGCGTCAAATTACTTAACCAAACTGAATCTTAAATTATATTAATTATGTACATGAGCATCCCTGGACACTCCCTACCACCCCCAGCCAAGGGTTACGGCAAGCGGGAAATGTCGTAATGAAAACAGTTAACATACAGGAAGCGGCGAGAAGGTAACGCGAAAGCCCGCAGGAGTGAAGAAGGCCTAGTTGGCAATTAGTCGGGAGATTAGCTTGGGGACTAATAAGGCAAATTAGGCATAGATATGGAGGATTATGCTAAGATTAGGGAGTAATGCTGTGATTCCTGCCGCCTCCAGCCTCCTCTACCTTGAGCTTAATGGGGTTTGAGTGTTTGTGCATACGCCTTCTAACGTATATGGTATATTCCGTTTTTCTGTATATATATATATATATATATATATATATATATATATATATATATATATATATATATATATATATATATACTCAAGCCACTAGTCCACAAAATAACTTTCTTGATCTTCCTTTCCCTACCACGACACACTTTCATCTTGTTATTATTTATTCAAATGATATTTTCGTTATCAGTAAACTGGCCATTTCTTTCCATCAGATAACCGATACTCTTTGTCAGTGTTCATATTCTCTCTCTCTCTCTCTCTCTCTCTCTCTCTCTCTCTCTCTCTCTCTCTCTCTCTCTCTCTCTCTATCTCTCTCCTTGTTATTTTGCCTATGGCCACTCAAAGCTGGCTCTCGCCCCTTCTGGTACACGGCACTCTTGAGATGCTCGTTTTCCGGTAATCCAGCCAAAGAGTCATCATAAACGATTCCTCCTGTATCTTTACTTGGTTACCGCCAGGCCTTCTTTGCTCTACGTCCGACGTTGCTTCTTTGTGCACTTTACGTCACTTCTCAATCGTTCCTCTCACTGTCATGACACAACATTCCCCTATGTCTTTTCCATCTACTTCACTTCTTTTGTATGTGTTTTAATATTCAGTTCATCTTATTGCTTTACTTTTTCTTCTCAGATTTGTTCGTTATTTTTTTTTCTCTATTTCTTCTCTTCCTTTCCTTTTGTTTTTCTCTCTTCATTTTTTTTGCTTCCTTTTCTTTCTTTTTTTCATATAATTTTTAACCCTTTTCTTTTCCCCTGCATTTCTTCCTTCTTTGTAAACCTCAATTCTTCCCGTGTCTCCAGTATCTCCAGCCAAAAATCATAATCATAATCAGAAGCGCCTTGGGTCGTCATTTACTCCATTTTCATCATCATCATGTCCTGAATTTGCTGTCGTTATCTCCACTTCTCTCCCCATTACCTGCATCTTCTGTACCCTCCATCCTACTCCTCCACCTCCACCACCTCTTCCTCGTTCACCATCTCCATTACCTTCTTCTCCTCCTCCTCTTCTTCCTCCTCCTCCTCCTCCTCCTCTTCCTCCTCCTCCTCCACTTCCTCCTCCTCCTACTCCTCCTCCTCTTCCTCCTCCTCTCCCTCTTCCTCCTCCTCCTTCTCCTCTTCCTCTTCCTCCTTCTCCTCTTCCTCTTCCTCCTCCTCCTTCTCCTTCCTTCACCTATTCCTCCTTCCGTCACCCACCACCTCTCCACCTCCACCACCATTTCTTTCTCTTATTCCTCCCTCCTCTCCTCTTCCTCCTCCTCCTCTTATTTTTTTTTCCTTTTTTTTCTCTCTTTTGGTTCATCCTTTTCCTCTTCTTCATTACGATTATCATTTTCTTCTCCCTCCCACTACTGCTGCACATCCACCTTCGATCTTCTTCTTCATTCTCGTCCTCTCTTCTCTTCATCTTCCTCCTTGCACATTCCTTCTTCTTTCTTTGTCTCTTTCCAGAATTATGCCTTTTTCACCGAAGTTGAACAAACTGTTATGATTCTACAACCTATATATTTTTTCTTTTTGCTCCCGTTTATCAGTGTACACATTTGTGTTATCGACATCAATTCATTCACCTATAATTTCTTTCCACGCGACAGCGTCATTGATTTTCATTCCTTTTTTTGTGTCTATTTACCATATCCCATACATATACGAAGTCTATCCTTGTATCTCTGTCATTATTCCTTCTTCTCTCCTACTGTATTTTATCAACTAATTATCATTTTTTTTTAACTTTGTTCACTTTCTTTGGCGTTAACAAATATACTACTCCACGTCTTTTACTCGTTTTCTTTGTTGCCATTGTCAAAGTCTCCCTCCTGTACTGTAGTTTCCGTGCTTACCATCCCAGATTCTGTGAACCTTGCCCTCCCCACCTCCATCTATTTTTCACTACACCAGCCCCACTCCCCTTCCTCCCCTCCTCCCTTCCCAGTTCACTTCACACATCCCCCCTGCTTTCCCACCCCTTTCACTAACCCCCCCACCCCCACCCGCACCCCTCCAAGTCTCTTGCCCCCTCTAGTTCTCCTCTTTGTCCTTGTCGCCAGCAAGGACGCCTTGCACCTCCTGACGTCCCGGCCACTGATGAAAGGACGGGGGAAGGGGGAGGGACGAACCGGGGGGGACACGAGAAGGGGGTAGAAAAGACGAGGAGGAGAAAGAAACACGGAGAGAAAGAGACGGAGGATTTGGTGAGACCAGCGTTAGGAGGAAGAGCAGTGACGGAGTTGAGAAAGGTAAGGAAGGCTTCTGAGAAGGTAAAGTAAAACAGGAATAGGAAGAGAAATGGAGGAGATTCTGTGAGGACTGGAAAGAACGAGTGGTATTGGATAAATAAAAAGAAGGAGGTAGACAACTGAGATGATGGAATAGAATACTCTGGATGGAGATGGAGATGGGTAGAATATTGAGTAATATGTAGATTTCTGCACACACACACACACACACACACACACACACACACACACACACACACACACACACACACACACACACACACACACACACACACACACACACACACACACACACACAATAAAACAAACAAACAAACATACACTTAAACACGTACATGGACACTCAGTTGCAAATCACATATCTAGAATAGAGGTAGAAAGGCGAGAGAAAGAGAGAGGGAGATAGATTAGGTGGGTGCAGGGATAGAGTACAACCAGAGAAGAAGGGGTAGAATGTTGCAAAATCCTGGTGAACCTTTGGCACAAGACGCGTAGCTATGGTCGAGGCGTAGCATTATGGGAAGAGGCTACGGCGGCTGGTGTACAGTTGCAGTAGTGGTGACTGAGTCGCGACTAGCGTACCCCATGGATGGACCAGGTTCCCACGTTGTGGATATTGAGAAGAAGTATAGATCACCCTTTTCATGAGGTGAGGGAGGAATATGGTGTTATATGTGATATTTCTCATAGTTTGTTTTCATCGTTTTTACTTCTTTATCTACCATCTTATCCATCAATGATTTATTTATAAGTTATTCATTAATGATATATCTAATCATGTATTTATTTATTAAATTATCAATTTGTAAAATTTATTGTTTATTTACATTTATTCATTTTATATACTATCTGTGTATGGCTTTGTGTGCGAGTCAATGTTCATATAAAACTACGTATCACAGAGAGAATGGTCACGAAACACTGGGTGATGGTCAAGCGAAATATGATAAGTTGATCACATGGTAAGTAGCAGCTTAACGAGAGTGCATAGATATATTACTTTTTATTTATTTATTTATTTATTTATCTATTTATTTATTATTTTATTTTTATCTATTTTATTTTATTTTATTTATTTATTTATTATTTAATTATTTACTTATTTATTTCTTTATTTATTTCTTTATTCATTTATTTATATATTTTTTCTTTTTATATAATTAGTCCCTGCGCCTGCACAAATCACCTTCTGTGGGACTTCGAGAGCGATCAGTTGCTAAGTGCACAGCGATTGTCAGTGTAAATCTCCAACTTCCCAGTCTCCCTTTAAAGCATAGGTCTCTCGTCAGATGATTTAAATCGACTGCCGTTGCCACAATATATGTACATTAAACAGCGACATCATTCTTGAATAAACATGGACCGAGCGGGTTAGGGAGTCGACACATGTGACGGAGGTCGAGAGTATGGTGGTTCGAATCATGACACCGGCGAGTTAGATTAAGGGCATGGTTTACCAAATTTCACGCTACAAAGTCCTCTGGAGGGAGCGATTTCCAAACCTCCTAATACGGGGGAATTTCGCAACATTAAATCGAATCGTCACGTTACATAAACTGTGTATATATATATATATATATATATATATATATATATATATATAATATATATATATATATATATATATATATATATATATATATATATGCAGAACGGGAGATGACCATTATTACAAATCACGTCTATTCTGTTTTCGAAAGTTACAATCTATTTGATATATCATAATTTGCAATTAATTCGGTATATTAGACATTTTACTCCATACGATTTTATTCAGTTAAGGGACGGACTCTACACTAAGATAATTTCAAATTATACTAAGAGGAAAGTGTAAAGTATTGATAAGAATTTCCGAGGCACGGCGGCAAGGATGCGCTGGTCTGTATCGCTTGGCCACGAACGAGCTCAAGTCCTTGGTATTCAAGCGAAGAGCTGTGACGTAGGAGGGGGGGAAACGGTGGGAGGGAGAGGGAGGAAGGGTGGATACGGAATAGGTGGGTGGGGAGATGATCGTGGGGTGGGTGAATTGGAGGGTTGGTCGTAGAAGGGGAGACTTCGTGTAGTGTTGAGGGTGAATGTTTGTTATGAAGTGTACGATGTAAAAGGGGTTTTTCGAGTGCTCTATTTCTTTTCGTGAAGACTTATTTTCTTAGTGCATGGACGGTTGTAGTTGTGGTTGGTGTGCTGCTCAGGGAGTGAATGGTACAGTGCGGTGGGTAAGTGTACTTGTAACCTAGTGAGTAGCAGATTGATGCCAGAGACTTCCATACAGACGTGATGTAAGGTCTTATTAACCCCTCAAACCCCGTACCTCAATGTATGGATTTTCAAACTGTAGACGCCAGACAATTGATCAAGTCCACTTTTTGTTTCGGATTTTGCTCTCTCAAATGCATAAAAATTGATGTTTCTAAGTAAAAAATTTGTTAATAAAGCATCTCACTAGATGATTGGGGTCAAGGGTATATGAATATTATTCGATCCAAGATGTGATAATGATATGGCATAAATACGTTAGTAAGACTGGAGACAGTAGAATTTCATGGCCTTGTACTAAAATATACGACTTTAAACAAATATACCCTACTGAGCAAGATTGGGTCCAACATATCTAAAGAGATTAAAAGAGAGAGAGAGAGAGAGAGAGAGAGAGAGAGAGAGAGAGAGAGAGAGAGAGAGAGAGAGAGAGAGAGAGAGAGTCAGTCAGTCAATCAGTCTGCAATAGATCAGATTAATCTGGTTATCAACGAGACTACACTTGATGGTGTTGAAGAAAGGATAGAAGAAGCAGGCTTGTCAATATTTGGAGATTTGCAGGTTTAACTGTCTGGAACTTGACCTTTGGTACTGAATTGCTTCCTTTCTTTGGCATGAGCAAGTTATTTAAAAACCGATATTGTAGTAAAGGGGTTTTGACGCCCAGGTTTTTTGTGGTGGTGCTTTTAGCCATGAAATGCTACCGGTGCGTCAGTCCTCGAGTTAATTTTCATTCTAAAATGAATAGCTTCACCGGATTTAAGGAAGCAAGACTTTAACTCCCTTCAGCAATATAACCACCTGGTGATAGACAGTTATCTGCTACTTAACTAATCAGTCGAGAAGAACTCGTGTATTCTTTTCATATGAGGTTGAACTTTCGATTGAATAAAGTTGTTTAATTAGAGTAAAATATGTTACGTACGTGAGAAGGAGATAATACAGTGACCTTTTAACGTAAGGCAATGGTCACAGGAATAAAGATTGTTGGTCTTACTCAAAAATAAAACCTGTTCAGTACTTCATTGTAGAAGTAGGAAGTCGCCTTAAAATGGGACATGGAATTGGCATGCCTTTTAAGCATTTTACCTTTGTGCTAAGATGAGAGGGAGGGTGGAGGGGTGTGGAGCGTATTCAGGGATGGAATGGATGGGAATGATTTTATGCTTTTTCCTTTTTGGCTACCTCCCTTGTAAGGGGAAAAAAGACTTGGTATATGTAGGTATGTATGTATCTTTGTAATACGACATTTCTTGACATCATTCATAGATGGTGTCATAGAAACGTCATATAACGATCTTGTCCTCAGGAATTTGAGGACAGGAAGAACATAAGCATTATAAGTCTCCAACAAACATACACATGGGATTTCGACCGAAGGTTTGCAAAACTCGCAAAAAAAGAGAAGCTTGAAGGTAATGTGATGGCAGGAAGAGGGAAGAGGAGGTTTATGTGCGTTAATCTAGATAGTCTTTACCCTTTTCTATGTTGCTTCCTAACCTGAGGAGAAGAGTATAGAATTAACTAAAATAAAAAAGGTAGATTTCCTCAACGTACATCAGATTTTGATATAATGTTTCTAGCATAAAGATTTATAGCGTTTGGGTACGATATGTTGGCTGCATAATTGCATTGTATTTTTGCTGCATTTTTGTATAAATCCACATGCTTCACATGTAATAAAGTATTAAATGACGTTGCCGGTGTTGATATTCGAGCTTTGTCGCCACTTCTTGTGGCTTTGACACTCTTGTTACAGTCCCATTATGAGCTTTTTGGTGTCGAATCGTTACGATGGCAATGCTGAGAGCATTAATGTTTTGTTACAATTATATTTACCCTGTGATGCTGGAGATGGTTGGGTGCTGGTTCTATTAGCTACATCCTGTGATGTCCATGATGAGTTTATGTTAGCAAGATTAGATTACCAGTGATTTTAGTTATTATTGTGTTTTGCTACGGATAGGTTGTCAATGATGATAAAATTTATGTGTTGGTACAGTTTACAGACAATGATGTCGGTGATGATTATATAGTGACACGGTTAGTGTATCAGTGATGATGTCTGTGTGGACGCGATTGGGTAGAACATTTGATGTTGGTAATAAGCTTATATGATCACTTAAAACTGTGATGTTTATGGTGATTATATATTTACACGATATGATAGAACCAGTGATGGTGGTAATGAGCATATATTGGCAAGATTGTGTAAAACTGTGAAGGTTATGATGATATCGTTTGCAAGATTAGATAGATAGAGCTAGGTGCTGGTAATAATTATAGGCATAGTTAGAGCTAACATAGATGATGTGATGACTAGAGATTTCGCAAGAACTGTTTTAGAAAAAAAAAAAAAAGATTTTGATGTGCTGTCAAGGGGCAAATGATAATGGCTTTGAGCTGGCGCTGACTGCCGACAGAAATGCCTCAGAGATTGCCCTCCTAACAAGGGTTGTTGTAACGACGAGGTTAACAGAATTGAGTAGACGAAGGGACGGGAGTGAGGAAGAGGAGGAGGAGGACGGGGATGGGGTGGGGAGGGGAGTTTGTGTAGGTCACCGTCCTTCAAGGCAATACAATCTAAATATCGATTTTCTCTTTATGCTCAGCTTTTATAAATCATGAGGTTCAATGTTTTCGTGTACGTACGACCGTGGCTTGGGCTTAAAGACATCAAGTGTCTTCCTAAAACTCTCGACTTCATTTTACTCCATGACCTCTTGCACTTGCCGAGGTAAGCTTGAGAACTCTCACAAACACGGACAAGGGTGGAGACACGAGACAGGAACGATGTTAAGCTAAACTGAAGTCAGGGTCACATGCAGCAGTTGGGAGTTGTTGGCGTGGGGTATACACGTGCAGGCCAGTATCGATTGTTTCTGACGGTTGGGTCCTCGTGTGTGTCATCAGATGACATACATGCACACATGGTAGTGCACACAGTCATGTACACATTTTTTTTTGAGAAACATATCCTAGATTTTAAACGTTTGTACGTGTTAACAGGAACCAAGCGTCGGCCAGTTACGAATATATAGACGCTGACTTCCCTATTGCTCATTGCCACTTACGCACGTATCCTGATCCTTATCGAAATCACGCGCGTGCACAAACACACACGTAAATACACACACACGCACACACACACACACACACACACACACACACACACACACACACACACACACACACACACACACACACACACACACACACTTGAATAACATAATGATTTGAGTAGGATGATCCATATACAGTGCACGTAGACACATTAAATCGGTCGTATATATGTATAACATTGTGTGTGTGTGTGTGTGTGTGTGTGTGTGTGTGTGTGTGTGTGTGTGTGTGTGTGTGTGTGTGTGTGTGTGTGTGTGTGTGCGTGTGTGTGTATTTACGTGTGTGTTTGTGCACGTGTGTGTGTATGTGCGTGTGTGTATGTGTGTACGCGAAGGGGCAGCGGGTAGTCTGTACAGTTGGCCGGGCTGTCAGCTGATCGTAGTCACCCAAATACTCCCGCGGGAAGAACACGTAATTGTGACGTCATCTGCATTTCCGACTCCCAGTGTACAAAGTATTTCCCCCTTAACCCGCTTCTCTCACTCAACGCACAGAACTGACGCAGTATATGCACGAAGACTTCTGAACTTGACGTTTAGTTAATATTCACACAAAATTAAGTAACGTGATTACACAGTATAAATAACTGCAATAAAATCCGTCATCTGGCAGTATTGCTGACCAACCCCCCCCCCCATCCCGTGCACCCCACCCCCCTGCGGGCACGCCGCGCGGAGAGGGAAATTGGAAAAGAGGGAGGGGAAGGAAAAATAATTATTGTAGATCCCGCCTAGGCATTTTACATCACAATAGGCTTGCCATTCGCTGCCCACTTTCTTGAATGTGATGATATGCCTCTGCGATGTCCAACCGTAGAGTTACCACTTTTATTTTCTTTTTTCTTTTCTTGTCCACTACTGCATCTGGAAGTCTGTAAATAGCCAAAGAAACTCCTCCACCCAAGACGCGTTCATGTTTCGGGGTCTGTGTGAATGCGTTCGTAAGTGCGTTGTTGTGACTACACACTTCGCTTTGTATTCGTGTTGATGTTTGGGTGCTTGAGCGGATTAATCTTTGATAATATAAAGAGCGCATATGTGTTTGTTTTTTGTGTTTGTGTCCTTGTTCGTGCTTGTGCATGCACTGCAGAGGGGGAAGCGATAGCCTGATAGAAAGTCGCGTACGTTAAGTCGTACTTGTTAGACAAAATCAAGCTCTGCCTGTCACGACAAATGAATTCATGGGAAGAGGTGATAATCTCAGTTCTTTAACTCATTTTTCCGATAGCCTAGGAAGATAGTCGTTAAGACTTATTTTATTTCAAAGATAATATGATGTTGATTATACTTTTTTTCTTCTTTCAGGTGAGTACCCGGTCACGTCTCTTCGCTCTTTTTTGGTAAGGAAGGGAAGATCTCGAGAACTCTCAAGAAGGGTAAGGTTGGCAGTTGATATGATTTCTATCGTCCATCTTTTTCGTCGTCATCGTTGTTATCGTCGCGTCGTCGTCGTTGTCACCATCACTATCTTCGTCCCGGTTACTTTGAATATCGTCCTCATTATCATAATCAGTATCACCTTCACGGTCGTCGTCGTCAACGTCGTCATCGTCATCGTCGTCGTCATCGTCATCATCATCATCATCATCATCATCATCATCATCATCATCATCATCATCATCATCATCATCATCATCATCATCATCATCATCATCATCATCATCATCATCATCATCATCATCATCATCATCATCATCATCATCATCATCATCATCATCATCATCATCATCATCATCATCATCATCATCATCATCATCATCATCATCATCAAAGGCAGCATCAGAACCAACACCATCACCACCGGCTCTACCACCACCGCTTATACCATCACTATCACCACCATCACCATCAATTATATTAATCCCGTCTGCCTTCGCCCATAGTACGCGGGTGACGCCTCCCGTCCCATTGTCGAGTTAAAAGCCTGTACGTGTGAAATGCTATCGATCTTCTCCATATGTTCATTATATATAAGGTATTGATTATTTTCGCCGCCTTTGACCGGCGGAATATGCATGGCCAATCGATGGTCTGGCTGCTATCGGCGAGGTTCACACACGGAACAGCCCTGAAGTAACCATCACTCACTGTTTTTTCTTCATAGAAAAAAAAAAGATGATGATAATAAGCCTAAAGAAAAATGTAGAACAGAAAAAGCGAACGAGGAGGACAGTATTGTGAAAAAAGTTTCTGTTAGCTTCCATGGTAATATGTAAACACTCGCGTTATGAGCTTTGTGAAATTCGCTAATCGATAACGTGCGCGTGTTTGTGTATACCCGTGCCGCCTGTCCTGCTCCAATACTTCTTGCATATTGTGTCCACCACTGTGCCGCCTTTCACGTTTGACAGAAGTTCTGGAGACCATCTCAACGTATCATCGTCAATGCGCGTCGATTTTTCATTTCATCAGTGTCAGATTACTACTATGCATAAAAAGTCTCGAAAGACAATGTTTTCGCACTATATGCACACACACACACACACACACACACACACACACACACACACACACACACACACACACACACACACACACACACACACACACACACACACACACACCTCCCTCCTCCCCATCCCTCCTCCCTCCTCCCTCCTCCTTACTTCCGCCTCCCTCCTCCTTCCTCCCTCCTCCTTCCTCCCTCCTCCCTCCTCCCTTCCTCCACCTTCCTGCCTCCTCTTTCCTCCCCTCACCATCCTCCTTTCCTTTTCCTCCCCCTTCTTTCTTCACGTCTCCCTCTTCCTCCCCTCACCCTTCTCCTTTCCCTCTCCTTCGTCCTCCTTTTTCACTCCTCCCTCTTCCTCCCTCTCTCCTCCCTTCCTCCTCCCTTCCTCGCACGGACATGCCGCGTTCTACTTCACATTCGTTCCACTTCAGTGGATACCCTCATCCAGGGTAGCGTGCGAGGGGCAGCCACCCACCGCTTCTAACAACTCACTTGTAGCGAATAATGTACCAATACTCCCGTTTCCATTGCACGCCACACTTCGGCCCAGTACATCACCTCGGCTGTAAGGTTCCCCAGGTTAGCTTCGATAATTAATTCTGGGGCAGTGTTGTACTGTTGTTGTTGTTGATGTTGCCTTCAGTGGACAAAGGGCGAACTACGCGCAGACTTCAAAACAGTGGTCTATAGAAGTACAGCATATTTCACTTCCTCGATCTCCTATCTCCCCTAACTCGTCCTCAGAATATTTTTTCGAATGCTCCTCTTCGTCCTCGTATTCCTGAGGCCGGGTTTTACCCTCTCTTGTATCATTGCTCGATATTCGACTTTGCATACCTCACCCGGTGTTTCCAAGCCTCTGTCCCCAACCAATTCTCCTTCTCTCTCGAACCGCGACTCTTCATCATTCCTCAAGACACATCCCTGAATACCCTCCACCCCCACCCCCAACCTCTGACCGATCTCCTTTCTTTCTCCCCGATCTCTCTCTCTCTCTCTCTCTCTCTCTATATATATATATATATATATATATATATATATATATATATATATATATTCTTATCTACCTATCTGTAGATTTATCTATTCATCTATCTATCTATCTATCTGTCTATCTATTGATCTACCTGTCTGTCTGTCTGTTTCCCTGTCTGTCTATATAAATATATATATATATATATATATATATATATATATATATATATCTGTATATCTATCTGTCTGTCTATCTATCTATCTATCTATCTATCTATCTATCTATCTATCTATCTATCTATCTATCTATCTATCTATCTATCTATCTATCTATCTATCTATCTCTTCTTTTCTTTCCCTAAACATCTAAGGTTACTCCAAAGAGACCCATGATTCTGTCGCTGCTTTCCATGACTTCAGATACCAAACGTTTATCTAAGAGAATCAACCTTCTCTCCTAATTCCAGCTCTTCTCCTTAACCCTCCTCCTTCTCCTCCTATTCCTTATCCTCTTCCTTCAGTTTCTCTTCCTCCTCTCTCTCTTCTTACTCCTCCTCCCTCTTCTCTTCCTACTCCTCCTCCCTCTTCTCTTCCTCTTCCTCTTCTTCATCCACCTCTATCTCCGCCTCATAATCTTCTTCCTCTACTTTCCCCGTCGCCCCTCGCTCCTCCTTTGCCCCCTCTATCTTCTCCTCTTCCTGCTACTCCTCTCTTTCTTCCCTCTCCTCCTCCTTCCCTCCTGATCCTCCTCATTTTTCTCCTCCTCTTATTAATACTCGTCTTCTTCTTCTCCTATTCCTCCTACTTTATGTATGATATAGTTGGACAAAAATGTAACTAATGCGGTATTACTCAGCAAGAAAAGAATTTCATTTAATTTACAGCCTAAGGTTGAGAGGAGGGTAAGGATAATCGTGCACTACACAAACAGAGAAATGTTTACGCCACTGTTACAAATGCCTTACATAAATAAAATCCTCTATTTTATTCTTTAGGGATATGTGCATCCGTTCCGTATTACTGAAACCAGATGATAGAGTAATTTCGTTCTTTATGATTTCTCTTTTTGTTTTAATATTAACTATTAAATTGTAAAAGAAATATATCCTTTGATGCATGCAGGATTAGCTTTATGTACATTATGAAGTAAGCGTCTTTACTGGAGCCACGGAAAATCTAATTATGTCATATAACCGATGTGACTAGTGAATATGTAAACGGGCTAGTTGATCTAATAATTTCATGAAAAACCAAGCTCGGCGGCTTGACTTAATGGCGTTTTTGTGTTCTTGGACAAACTTGCTGAATTATGAAATATCTAGTTACCTGGTGGATAGAAAAGGTAATCTAAATCCTAGATGGTCAAGCAGGAAGTTAGTTGCCCGGATCTGTTTAAAAGCTAAGTGGAATGGTTAGTTGATGATTTTCTGGACTGAGCGTTGTGTTCGCCATATAAGGACCTGACGCCCGGCCGTCTCAGAGGTAGACAGATGTGCTATAAATGGAATTTAGAGAACAAACAAAGATTCAGTTAAGCAGTAAGTCAGACAGGAGAGTAGGCAGTCAAGAAGGCTGGAAAGCAGGCAAAGGAAAAAAGAAAGTAAAACAGGTAAGGTAGGCTGGGAGAAAGGATAGAAGCCAAGTAAGTAGGAAGGAGGAAAGGCAGGTAGGTAGGTAAGCGTGGAGGAAGGCAGGTAAACAGGGAAGAAGGCTAGAAAGCAGGTAGGCAAGCAGACGGGAAGAATCGAAGACAGGTATACAGGGAGAAAGACAGGAAGGCAGGGGAGAAAGAAAGAAAGTGAGCAGGGAGTAGGGATTTAAAGCAAGCTAGCAGGCAGACGGAAAGGAAGGAAGGAAGAAAGGAAAGGAGGAAGAAAGGAAGGGAGGAAGTCAGGTAAGCAGAGAGAAGGCCAGGAAGGCAGGGGAGAAAGGCAGGTAAGCAGACAGCAAGGAAAGTGAGCAGGGAGTAGGGATTTAAAGCAAAATGGCAGGCAGACGGAAAAGAAGGAAGGAAGGAAGGGAGGAAGTTAGGCAAGCAGAGAGAAGGCCAGGAAGGCAGGGGAGAAAGGCAGGTAAGCAGACAGCAAGGAAAGTGAGCAGGGAGTAGGGATTTAAAGCAAGCTGGCAGGCAGACGGAAAAGAAGGAAGGAAGAAAGGAAGGAAGGAAGAAAAGAAGGAAGGAAGCAAGGGAGGAAGTCAGGTAAGCAGAGAGAAGGCCAGGAAGGCAGGGGAGAAAGGCAGGTAAGCAGACAGCAAGGAAAGTGAGCAGGGAGTAGGGGTTTAAAGTAAGCTGGCAGGCAGACGTGAAGGAAGGAAGGAAGAAAGGAAGGGAGGAAGTCAGGTAAGCAGAGAGAAGGCCAGGAAGGCAGGTAGGCATGTGCGGGCCAGCGAGATGTGAGTGGGGGCGTTGATGCGACACATATGCGAACCTAAATTATTCATAAGCGTACCTTGTCCTGGAGGCTGGCGAGTGGTCTGTCGCCCACAGTCGCCCGCCCCCAGCGCCCCGCGTCCTCCTCGCCCTCGCCTTTGCTTTTCCAAAAGGTTTACAAGCGCCCTCCTTCTTCTCTCGCCCTCACACAAAAGTTTCACCATCCCCCCAACATTCTCTAGGTTTTATTTGCTGTTTTACTTTCACTTGTTCACACTTGTTCTTTGTTCACTCTCCTGATGTTCATATGATCTCACGTACCTCTCTCTCACCAGCACCACCAGCAACACCTATATCACCTAAATAATAAGAATGATAACTCTGCCACTACTATCCTCTTCACCTTCCACTCTAACCATATCCACTACCATTACCACTACCACTACCACTACCACTACCACTACCACTACCACTATCTCTATCTCTACCCTATCATCACCAATCACCATCCACACCAACATCCACTAAACACTCATCATTCACCAAGCATAACCCACCACCTTTCTTGCTTTAGTCGTTCTCCCCCACTCCTTCCCCACAATACTGATATTAAGCGGGCCCTACACGATCAATATTATTGCGCAATATTCCGTGTCGTACAATATTATTGACGTTGTAGGGACGGTATAGAGGAATGACACAATATATTGAAGACATCAAATGTACAAGCCAAACACATGTGTCTCTTCAGTACCATCCCTACACCGTCAATAATATTGTACAATGCGGAATATTGCGCAATAATATTGATCGTGTAGGGTCCGCTTTACAGTGCTTCCTTAGTCTTCTCAAGCTTTGCTCTCTCCCTTCACCCTTTTCCACTCACCATCTCCGCAACCCAGCTTAGACTCCCTTGTATTTTTTCTTTCTGAACTCAAAAGATTTTTTTTGTTTTTATATTCTTCTCTCGATATACAAAATCAGATGCTTGGGCTGCAGGTGCCGCAGACTGCTGGACTTGCCGGTCGATAGTTGGCTGCACGCCGTTTATGAGGTGTCTGCGAGATGCGTTAGGTGCGTTCTTCTGTGTACGGCAACCTGTTGTCACCTTTGTGCAACTGTTGATGATGAGGTTGCGATGTCCCGATCTTGCCTCACCTCTATCTCGAGGGACACTGAAGGAAGGGTTGAACCTCCGCCTTTAGTGGTTTTACCAACAGTAGCTGTGATTAGGTATCCTGTGCTGCTGTTATTTTTTCATTAGGTTCACGGTTATTGGTTCGGTTATTGTCGAGGCTCTGGACGTTGCTTTGCCCCTTTCAGTTATTACCTCCTCACCTCTCCCCACATCTCCTCTCCCTCCCCTCTCCCTCCCCTCTACCCCTTCCGTGTGTGGTCTCGCACGCGCACGCGCACAATTGCGTGTAGTCCCTTTGAAGTTCAAAGATATAATAAAAAATTTAGTCATTAAAGCGTTTTATTCTGACTTCGTTTCCTTCATTATATATGCCAACGTTTAATTGTTTTGACAACCGACCGCAACAGCTCTCACGGTTACGGTTATTTGTAGCTTTTCACAGTTCTAGCTGCGATCAGACCTGCGGCACCTTACCAAACGCTTTACTGGTTTCGTTGTCCATAATCAAACTTTCTGGTCTTTACTCCGGGGAGTGATATAAGCTTTCGCACCACAAAGAAAGGCTACCAAGGGATTGAGGTTGTAGTAGTATTGTAAGTGATTAGCACTAAAGGAATATTTCACCTGCAATTGCAGCTGGGCACGATCGATGCTGTCCGAGGTTGTGTCGCACGCACGACGGCGGGCGGGCGGTGGCGATACATCATTCCTATCCTCCACCATCGTGTCCTCTTGTGTATCTACTCCCTCCCTGTGTTCCCCGGTCCTTTTGCGTATCTACTCTCCCTCCTTCTTGGACTGTCCCCTCCTTTCGTGTATCTAATCCTTCCTCAAGTCGTCTATTCCTTTTGTGAATCTACTTAGCTGCGACGTCCTACCTTCTAGTGCGTCTACTACTCTTGTGTTTTATTCCTCTTGTGCTGTCCCTATCTCTTGTTTATCTACACCTTTGTGTTGTCACTTACCCTTGTGTATCTACTCCCTCCTTGTGTTGTCCTTTTCAATAATGTATCTACTCCTTGTGTTGCCACTCCCTCTTGTGTATCTCCTTCCCTCCGCTTCTGTTGTCATGTCCTCTTGTATCTAACTTTCTCTTATGCTGACCTATCCCTTTGTGAGACTGCTCCCTCCTTGTGCTTTCCGGCCTTTATTCTATCATTCTCCCTCCTCTGTCATTGTGCATATTTTCCGCCGATTTGTTGTGCTGCCCTGATATGTAAGTATTTTGACATTGTATATCTACCTTCTGATTTCGTTTTATCTTGTATCCCGTTATTATAACCTGGTGGTTATCCTTCCTGTCTGTTGTCCTGCTCTGTGCATCTCGATATATATATTTTTTATATAATTTACCATAATGTGTTATTGTCCTTCTTGAGTACACCTCACTCCTGTTTTCGTGTATCTATTCCATGTGTCACTGTGCCTTCGTGTTTCCCAATTATTTCGTCTTATGTTTGACGTAGTTCGACTTCCCAGGATGTGGCCTTTCACTTGTTTAGTGTTATATACCTGTGCACCGTATTCACAGGTGTTAAACTACTGTGTCAATTGTCTTGCACGGATTTATGCTGCGCTATTATTTGCCCTTTATATAATCTCATGTATTTTCTTTTATCATTTCACCCCAAATTATTGAGACTTACAGCAATGTCCACGTCCTTAGGTGATAGGTCATTCTGGCCTTGGTTATATGCCGCCTTGGGTAGGTTGTCTGCCATGGTCCTTGACTATTCAGAATCTTTTCGGCCTGTACACGCTGCTCCCGATGTTTTCTCGGATTCAACTTGTGTATCTGTCCCTGTTGAGAATATTTTTTCGTTGGTTCTTTTGACGGACCCGCTCCTGTGATGAAGTGTATGTTCCTGTATTCCTTTTGCTTCTGAGGGGATGTTAATGCCGAGGAGGAGGCTGCTGTGTCGCCATTTTGTCCTCTGTTTGTCACTTCCGGACTCCCGGGGTGGCCGATTCTCTCCTCTTCGCATGCGTCATCTACCGTGATTTATTCTTCGTTATCCCTCTTTGGTATACCTCCCCAGTCTTGTTCGTATATATATATTTTTTTTTCTCTCGTATTTCTTTCTCTTCGGTTCTTCCTCCCTCCCTCCTTTCTTCCTTTCTCTATTTCTTCTATTTTTCTATTCCCTTCGTTTATTCTTCTGGTTGGCCTCTATTATCTTTTCATCTTTTATTCCACTTCCTCGTAACTCACTTCAATCCTTCAACTCGTGCCCTTCTACTTCTTCATCTTCATTCTTGTCTTATTCATCTTCTATCTCACTTTGCCTTTCTATTTCTAATCTTACTTTTTTCTTTTTCCTCTTCTTCCCATAACCTTCTTTATTGTTACCTTCCTTCTTGTGTACGTCCCTTAGTATCGCCATTTTGGTTTACCCCACATTTGTCAGTTTTTTTTTATTCATAGTAAAATATCAATATAGATACTTTACCCAAGTCAATAACACAAAGGTTGGTATTATTACAACGCTACCATTATGATTTGCAATAGTCCTACTACCACCACCAGTGCCACCTCTACCATCATTATTGTTATTATTACTACTATCACTATCGCTACCAACATCACCAAAACCGTTATAGTTACCAACAGCAAAAACAATTACTAACACTAACACTATCACTGGTACCATTCACCAAGGTAAAAGCACTGGTGTCGCTGTTTCCATCACCGTCATTACAACAACATCAACGACAACAACAGCGACGACGACAAGAACAACAAGAACAACAATAAAGATAAAAACAACAAAAAAGAACAACACGAACAACAAAAACAAGAACAACAACAAGAACAACAACAAGAACAACAACAAGAACAACAAACAAGAACAACAAGAAAAACAAGAACAACGACGACATGAACAACAACGACGACGACGAGAACGACATGAACAACAACGACGACGACGACGAGAACGACATGAACAACAACGACGACGACGACATCAACAACAACGACGACAACGACGACGAGAACATCAACAACGACAACGACAACAACAAAGACGACAATGACAACACCAACAACGACAACGACAACAGCAACGACGAAAACGACAACGACAACAGGAACGACGAAAACGACAACGACAACAGGAACGACGAAAACGACAACGACAACAACGACAACAACAACAACAACAACAACAACAACAACAACAACAACAACAACAACAACAACAACAACAGTAACATTAACAACAATAACAACACCAACAATAACACTAATACCACAACTAACATCAGCAACATCAACTTATCCCACAACCAGACAGTAACATCACAGGCGGCTACCTTCGTCATCAACCTTTTCTCCTCCTTTAAATTGGTCTCTCTCTCCTTTATTCTTTTTGCTTTATTTCTGATTCCTCTTTATTGCTTTCTTCGTTTCTATTCTTTCCCAAATCCATGTCACTTTCTTCGCTATGACCCATTCTCCCAATATTTGCTGTGATGTCACCTTAAGCTATTAGAATGAAATAATCTGCCATAGACTTGAATAACATGCATAGGAAAGGTCTCAATAGAATTTTTGTTTTGTTTTATATATACATAAATATACATACATATATATATATTTATATATGTATATATATATATATAAATATATACGTAAGCAATTTCAGGCCGTCTGCATAAAAATCGATTTATGACAGAGGGGAAAAATCCGTAGATTGCCAAAAAACACATGAAAAGATATATGTGATTGTTTTGATATTAGAGGTACAAGTTATATTTCATTCTTTTGTGAATTCTATGTTTTTTGTTTTTGTTTTTCTCTCGACGTAAAATGTCAAAACACAATGATAGTTTTATAGATTATATTATAGCTATTTTCATACAAATTTAATCAACGGGCAGGAGACCTTATTAATACTCTTCAGTGGTGTGTGTGTGTATGTGTGTGTGTGTGTGTGTGTGTGTGTGTGTGTGTGTGTGTGTGTGTGTGTGTATGTGTGTGTGTGTGTGTGTGCATGTACGTGTGTGTGAGTTCGTGTTTTTTTGTGTGTGTGTGTGTTCGCGTGTGTGTGTATGTGTGTGTGTGTGTGTGTGTGTGTGTGTGTGTGTGTGTGTGTGTGTGTGTGTGTGTGTGTGTGTGTGTGTGTGTGTGTGTATGTGTGTACATCTCCATGTATGTGTATGCGTGTGTTTGTGTGTGTGTGTCAGTGTGTGTGTGTGTGTCCATCCGTGCGTGCGTGTGGCTATGTTTGTCAAAACACGTGTCATAAGGCAGAACAGAATCAGAAAAGTGGTAATCAGGTTTGAATATATCAGCGTGAAAAGTCATTCTGTTATTGTTTGTTACTGATTGTTGTCATCGACTTCGATGTCATCATTGCCTCGATCTTCTCTTTGTTCAAACCCAAGGGTCCCTGGTCGTGGTCATCCAACAGGTCATAGGTCAACCTTTAGAGGTCATGGTCCAAACAGGTCCTTGTTTGCCCTCTTTAGTCCTCTCTTGGGGTCAATGTGTCATACGCCAAAGCTTTTTTGACCTGTCATGCTAGGTTATCTGATTAGTATTCGCCACAGACGCAGGAGAGCTACCACTATGTTGCCTCTCTCTTTCTCTCTCTCTCTCTCTCTCTCTCTCTCTCTCTCTCTCTATCTCTCTCTCTCTCTCTCTCTCTCTCTCTCTCTCTCTATATATATATATATATATATATATATATATATATATATATATCTTTCTCTCTCTATCTCTCTCTCTCTCTCTCTCTCTCTCTCTCTCTACTTTCTCTCTCTACTTTCTCTTTCTCTTTCTAACTTTTTTCTCTTTCTCTCTCTCTCTCTCTCTCTCTCTCTCTCCTCTCTCTCTCTCTCTCTCTCTCTCTCTCTCTCTCTCTCTCTCTCTCTCTCTCTCTCTCTCTCTCTCTCTCTCTCTCTCTCTCTCTCTCTTTCCTCTCTCTCTCTTTTATTGTCTTTTATTGCCTTGTTTCATTCCATGTTTCCCCTATTCTCCCATTCTTCACGAACTCTTCGTATTTCCACCCTCGCGATGTCTTCAATGTGTCAAGAGTTTGAACGTAACTCTGCTTTCTTCCGTTCCCCCACACCTCCACCCGCTCTCCCTTCCTCCTCCTCCTCCTCCTCCTCTTCCTCCTCTTCCTCCTCTTCCTCCTCCTCCTCCTCTTCCTCTTTCCCTTTCCTCTCTCTCCCTTCTCCTCCACCCTAAGCCTTACCTAGTATTGAGGAAAGGAATTTGTCCTTCAGTCCTGGTTTTTAATACCAGTATTGACCAAAATGGAAAAAGAGTTTGTAATTTGCGGGGTTCGGTGTCTTTAACCCAAGGTGGTTTCGATGAAAGGCGCGGACGCCAAACACAACCACAGCGCTGCCTCTGCCCCCGGCACCATTGCCGCCGCCTCTGCTTGTAGCTGAGTAATCCAAATATTCGAAGGGCTATCACAGGCACGTGATTTGTTTATTGATTGTTATTGGCTACGTATTAGTCTGGGTATTGGCGAATTGTATTAAATAGAAAAGCACGGCTATTAATCATGGACACCCGAGCAATTTGTCCTAACACCTGCACCCTCCGTTTGCTCTCTCCTTCCAACTTCTCTTCCTCCTCTTCCTCGCCCTTATTCTCCTCCTCCTCCTCTTCTCGCTCCTCCTCCTCCTCCTCCCCCTCTTCCTCGTCGTCCTCTTCGCTCGCTTTCATGTACTCCTTTTCATTTCTTTCCCTTTTTTCATCAATATCCTTTTATAGTTCGTTCTCTTAATCGTTACCTCCTCCTCGTTCTTTCACTTCCTCAACGTCCTTCTTTTTCTTCTCTTCATTCTCACCTCCTATTTCTACTTCCCTCCCTCTCCTTTTCATTTTTTCCTTCTCTATCTCTTCCATCCCCTTCTCATCTTCCTCCTCCTATTCCTCCTTTTTCTTTCTACTCCTCATCTTACCCCTCCTATTCCTCCTCCTCCTATTCCTTCTTCTCTTTATCATCCTCCTCTTTTCCTCATTACTCTTCTTTTCCTCTCT
This sequence comes from Oratosquilla oratoria, assembly GCF_046742065.1. Lineage (NCBI taxonomy): Eukaryota > Metazoa > Arthropoda > Malacostraca > Stomatopoda > Squillidae > Oratosquilla > Oratosquilla oratoria. The sequence continues at coordinate 8,182,266 of NC_134785.1, read as the reverse complement.
CCCCCCTCCTATTCCTCCTCCTCCTATTCCTTCTCCTTCTCTTTATCCTCCTCTTTTCCTCATTACTCTTCTTCTCCTCTTCTCCTTCTCTTCCTCTTATTTATCCTCCCCTTCCCCTCTTCCACCACCCTCTTTTCCTTCTCCCTCTATCTTCCACCTCCATCCTACCTCCTTCCCCCTCGCTCCTCTCTCCCTCTCTCCCCCACTCCCCTTCTCCTTCTCTCCCTCTTTCACTCTCTCCCTTCCTCCCACTCTCTCCCTCTGCCTCTCTCCTCTTTTCCTTGTTTCTTTTCCCCTTATTATTCTTCCTCTCCCTCCTTCCTTTCGTCTTTCTATTATTCCTTTGTTTGGGCCATTTATCTCCATTTTTTACTCTGTTTTTTCTTTTCTTCTTTATAGATATGTCAAGAAAAATCAGCCCAGCTTTCCATTTTCTCTTCTCTCTCTCTCTCTCTCTCTCTCTCTCTCTATTGACATCTTCCTTCTATTCCTCTCTCATTCACTTGTCTTACCTCTCTTCTTATTCCCTCATCTTACTTGACTCCCCTCTCTTCCTCTCTTCGCATCCCCTCTTTTCTCATTCTTCTGTTTTCATCTCTCCACTTCACTTCACTTTCCCTCTCTTCTCTTCTCTACTCTTCTCTTCTTCTCTCTTCCTCTCTTATCTTCTCTTCTTCTCCTCTTCTCTCTTCTTCTCTTATCTTCTCTTCTTCTCTCTTCTTCGCCCCTTATTCCCCTCGTTCCCATTTCTCACTGTCAGCTATTTATGCTTTCCCCTCTCTTCCCCTCTCTTCCTCTCTCTTCCCCTCTCCTTGTCTTCATCTTTGTAACTCTCCTCCCTCCACTCACTCATCTCCATATTTCCTCCATTCCTTTGTTCCCTCTTCCCCTTCCATCAATTTCCATCCTGCACTCTGACCCCGCCCTCTATCTCAACTCCCTCCCACCAACACCATCAACCTCCCTTTCTACTCCATCGGCCTTTCTCGTCTGTTCCTTGTGAACGTCTCAAGTAGTGTCTCATTGTTGCTGTTTTTTCCTCCCCTTTTCTCCTCCTCCTCCTCTTCCTTCGCATCCTCTTCCTTCTCTTTGTCCTCCTTTTCCACCTGATTCTTCCTCTTCTCTTTCTCTTCTCCTATTCCTCCTCTTCATTTGTGTTCTTATCCTTCTTCTTTTATTTCTCCTCTTCTTCTTTCCCCACCTCCACTTCTGCCTACTCCTCCTCTCCTTTTCCTCCACCTTTTCCTCTCCTTCCTGCTTTTACTTCCCACCTCCTCCTCTTCTTCTTCCTCCCCTTCTCTTTCTCCTCCTCCTCCTCCTCTTCCTCTTTCTTTTTTTATATTTTCATTCCTTCTCTTTCTTTTCCTTCTCCTCTTTTCCTCCTCCATATATTCCTTTTCTTTCTCCTCCTTCTTCCTTCTCATCCTCAATCTGTTTCTCCTCTTCCTCCTCCTAAATTCTTCTCACTCCTACTCGTCCTCCTCCTCCTCTTCTTCCTTCTGCTGCTCTTGCTCCTCTTCTTTCTCCTGCTCTTCCTCCTCCTCCTCCTCCTCTTCCTGCCCCGTCTCCTCCACTTTCTTGTTAGCCTATTTGTCTCAGCAGACTCTTCATTCATTTTCTCCCTCCTTCATTTCAGTCTTCATTTCCACCCCTTTGTCCTTCTCCGGCCCTCTTGCGCATTTTCTTCGAGACTTCTGCCCAAGTACCACTCGCCAACTCGCTTCATCGAGGTCCTGCTTCCTCCCGTTCTGCCCTCTCTTTCTCGTCCTCGTCCTCGTCCTCATCCTCGTCCTCGTCCCTTATTATTTACCTTCTACTCCTGCTTCTGTTCTACTCCTCTTCTTTTGCACTATCTCTCTTTCTGCCACAGTCGTCTCTTTCACATTACCTTCTCCCTCCTCCTCCTCCTCCTCCTCCTCCTCCTCCTCCTCCTCCTCCTCCTCCTCCTCCTCCTCCTCCTCCTCCTCCTCCTCCTCCTCCTCCTCCTCCTCCTCCTCCTCCTCCTCCTCCTCCTCCTCCTCCTCCTCCTCGACCTCATCTTCCCCTGCTTCTTCTCCCTCCTCCTTTCTCTCACCTCTTACTTTTCTCACTTTTCTACCTCTTCCTCCACCGTATCCTCCTCCTCCTTCTCCTCCACCTCCTCCTAGTCCTTCTCTTCCTCCTCTCCCTCCTCCTCCTCCCCCTTTTCTCCCTTCTCTTCCTCCTCCGTCTCCTCCTCCCCCCCCTTTTGCCCGTTGACACCCCATAAGGTACTACACCCACGTGTCCCATTATTATCCATATGGTCTTACAACATGCTACCTCTCGTCTCCCTCTCCTCTCCTTTCTCTCCCTCCCACTTTCCTTTCCCTTGCCCTCCCTCTCCCCTCCACTCACCCCTTCCCTATTCCCTCCTCCCTCACCTTCCTCTTACCTTTCTCCTTCCTCTTAAATTTCCATTTTCTATACTTACCTTATCCCTTCCCTTTCCTGATCTTTTCCTAACCTTCTTCTCCCCTATTCACCCCTTTTTCCTCCCTCCTCTTTCCAACAATCCCCTCCTTTTCCCCATTTCTTCCTACTCTCTTCCCCCTTTCTATACCTCCCCCTTTCTTATACAATTTCTTCGTGTCTTCCTCCCCCCCCATTCATTGTTATCATATCCCATCCTTAGCCTTTTATCTTCCTATCTACCCCATTGTTGTGACTCCTCCTTCTTTCCCCATTCTTTCGTAGATTACCGATCCCCCTCCATTTCGATTTTTTGTTCAAACCTCATTTTCCCTCCTCCTTGTTTCTTTCCTTTCTGTTTACTAGCTACCTTCCTGTAGTCCTTCCTTCTCTTTGGTACAATATCTTCCGCCATGATCTCTGTCCTTCCTCTGAAGTTCTACACCTCTCAGTTCCGTGTCCTTCCCCGGCTGGCGCCTCTGTCTATGTGTAATGCCTATTTCCACGTAATGCCTTTCCCTGAAACCAACTTACTTCTCGTGTTCTCGTCCTCTATATTACCTTTTCTTTCACCCTCTTCCCTTCCCTCTCCCCTTTTTCACTCCTTTACTCTCATACTCCTTATCTCTTCCTTTCCCCCTTCCTTACCCACCTCCTTACCCACTCTCCTTCCCACCTGTCTTCAATCCACCTTTATCTTATCTTCGTTCCTTCCTCGTTTCTTTCCTTCTCTGTCTTCTTTTCTCTTTGCCACGACTCCGTGCATCGCATTCCGAGTTTTCTGTTTCGTCCGAAGCTTTGATGAAATAGACAAGAAAATTCGATTTCCTCTTCTTCTTCGTCGTCGTCGTCTGATAAACAGCTCACCAACTTCTTTCCTTCTTCTGGACCAAACGTCCAACTTGACCATGAGGAGACATACATCCACTCATCCATCTACACCCGTCATCCGAGTAGAAGATGTTGTTGGAGTTTTTGGAATGATAGAATTGATAGAAACATGATATAACTGTCAGCATCTGCTATTGCTAACTTCACCAACAACACTAACACCATATGTAAAAGTACGTTCACCAATAGATTGGTGGAAACATGATATAACTGTTAGCACCTATGCTATTGCTAGACCAACAACACTAACACCATATGTAAAAGTACATTCACCAATGAATTGATAGAAACATGATATAGCTGTCAGCACCTCTACTATTGCTAACTTCACCAATAACATTAACACCATATGTAAAAGTACATTCACCAATGAATTGATAGAAACATGATATAACTGTCAGCACCTCTACTATTGCTAACTTCACCAACAACATTAACACCATATGTAAAAGTACGTTCACCAATAGATTGGTGGAAACATGATATAACTGTCAGCACCTCTACTATTGCTAACTTCACCAACAACACTAACACCATATTTAAAAATACATTCACCAATGAATTGATAGAAACATGATATAACTGTCAGAACCTCTGCTATTGCTAACTTCACCAACAACACTAACACCATATGTAAAAGTACATTCACCAATGAATTGATAGAAACATGATATAACTGTCAGCACCTCTACTATTGCTAACTTCACCAACAACATTAACACCATGTGTAAAAGTACGTTCACCAATAGATTGGTGGAAACATGATATAACTGTCAGCACCTCTACTATTGCTAACTTCACCAACAACACTAACACTATATGTAAAAGTACATTCACCAATGAATTGTTAGAAACATGATGTAACTGTCAGCACCTCTGCTATTGCTAAGTTAACCAACAGCACTAACACCACATGTAAAAGTACATTCACCAATGAAAAAGGCAATACTACCATCATCACCCTCATTATCATAACCAACAATACAGCTGTCACAACTACCAGCTGCAGTCACCATGGTCGACCCATAACCTATACCGACGCTGTTCTCTTCATTAGTGTCATACTTTCTTCGTGCCCATAGAACTTTCTACATCGACGTGAAAATTCATATACTTTATTTAATGAAATAATCTTTGATGTAATGGTGTGCGATTGCACTGACGTCTTAAAGATCAAGTCAAGGTAACTCTCACGTCTTTAAAATAGAAAGCAAGTCCACTGTCATGAATAGGTAGGCCTACAAACATGTAGATGGTCAAGAAAACATAGACCATTTTAAGAAGGTAGACAGTTATAAGGACACAAACCATCATAAGGATATAATGATAATGACGAGATCGATGCGATGAGGTACACCGTAAGCTGGAAGTAAATTGAAGAATATCGTCATATGGAGGTAAAGTATGATAAGCAGAATATAGGAATGGGGACATGGTGCCATCACATGTTCCTTAGAGACAATTTGACTTTGTGTCTATAGTTATTGTAAAGTTGATTTTGTTTTAGTTACAAAGTGCAGAACTGTTATTCGTGAATATCCATATATTGATAGTCATTTTGAAAGAAGAAATGTATGTATATATATATATATATATATATATATATATATATATATATATATATATATATATATATAAGCTAGATCGCTATATGTATGTATATATATGTATGTATATATATATGTATATACATATATATATATATATATGTATGTATATATATATATATGTATATATGTATGTATATATATATGTATGTATATATATATGTATATACATATGTATATATATATATGTATGTATATATATGTATCTATATATATATGTGTGTATATACAGTATATATGTATATATATATGTATATATATATATATATATATTCATATATATTCATATGTATACATATATATACACACACACGCGCGCGCGCACACACATATACACACACGCACGCACACACAATATACACACACATACACACACACAATATACACACACATACACACAAAGGTACCAGATAGGACCGTGAGCAGACATAATATCCTCCATGTAGTAGATAGGAGGGTCAGTTGAGCAAAGCACTTGTGAGCCACGCTTACCTGGAGGCGACTTTGCCCTTGGGACGCTGTTGAAAGCCTAATCGCTTACACCGGTCCCTCCCTTCACGTGGCCATAGCTCCTCCGACACTCACTCACTTACACACACACTCTCTCTCTGACTCTCTCTCTCTCTGACTCTCTCTCTCTCTCTCTCTCTCTCTCTGACTCTCTCTCTCTCTCTCTGACTCTCTCTCTCTCTCTCTCTCTCTCTCTCTCTCTCTCTCTCTCTCTCTCTCTCTCTCTCTCTCTCTCTCTCTCTCTCTCTCTCTCTCTCTCTCTCTCTCTCTCTCTCTCTCTCTCTCTGCCAGTCTGTCTGTCACCTCGTCTGTCTTTGTCTCTGTCTTCGACTCTCTTCTTGTCTGTCTGTCTGTATGTCTCTATGTCTGTCTACCTGTCTTTCTTTTGGTTGGTCGGTCGGTCAGTCTACCTTCCTGTCTGTTTATCTGCACGTATGTTTCTCTGCTTGCCTGGCTGCCTGTCCATGTGTATCTCTGTCTCTCTGCCTGTCTATTTGTCTATCTGTCTGTTTGTGTGTGTGTGTGTGTGTGTGTGTGTGTGTGTGTGTGTGTGTGTGTGTGTGTGTGTGTGTGTGTGTGTGTGTGTGTGTGTGTGTGTGTGTTTCTTTCTGTCTGTCTGTCATCTCACTTATACTTTCCTTCCCTCCCCCCCCCTCCTTCTTCTGTCCCTCCTTTCATCTGCTAAAGTATCCCCATTGACCTACCTACCTACCTCTCCTCTTTATTCTTCCCTTCCTTCTCCTCGTCAGCCTCCACCTATGCTGCACCCCTTCCCTCTTATATCCCAGGTCCTTTGATCTTTCATTTCTGTATACCTTCGTAACGTAGACTCTGTACCTCTTTGCATGTATTCCTTTCACGAGATCTTCATGTACTTAGTCCCTCTTCTTTCTGGTTTCATTGGAGGAGCCTCTGCCTCCAACGACGCGCTCCCTGGTCAGGATGTTGCCAAGCGAGAGATCAAATTGCACGTGAAACCGATCAGCTGCCGTATTTTCCCATGCTTAGCTGATCCACGGGCCCTCGACGCCGCAGGCGGACATCGAAGAGATCCGCTCGAAGCACACGGGTCCATGAGCCCTAGACGCAATGTATACGTGCACACATGTACATGAACAATTGCACACACACAACACACGAACACACACACACACACACACACACACACACACACACACACACACACACACACACACACACACACACACACACACACACACACACACACACACACATGTATTATATATATGTATATATATATATATATATAATGTATATATATATATATATGTATATATATTTATATATATATATATATATATAATACATGCACACACACAAACAAAAACATACACATTTACACGCACGCTCAAACACTCTCACACACATTTACACGCACACTCAAACACTCTCACACACACATACACACGTGCACTCACGTACTCATGCTTGCTGTTATGCGTGACGGGAACAGAGGCTAACCGAGTGTTTTCAACTGTAGGTTTGCGTCATCACAACTTGTAACACGGTGAGAGACACTATACCTCCTCCTCTACCTCGCTTTCCTTCTTCCCATCCTTTTTTTCTTCATCGTCTTCTTCTTCCTACCCTTCCTTGTCCTCTTTCTTTCTGCTCGTCCTCCTTCTCTTCCTTCTCCACCTACTCCTCCACCTCCTCTACCTTCTTCCATCATCCTCATCGTCCTCGTTTTCCTACTTCTACCTCCTCCTCCTCCTTCTACTCCACCTCCTCCTCCTATTCGACCTCCTATTCCCACACCTATCCTTCCTCCTCCTCCTCCTATTCAACCTCCTATTCGGCCTCCTATTCCCACACCTATCCTTCCTCCTCGACCTCCTATTCCCACACCTATCCTTCCTCCTCCTCCTCCTATTCGACCTCCTATTCGACCTCCTATTCCCACACCTATCCTTCCTCCTCCTCCTCCTATTCGCCCTCCTATTCGACCTCCTATTCCCTTTACCTATCCCCACACCATCCTTCCTCCTCCTCCTCCATCCTTCTCCTACTCCTTTTTCTCATCCTCTTCCTCGTACTACTCTCTTATTCTTCCTTTTCGATTCTCTCCTTCTGCTTCTCCTCTTTCTCCTCTTTCTCCTCTTCATTCTTCTCCTTTTCCTTTTCTTCTTCTCCTTCCTCCTCCTCCTTGTTTACTTCTCCTTTCTCCTCCTTTCGACTTTTTCTTTCTTTATTTCTCCGCTTCCTTTTCTTTATCTTTATCTTTATCTTTATCTTTATCTTTCACTTCTTTTTCTTCTTTTTTCCTTCTCTTCATCCTTTCCTCCCTCTCCTTCTATTTCTCTTCCGTCATTCACCTCCCCTCCCTCATTCATTCCTCCTTTATGCCTCTACCGTTTAGATTACTTACTAAATCAGTTTTATGCCGGGAATATCATAAGGACTTTAGTGATATCTTTATGGACCGAACCACATAGTACTTTTTAGTTATTGAAATCTAGTCACCGGTTACTTTCATCTCCTTTGCTTACTTTCGCTATTCTTCTTTATCACTTTTTTTTTGTGTGATATGGTTTTCGAAAATAGTGTCATTGTTTACCGATGGCAAAATATAATTCTCATTCTTTTCCTTTTCGATAAGATGCTCATCCTTATACGCTCCCAACCAATCCTTATCATGGTTTCGACTTCTCTCATGCACAGCAAATATCTTTCTCATATATCTTCTTCCTTCCTCAGATCAACAGATGTGTTTCCTTTCTTGAATATGCATCATGAAATATGGTGGATTTCGTCCTCTCTCCCTGGGTCTACCATCCCACTCAACTCACTTTCCATCCTTCTCCTCTCTCCCTTTATTTTATCTCTCTCGCATGGTCTTACCTCTTCTCCCAATTCTCTGTTATCTCTCGTCCTTCACTATACCCTACGTCTCTATTTTCTCTTCACTTCCTTCTTTTTCACCTTCCCTTCCTCCTCCTTTCCTTTCTTTTTTTTTCCCTACACTCATTCTTGCCTTCCCTCTCCAATGATTCTATTCATTTCCAAGGGTGATTTCTTCTCTACCCAGACTTTTCTCCGAATATAATTTCTGTCACTCCTCCTTCTTCCCTCTTCTTATAATTTTCTCTTCCCGTAGCCCATTTCTCTTCTTTCCGCTCTTTCTTCTCTCCTTCCTTTCATCTCTGTCTACTCTCATCGTTCTTATTATCTCTCCCCTTCTTGTCTCCTAGTACAATGTTCTTCATCTTTCCTTTTTCTTTATCTTCTTTTCATTAACTTTCTTTGTATCCACCAGATTAGTTCCTTCATTTTCTTCCTTTAATTCACTCTCCTTTTCCCTTTCTCCTTCTTT
>NC_134785.1:8165994-8168494 GCF_046742065.1 Oratosquilla oratoria | reverse complement strand
ACCTGGTCTCTATAATGAGCCGCAGGTAATGAGGTCTGCCAACTCCCCCTCCGGAGTTCTTGAGATCCGGGGTGTGGTCCTGAATGAGGCAGGTGAGAGCACATGGGACGAACAGGGATCAAAGTGAGGGATCAAGAAAGAGAGTAGAGTGAAAGAAGGTTGAGGATGTGTGTGTGTGTGTGTGTGTGTGTGTGTGTGTGTGTGTGTGTGTGTGTGTGTGTGTGTGTGTGTGTGTGTGTGTGTGTGTGTGTGTGCGTGTGTGTGTGTGTGATTGAGTGTGCATGTGTATTTACCTAGTTGTATTTTGCGGGAAGGGGAGCTATGCTCGTGGTGTCCCGTCTTCATATCTCGTTTTATCTAGGCAGTGTGTGTGTGTGTGTGTGTGTGTGTGTGTGTGTGTGTGTGTGTGTGTGTGTGTGTGTGTGTGTGTGTGTGCGTGTGTGTGTGTAAGTGTGTGTGTGTGTGTGTGTGTGTGTGTGTGTGTGTGTGTGTGTGTGTGTGTGTGTGTGTGTGTGTGTGTGTGTGTGTGTGTGTGTGTGTGTGTGTGTGTGTGTGTGTGTGTGTGTGTGTGTGTGTGTGTGTGTGTGTGTGTGTGTGTGTGTGTAAGCGTGTGTGTGTGTGTGTGTGTTTGTGCGTCTGTGATTACCTGTGTATATATGTGTGTGCGTGTGTTCGTGCGCGTCTGTATGTGCACGCATGTGTGAGGAAGAACCTGCTACACAGACGCTCTTAGAATTACGATTATTCAAGTTGATGTGAAAAAGAAGAAAGTAAAGTTAAGAAGGTCTATTATCCGTTGATAAAGTAAGTAATTGGTATATTTATGACTATGTTAGTAATGTGCATTGCTGGGTGTTTAATACGAGGCAATTACGTAACACGTGGAGGCTGTAGGAACAACAAAAAACGCAGAGTTAAAAAAAGATTAATCGTGGAGCAAAAAGAGAGAAAGAAAGTAAAAGTTGTTTGAGAAAATTATATGAAGACAATAGGACGTGGAAAGATGGTTGTCAAAGAACCTGAGGAAAGTTTAGTATAAAAAGGAAAAATGGATGAGGAGGAAAGGAGTAAGGAGGGCAAAAAGGAGCGGGAGAGGACAAGGAGGAGCAGGAGGAGGAGGAGGAGGAGGAGGAGGAGGAGGAGGAGGAGGAGGAGGAGGAGAAGGGGGAGGAAGTGGAGGAGGAGGAGAAATAAAAAAAAATTACTGAGGGGCAGAGTGACATTAGTAACTGTGACAAAGAAACCGTAGTAGAGGATGTAGGAGGAGGAGGAGGAAGAAGAAGAGGATGAGGAGGAGGAGGAGGAAGAAGAGGGGGAGGAAGACAAGGCTGATGAAGGAAGTGTTTCCAGATAGCGCAGGAGAAAAAATTGTAGGAGGCAGGATGGAGGAGAAGGAAGAGGAGGAGGAGGAGGAAGAAAAAGAAGAGGAGGAAGACAAGGCTGATGAAGGAAGTGTTACCAGAGGAAGAATGGAGGAGGAGGAAGAAAAGAAGAGGTGATGAATAGAGGAGGCGTGGTGTAAGAGAATGGCAGAGCATAAAAACACAGAAAGAGAAGAAGGAGGAGCAAGCGGAAGGAAGGAATTGGAAGAAGAAGACTGAGAAGGAAACGAAGCGAGAAAATATGAGAACGGAAGTAAAAAGGGGGAAGCAGGGAAGAGAAAATGAAGGGTGAGTAAATAAATATAGGAATAAGAGAAAGAAGAGTAGGAGGAGGGAAGAGAGAAAAGGAGACAGGGCAGGGGAGATAGGGAAATTAGGGATAGATGTAGGAGAAGGAGGAGGAGGAGGAAGAAGAAGAGGAGGAGGACGAGGAGGAGGAGGACGAGAAGAAGGAGGAGGAGGAGGAAGAGGACGAGGAGGAGGAAGAGGACGAGGAGGAGGAGGAAATATGTATAGGAATAAGAGAAAGAAGAGTAGGAGGAGGGAAGAGAGAAAAGGAGACAGGAAAATGAGGGATAGATGTAGGAGGAGGAGGAGGAGGAGGAGGAGGAGGAGGAGGAGGAGGAGGAGGAGGAGGAGGAGGAGGACGAGAAGGAGGAGGAGGAGGACGAGAAGGAGGAGGAGGACGAAGAGGACGAGGGCGAGAAGAAGGAGGAGGAGGAAGAGGACGAGGAGGAGGAGTAAATGAATATAGGAATAAGAGAAAGAAGGGTAGGAGGAGGGAAGAGAGAAAAGGAGACATGGCAGGGGAGATAGGAAAATGAGGAATAGATGTAGGAGGAGGAAGACGAGGAGGAGAGGAGGAAGAAGAAGAGGAGGAGGACAAGAAGGAGGAGGACGAGGACGAGAAGGAAGAGAAGGAGGAGGAGGACGAGGACGAGAAGGAGGAGGAGGAGGAAGAGGACGAGGACGAGAAGGAGGAGGAGGAGGAAGAGGACGAGGACGAGAAGAAGGAGGAGGAGGAAGAGGACGAGGAGGAGGAGGAGGACGAGAAGGAGGAGGAGGAGGAGGAGGAAGAAGAGGAGAAGGAGGAAGAGGAGGACGAGAAGGAGGAGGAG
>NC_134785.1:8135994-8153494 GCF_046742065.1 Oratosquilla oratoria | reverse complement strand
TGTGTGTGTGTGTGTGTGTGTGTGTGTGTGTGTGTGTGTGTGTGTGTGTGTGTGTGTGTGTGTGTGTGTGTGTGTGTGTGTGTGTGTGTGTGTGTGTGTGTGTGTGTGTGTGTGTGTGTGTGTGTGTGTGTGTGTGTGTGTGTGTGTGTGTGTGTGTGTGTGTGTGTGTGAGCTTGTGTGTGTGTACGCGTTTATGTGTATATGTGTGTGTGTGTGTGTGTGTGTGTGTGTGTGTGTGTGTGTGTGTGTGTGTGTGTGTGTGTGTGTGTGTGTGTTTGCGTATTTGTGTGTACATGTGTGTGTGAATGTGTCTGTGTGCGCGCGCATACGTGTATGTGTGTGTATGTGTATTTGCGTGTGTATATGTCTGTGTGTGTGTGTGTGTGTGTGTGTGTGTGTGTGTGTGTGTGTGTGTGTGTGTGTGTGTGTGTGTGTGTGTGTGTGTGTGTGTGTGTGTGTGTGTGTGTGTGTGTGTGTGTGTGTGTGTGTGTGTGTGTGTGTGTCCGTATGCTTTTGTTTTTGGAAAGGTCATATTCATAACCATACATATGCACACACATTCTTTGCGTACAAAACATTACTATGCGTTTATTATACTAGTATTAATATTTTTCTTATACGTATTTGTATTCATGTTCAGATGTCTATAAAGATGCATGTATGCATGTATGCCTTTATGTATGAGATCTCATTGGCATGGTTTTGGCTCTGGTTGTATGCAGATCCGTCCCATTTTTTTTATTTGTTTCATCTCGACGACCACGAAATCCTCCGGGCTGTAGTTTCACGTTTATTAAACCAGATTTCTTCTTCGGCTGAATGACACAGCCGGAGAAGCTTCTGGTCCCGTGCTTGTAGCTACACGGCCGGACGGAGGCACAGCAACGCGAGCGGTTACACCATCACCGTAATCCTAAGCAAACCGGAGGCGACTTCAACAAAACACCGACGGGCTTAACCAAATACAAGCTGAATCCCCCTCGTAAACCCGGGCATTGCTGACGGGGAGCCCCCCCGCACATAGTCTGTCATTTCGTATACATGGGGCAGCAACGGTCCTCCTGAAAAATATAATTCAATTCACGTGTGTGGCGGGTGTATGGATACGAGGTTGTATTATGATTCTGGGGATATGTGCCACAGAATCGCTGCATACTCCGAGAGGAGGAGGAAGAGGAAGAGGAGGAGGAGGAGGAGGGGGACGAGGAAGAGTAGAAGAAGGAGGAGGAGGAAGATGAAGAGGTTGGAGAACGAGAGAGAGGGCGAGGGAGAGGGCAAGGGTTCCCTGCGGATCCACAAACCTGCCACCACGCCCACAAACGCTTTTATGACAACTCTGCCAAGAACATTGAGACTAAGAGCTTTATAAGGGGGTGGATAGGGCCACGAAGGTTCTGCAAAGCTTGCGGGAAGAGGCCTGAATTGACGAGACATACATATTTGTGTCCTCTCTGCACGCATTTGTGTATGTGTGTTTGTATATATATATATATATATATATATATATATATATATATATATGTATATATATATATATATATATATATAATATATGTGTGTGTGTGTGTGCGTGTGCGTGTGCGTGTGAGTGTGTGTGCGTGTGCGTGTGCGTGTGCGTGTGCGTGTGCGTGTGCGTGTGCGTGTGCGTGTGTGTATGTGTGTGTGTACTTCGACGGGGTGGTGCGGAAGGTAAAGGTTAGGGTAATGAACAGGGGTCAGGAGATTGTTATAGAGATGAAGAATATAAGGAGGTGAGCTAGTTGTTGTTTCCTGATGACAATGCGCTTGTGGTATAGTCAAAGATAGGATTAAGGGAGATACTGATGGAGTTTGGAAAGGTATGCGATAGGTGAAAGTTGAAGGTAAATGTGGGTAAAAGCAAGGTAAATGTGGGTAAAAGTAAGGTGATGAGATGTACAAGGGTAGAGGATGGCAGTGGGTTGGAATAAAGTCTAAAAGGAGAGAGGCTGGAGGAAGTGGATAGCTTTAGGTATTTGGGATCGCATGTTGTCGGAAAAGAAAAGAAAAGAGGTGGAGGTAATTTGTAGACTGAGAGAAACAATTAAATGCCTTGGGGGATTAGAACATGTAATAAGAAATAGACAACTGGGAATGGATGTAAGGAGGAGATTGTATGATGTGATGGTTGTGCTGATGGCATTATATAAGGTAGAAACTAGGAATTTAAGAGAAACAGAGTGGAAAAGTTTAAATGTGTCTGAGATGAAATTTCTGAGAAGTATGGTAGAGACTATAAGGTTGGATAGAGTGAGACATGAGGAAGTGAGGAGGAGAGCGGGAGTGGAAAAAAGATGTCAGTTAGGACTGATGGAAAAATTATTGGGATGGGTTGGACATACGGAAAGAATGAGTGATGAAAAACTAGTAAAAGAGGTGTGGAAGGCCGAGGGGGAGGGAAAGGAATATATATATATATATATATATATATACACACACATTATATATATATATATATATATATATATATATATATATGTATATATGGGATGTTGATTTGGGTTTTTAAATCTTCATTTTTCCTGAATCTTTCTTTGTGCACTTGCATTTGCCTTCAACCTCTTAAAATGCTCACATCTGCATGCCTATGTGAGCAAACGCAAGAACATTTCTCTCTGATTTTATGCCTAATGTCCGAGCTGCCGACGCGGTAAGATTTATTTTCTTATATCTTATTTCAGGTAACGTCTGTATCAGGCTTTGGGAATTCAGTTGATACTCAGGGGCGAATTAGAACCTACTGGATGAGCTTCGGGGGTGGGTGGCGGGGGGGGAGAGGCTTTGATTGCGTCCTGTCAATTACGGTCAAGGTTTAGTGGAGGATTACACCCTGGCTGCTTTCACCTTGGGCCACCAACAAAGGGCTGTGATCGTAGAAGCCACAATATCAATTTCACATTAACGGAACCTGTGTTTCTGAATACACAAGATTAGAGCTTATATGTGTATGTACGTGGCAGGTATATATATATATATATACATATATATACATATATATATATATAACTATATGTATATACACATATATGTGTATATATATATACATATATGTATATATGTGTGCGTGTGTGTGTGTGTGTGTGTGTGTGTGTGTGTGTGTGTGTGTGTGTGTGTGTGTGTGCGCGCGTGCGTGTGTGTGTGTATGTGTTTGCCTGTGTGTTTGTGGTTGTGTATGCGTATAGACATGTTCACGAACATAAGAAAAGTACAAACAATGCTATATTTTATCTGCTATAATATATGAGACTATATTACTTCTTAGTTCATTAGAAATAGCTTCGCCGGTGCTGCTGGTGCCCACATTCACATTGATCTCTCTCTCTCTCTCTCTCTCTCTCTCTCTCTCTCTCTCTCTCTCTCTCTCTCTCTCTCTCTCTCTCTCTCTCTCTCTCTCTCTCTCTCTCTCTCTCTCTCTCTCTCTCTCTCTCTCTCTCTCTCTCTCTCTCTTTTCTTTTTCTTTAAGACGCCGCCTTTGTTCTTGACGGAGGTCTGCTGCCAGGGCTTTGAGTCTGGAATAATTCGAAATATACCTCCTTGATGAGCTGCATATTGTGCTTATAAACTACAGCGAGTAAGTTCGAGATCCTTCCCGGTTCGTATCGCAAGGGGAAACACAGATGTTTTTTCATGGAAAAACGCAGTCACGCAGTATCGGCATTTATACACTTAAGTTCACGTGCTAGGATTGAAGTTTTTGTAGTCTTGGCGTGGTGTGTGTTGGTATTTGTATAAGAGAACGTTTTACAAAAATATTTGAGTTACTCACTCGAGTAACAAAACATAAACACAACGATTCCTCAAGGTGACACCAACGATCCCCCCACGTCTGGAGTCACTGGACCATCCCGCTGAGGTTACGACCAATAAGAGTACGCTATTTGTTCTTGGATTATTTTCATTGGCTGTTTCCCTTGGGGTAAGCCGAGAAAAGGTGGATTGCGATAGGATCTCGAAAAATACTATATAGACGGACGCGTTATGTGCGTGTCTGGCGATTTCGAAATTACTTTTTTTAATTTCTGATTCGAGGAGGAGCCTGGTGAGTGAATTAGACGGACGGAAAGCCGAGGAGAAAGAAACGAAGAAAAAAAATCACTCGTATTTGGCGAGGATTCGCAATATTAAGTTTTCTTGTCGGCTCATAGAATTTTAAAATCCTTATCTTGATTTGGGATCCTGGGGGCGGATTGTCTTCGTTGCTCTTGTGGGTTCTTTTTGATGCCTTCGAGAACCCGGCGGATTTTTCTTGTTTATTGAACATCAAATTCAACTCTTTGCCCAACTTTCAAGAGGAGGGGAAAAATAAATGCTGATTTTCGTAGCAAGGCATTTCGGAGCCTTTTCGACTTCGCATTGAGGTCTTATTTCGACCGAATTTGACTTTAGCTCCCTGTGGCTAAGTGTGTGTATGTGTGTGTATGTGTATGTGTGTGTATGTGTATGTGTTTGTGTGTGTATATGTTAGTGTGTTTGTGTTTATATGTATGTGTGTTTGCGTGTATGTGTGTGAATCTTGGTATATGTATGACCACGTGTATGTGTGTGTACGTGCATTTGTTTTTTGTATACGGAATAGTGTGGGTATGGGATTATGTGTATACAGCGTGCGTGTGTGAATTTTAACGTGTACATGTACGTGTGTGCGTGCGTGTACGTTCCAATTTTTGCTGGTCTCTGGATCACTCGGATACAATTTTCTCTGTGAAGAAGCCGTGTAGAAGATGCGTGTATATGAGTAATGTATTAAGGTTTGATATATGTTGCAGCCCAGGGCAAGTTAGTTATTAATGTGTTGTCTTGTGAGCGAATGGAAGGTAATTCTCTGTATTTTATGGCTGTAAAATATTCCCTCCTATCCCTCATTCTTTCATTGCTTCGTCTGTACCCGTGTTTACCTCATATTTTCCCATTTGTTCTTATCTCTTGTAGTTTTCCTTTCTCTTGTACTTCATCTCCCTCAGTCCCTCTGTATATGTCTCTCTTTCTACTTCTACCTGTGAATCACTCCTCTCACCCTTATTTTTTTTCTTTCTCTTCTCCACTCTCCTTCACTTTTTTATTTCTTTCATTCGCCTTTTTTTTCCTTCATCTCTCTTTTGAGTCTGTGTTTTTGCTTACCTTGATTTTTTGTCTACCCTTTCCTCAATACTTCTTCTGCCTTTTATCACTCCATTGTTTCAATCAGTCTCATTCTTCATATTTCACTGTCGCTCCCTGCCTATCCTTGATTCATCCTCACTCCCGCCCTCTTTCGCGTTCTCTCCATTTACACTTTCGGTTCCAATGTATACGCGTCTTTATCTTAATCCTATTACTTTTTTCTATATTGTTTTTTTTTCTGGCTCTTTCGATATACATTTTTTAACGATTTCACTTTTTCACCTTCTTTTATGTTGCTGTTAGTTTTTTCTTTTCCTCCCCATTCCCTCTTTTCACTTGCTATACCGTCTCTCTCTTCCCCTCTCTTTACACACACACACACACACACACACACACACACACACACACACACACACACACACACACACATATATATATATATATATGTATATATATATATATATATATATATATATATATATATATATATATATATATATATATGTATATATATATTTCTTGTCAGTGCTATGCCATGGACATCTTTTAAGTGTTTTTATGGGCTCCTGATATCAGGTGGTATGAAAGACTACGGGATAACCTTATTGTCGTCATGCCAATATAGGTGGAGGGGAGGGCTTCACATTTCCCTTTTGCACATGTGAACCTATAGATGACATGTGATTTCTGAAATTCCTTTTTCTCTTGGTGTTGCCTGGTTTTAAGTAGAAGGTAGTTGGTCTTTGTTCTTTTAATAAATCACCAAGTTAAGTATTTTCTCTGGATTGACTGGTTTGATGTTTCTCTTTATAATCTGTTTCACTGTACGTTCATCTTCTTTATGGGCTGATAAAAAGTAGATTTATAATAGATGCTAATTTTCTATTTATTATTGTTATCTTACATTATCATTACTATTATTATTATTATTTATTATTAATTATTATTAGATTATTATTATTATTATTATTATTATTATTATTATTATTATTATTATTATTATTATTATTATTATTAGTTATTAGTTATTTTGGTCTGGTGGATAATATTTTTCTAACTGAAGCAATTATTGATTAGTACTTGGGTGGAGCGCTCGATTTCATTGTGTACTCGTTTCCATGTGCTACAGTTAGTGATTACTCTTTAGATGTAGGCACCAATGGCAGAGGCCTTATATCTCTGAGGTCACTCACTTGAACCGTTCAGACAGTGTCCAGGGTTTGTGGGTTTAGTGTACACTTTGTTAAAAGAATATTCAGTTTGTTTCACTAAGAGGTCGAGGATGGACAAGGCTCCGTCAACACTATCTTCCATAGTGAAGGTGATATCAGAGGTCTCTTGTAGTAGGTGTCGGGTTGTTTTTCAGCTTCATTACTGTTCTTGGTCTTTATAAAAAATGTCATCAATATATCGACAGTAAATGTCTGTTTTTTCTGTTTCTTTATTTTTCTGGATACTTCTCCTATGCATCCCACGTGTGTGTGTGTGTGTGTGTGTGTGTGTGTGTGTGTGTGTGTGTGTGTGTGTGTGTGTGTTTGTGCGTGTATATATATATATATATATGATATATATAATATACACATACATATATATTTCATTCTATTGTTTTTTGTCATTTTTTTATTTCATTTTATTTTTCATGTATGAGTGTATTTTCCTCTCGCATGTGAGCTCCTGGCTTAATCGGAATCGTGATGATGCCCCATTTCCGAGCAATGTTTCTTACCTGCCCTAACATTAAAAGTACATATAGGAAAGATTATAGCTTCTGCCACAGCTAGGAACTTCATGGCGTATGCTACTGACCACCCTCACCTTCACCTTCATCCTTTCACCCGATATCTATTTTGAGTCCTTGTGTTTGGAATTTGGCGTTATGGATCCGCAGACTTTCGCATTATTGAAGACCGATGTCTGGCATGCCATCTTCCACTTTAGTCTGTCCCGCCTATGGACACTAGACGTTTGATGCAATTCTTGTATGATGGTGGTCATCATTCTTCTACTTACCGACTGGTGTCAAGACTTGATCTGAAACTTGCTAAGATGATATTGCATTGTTTTATTAACTTGTCGGTGCGAGTTAATCAAACCGTAAAGTTCTTTCTGTTAGGAATTTTTAGAACTATATGCTGTATTCGAAAACCTCCTGAAACCTAAAATAATTTTGTTTCTTTGAAGGAATCTTTAATGATAGGGTGTATTTTTTAAAGGTGGTTTTCTTCTGAATATTAGAAATTTTCGATTTTCTAGGACTATCATTAGCGAGCAATAACCGTAGAATTATTCTTGTATAACGGCGGTTATATGTCACTAGCTGATCAGCGAATACTGGAGATGTGATTACAAAACTTGCCAACTAGAAGAGGAAGCGGTAATCGATTCCTCAAAAAAAAAAAAAAAAAATTCATGGTAGGAAGTATTTTATTGAGCTAAAAATAGAACCTTCCGAATAAATTGGGTCAAAGGACTTATTGTTTTCCAACCTCATGGCTTCTTGTTAGCTCTCACTTCTAGATAATGCTAGACAATTAACTTCGAGTGAGTTGGGGCTTTTGGACTAAGGGTGTTAAATCTATCTTGTACGGAGTGGCACTTGTTCTCTGATATCGGTTTGCACGTGGTTATTACTGTATATTCGGCAGATCGTGATAATATCCTGGCTTCTACCAGGATATCTTATTCAGTTTGGGGCTTTTGGACCGAGGGTGTTAAATCTATCTCATACAGAGTGGCACTTGTTCTCACGTGGTTATTACTGTATATTCGGCAGATCGTGATAATATCCTGGCTTCTACCAGGATATCTTATTCAGTTAATCGTGATCGCTGCTGTAGCAGAATCTAAGTGCGTGCACACACGCGTCCCGGTACCGTTATTATCTTGATTTGCCATGTGAACTGGCAGCAGACATTTGCTTCTGCACGCTCAGAGACATGTCTCCACGTTACTCAGCTCTAAAGGCATTAGCCATTTAAACCAAATCGTGATTGGCAGCTTACATATTAACTCATCACACGTGTTGGTCCCTATTGTCTTCTCAGTATTGATGGGAATGGATCGCTTGCATAATCCTCTTGACGGGATCGAACATCCTTTCGCCACCATTAGAAGGTGGATCAATGACTCCGAGTCCGTCTCTTAGGATCGGAAGCTATTTGCATTCCCTCCGTCACCACTCACCTTTCGACCTACTGGAAGTGCCTCAGCCATCTTCAGCAACGCCGCCATTGCCGACGCCATCACCATATCCACCATTCCCATCATAAATACGATCATTCCTCCTTTACCACTATCTCCCACAGCAGACCACAGGCCCGCAGGCGAATGGCAAAGACGTGGGTGAGGACGATGGGTAGGGGTTGGTGATGGAAGAGGTAGTGAAGGTGAACGAGGTGTTAGAGGGGCAGGTGGTGGCTGTGGTGGTCGTAGAGGTGGTGGTGGTGGTGGTGGTAGTGGTGGTGGTGTTGGTTGTGGCAGCAGCGCCGGTGGCGTGGGTGGTGGACGTGAATGTGGCGTAAGACCCGGGCACCATAAGACATATGTGAGGTATACGGGAACAGTCATGATCTTACGAAGGCCGCATCGGACAGTGTCTGAAGCGATAAGTAGGAAAAATTACGAGAGGAGCAATGATGTATGTTTCGTGATAGTGGGATTAATGTCAGCCATCTGTTATCGTGGCCCTTCCAGACCCTCGGCCAATCGCATGCTAGTTAACTGGAGTAGCCCTGAGATGGAGGGCTCTCCAGCAGAAACAAACTCCAAAAGACTCGAGGAGGAGATGCTAAGAGTGGTCTCAGATTATAGACAGTAGTTTCGAATGATGAAAAGTGTTTTTGAGGATGAGTAGTATTTTTTTTTTTTTTTTTTTTTGAGGATGAGAAGAAGCCTTTTGCGTTAAACACAAGTCATAGTCCCTTCCTTATCACTCGCTCTTGAGTAGTAATAAGCTCGGAGAGCCTGAAGGATGAGATGCTACAAGAAGTTTTAGATGATAAACTGAATTTTGAAATAAAGAAAAGACATTTTGGAGGAAGGAATAATTTTCTTTGTTAAGTACTAGATGCAAGCTCTTCTTCTCCAAAGCAATAACGCGGGTGAGAGTAGAATAACATAATGACAGCAAAAATAAAAAGATGAAAATTTCCACACGGTACAGATGGGGTTGCATGTTTGGGTCCTGTTCTGGTAGTTCAGAACTAATCTGAGATGATGAACACAAATGCCGATGGTTCAACATTACTCCGAATGTAAGTCACTAGTTTTGGGCCGGTAGTTTAGAATAGTCAACACTGACTGTCCTTGATTGTTCAATTGTGTTGTCACGTGTTGAACACTCATCCCGAACGATATTTAGAAGTACCACATATTGAACAAGTGATCATCTCTGAAGTGAATAATAAATCTGAATGCTCAGAATGACCGTCGGAATATGAACACTAATTTCCAATGTTCAGAAGAAGTTGTGAATTGTTAAAATGTATTTTTGAATCGTAGTTTCTGATCATGTGTACTGGCCTTAGGTGCTGATGGGATGTTTGGAAGGCTCCTAATCAACAGTAGTTTTAGTTATCACGCAGTAGTAATACATGGAGAATGGTGATCTCAGATCATGAAAATCTTGGGTGATTAGAAATTTGAGAGAAAACGTATTGTCTCAGATTTTGAACAATATTCGCATCTTATCTCATTGAGATGATAAGACTGTCTCTTTGAAACCTTTAGACCAATTTCTAACCTTACTATGGTTTATAGTATTCACATGTTTCAGTAGTTCCTGTTTACTCAATGTATTTTATATATAACATTTACAGTAAGAAATATGTTCCTATAGAGAAAGCTATAAAATACTATAAAACCAATGTTATATTTCTAAAGTGAAAAATCATTGAATGATTCAAAATCTTTGGAAAAAATTGTGTCACTCGTTTTTAATGGATTGTTTGTGTTTTGATTCTTGTAATGATATTGTACGTCTGTTGTGTTATCAGTCACTGACAGCTTATCTCATGTCATGATATTATCTTTACTTGTGACAAAGGAAGAATTCGCATTCAATCCGGCATAAAATTATCGTGATTAGACTTTTTTGTTGCCAAGATGATCGTTACACAATACATTTGACTCAGTAGTTTGTTCTTATTACCATTGACAGCCCGAAGGGCTTTCTCCCCGTCTTCTCCTTTTCTGCGTGGGGGGACGGAGAGGAGGGGTCGCCGAATTTATGAAGCGGCCTTGCCTTGGATGTGCTGTGTCTTGCGACACTGCTTCTGACCCAGGGCAGTGGGCAGGATGCAGGGATGACCCGTCATCCAGGAGGTTCTAAGATAAGAGGGAGGCAGGTGGGTAAGAGGGGAGTGGAATATGTAGGAAATGGAATGGGTGGGAGTGGTTTCTATGCCTTTTTCTTTTTGGCTACCCCCCCCCCGTGTAAGGGGGAAAATTCTTTGGTATATGTATGTATGTATGTATGTATACCATTGACTATGGTACTCTCCATCTTTCGTGATAAATTTTGTTACAAAAATCTTCCTTACCAAGAATGGGGGAAGGGAGATCATGCCCAGTCATGTCACATGGAGGGCGTTAACCAGCCAGACAAGGAAGCAGGTAGCAAAAATAACTAGAGAAAATTAACAGACAAATAATTATATGAACAAAAAAAGATAAAAAGGGAGATGGGTAGATGAACTGGGAATATCATACCATGTAGTTAGCACGTGATCATTAACCCCGTTGCCAGCGTCATGCATTGCTTGAACGTATATGCTCAGTGTTCTTCATACATTTAATGAACGTGCGTACTTAGGGTTCTTGTGAGAGCCCCCACATTTCCAGATCTTTAATTAGCCTTCCCTTCCGCCCTTGCTTCTCCAGGGCCATTTCGTCATTCACTCTATCCTCATTTCCTTCTAATCAGCTTATTTTATTGCCCTACTTTCTGCTAATCAGCCCGCCCAACTTTGCGTCCTCCATGTCCACGGTCCTCTTTGCCAAGTAACCCACCTAAACTCTTCCATGTTTCCACTGGCGACCTTTCTTCCTCTTCCCTTTCCTTTTTCATTTTCCCTTCCGTTTTCCTTTCTTTGGTTTTCCTTTTCATTATTATTTGCTTTTCATTCAATTCTATCTCATTTTTCCTTTTTTTTTTTTACTATTTTTTTTATCTCTTTCTCCTTCCTCTTCCTTTCTTTCTTTTTTTTCCTTCCCCTTTCCCTCTCTTTGCATTTCCTTTTTATTTTTATTTGTTTTCCATGCACATTTTATCTCCTTTCTTTTCCTTTTTCTTTTACCATTCCCCTCTTCTCCTTTTTCGGTTTCTTTCTCCCTCCTTCCTCTTCCCTTTCTTCCTCTTCACTTTCTTCCTCCCTGTCCTCCTCTACCTTTTGCGCATTCAGTCTACTAACTAAATCTTTCCTCCCTCTTCTTCCAACTCCTTTACTTACTCTTTTTCTTCCTACTCACTTCATTAGCATTTATCTCTGTTTTTTTCCGCTATTCCTTCCTGTTCACATTTTTTTCATCATCGTCTTCTACCTTTTTTGTTATTGATAGTCAACCTCATCTCCACTCCTTTATATCCTTTTCTTCTTTATCATACTCTTTCTCGTTGTCGACATACTCTCCACAGACTAATGCTTCTCCTAGTCCTCTTTCTCTACTCTCTCCACCTTTTCTTTCTTTTGTTCATCCTCGCCCGCATATCAACCTCCATCCCTTATCTTTTTTTTTCCAATATTCACTCCTTCCTTCTCTCTACTTCTGTTTTCATTTTTCCCTTACGTGTTCCTCATCTGCCTATGCTTTTCTCCCCATATTCTTTGCTCCATCATCATCTACCTCCCACCCCCCTACCCCCTTCCTCCTCTCATTCTTTCTCACCCTCCCTATCCTCCCCCCTCGCAGCCTCACCCTCCTCCCCGGCCCCTTCTCCACGCTCCCCTTCCTCATTTGTATTCCTTTCCCATTCTCTTTTTTCGTTATCTTTTTATGAATCCTCTCGGGCATCTTTCCGGCATCCCTCCGTCACATCTCGTTCTGTTTTCTAAGCAATTTTGATTTCCTTTTCATTTTTGGTGCTAGAACTGATTTCCTTCCCTCCCTCTTTTTTTTTTTTTATTCACCCCCCACTCCCTGTTCTCCCCCCCCTCCCCTTCACATTGGTCTCAGTTCCCCCCAGACAACCCTGCACCCCCTCTACCATCCACGGAGCTCCCATATCTCTCTCATTCGTCACGGTTCCCTTAAGGTGCTCGCCATGCATCCTTGCGGCACTTCCCTTTTCACTTCGAGGAGTCCGGAGAGTGCCACTACCCAACACTTTTGGTGCCACTGAGAGTTTTTGGTTCAATTTTGGTGCCACGAGGAGACGCCGCCAGTCGCACGATCTAGTGCTGACGTTTCGTCCACGTCGTTGGAGATTGGGCACAATGGATCATAGTGAGAGAATATGCTGACAGGGGATCTTTTGGTACAGAACGAGGCCAAATGCAGAATAATGCATTAACGAATAAAGAACTAAAGTGAGGATATGTAAATGAATAAAATTATATATATATTTCGGCAGAAGAATTTACAGTCTGTTACTTACGGGTTTATGTGACTTTGCATTAAAACAGTGGGAACTATTACCGACTAGCCCTCCGAATTATACAAGGTCGTTAGATGATATGATCTTTTAATTTCTATCGTGTTAATAATTCATGATAGAAATTGTGTCCTAGGTCAACCGTGTATAGTAGATGACGTCATAGATATGACGTCACTTAACCTGAGGTAGGAAACTAAGTCGTAGAAGTGACATAGATGTGATGTCAATTATTCTTGACAGAGAATGACGTCATGTTCATGACATTAGTTATTCTTGGTAAATCATGGTATAATAGACATTGTCATTCCTCACGCAGATGATTGATTTTAGCTGACCTCAACACAGCAGCCGTTTTCTCAAACCTTTGCTTTCAACTGGTTCCTTTGTTATATTTATTTTTCTGCTTTTTTATATTTGACCTTTACTTGGATTTTTTTCCCTTTAATATAACACGATATTCAGGTTTCGGATGGCCTCAGAACCTCGGACAAGCAAACCTGCTCTGCATCCTTTTGCAAAAGCGCCTCGCGTCTTCACCTCCCTCTCCTCCTTTGTTTCGCCGCGTCTCTGAAGTCGCGTCCTCCCCTGGAGACTTCTTTGCCGGCCGGCCCCGGTTCTATTCTCGTTTCAAATAGCCGACGCGAGGAAGGATTTTACTATCGCCGCCCCTGTTACAGCTGCCGTTACTACAGCTACATCTGTTAATGCTCTACAAATTCCACTGGTAATGTTCCTTCTAATGTCCCCTTACTGCCAAGGCTCGTCTCTTGGTCACGATCCAGGTGCTTCTGTTGAGCCTGGCTCCCTCTCGTCCACTTCCTTGTCCGGCTAGGATTCCTTGATTGTGTGTCTAGCGAGATAGCTAGGTATCGAGCTAGCTCACGCTTTGCCTTGTGTGTCTTTTTTTATACGAGTGGTTGACTACTCACTATTGTTTCTGCTTTGGTGTTGTGTACAGAGATAATATAACGAAGTTATGAATATTGTGGTAGTTGAGTGGTTGTAGTGATGGAGAGTGATAGTTTGGGGATATTAGTTGTTGTGATAGTCTTGGTAATGGCAGCAGTCTGATTAATATCCTTTTGATAATTGCTGCCACATACAGTTACTGTATCTCCCGTGTCGAAACTGATGTAGTTCTTTTTGGTGCTACAGTAAATACTCAGGGTATTGCTCTCGTCATATCTGATTTTCGTTAATTTACAGCTGACCTGCTTTCTTTTTCTCTTCTTCTTTCACCTTTGCTGCTCAAGTTCCGCCTCGCTTTCGTTGCGTATCATCTCTCCACCAATGGCACTGGCAGTGCCGCCTTCACTTCTGCTTCTTCCTCCACTTCTATGCCTCCACTGTCTCTTAACTCAACTTGTCCTCCTCTTCCTCCTCCTTTTCCTTTCCTCCTCCTCCTTCTCCTCCTCCTCCTCCTCCTCCTCCTCCTCCTCCTCCTCCTCCTCCTATTCTCCCCCTCTTTTTACTTTCCTCCCCACTCTGCCTCTCCATTTGCTTCGTTATCTTCCTAATATCCTACCTCTGTTCCTCTGCCTCCTCCTCCTCCACCTCTTCTTCCTCTTCCCTCGCTTCCTTCTCTCCCTCTTCTCCATCCCTCTATTTCTTCTACTTCCTGCTCCTCCTCTTCCACTTCTTCCCACTCCTTCTACACCCTCTCTTCTTCCTCTCTTCTTCCTCTTTCTACTCTTCTGCGTATCCCTCTTCCTCCTTCTCCGTCTCTTCCACTTCCTTCTTTACATTTTCCTTCACTTTATCCTCTTCCTACTCCCTCTCCAGTGCGTTTTCCTTCTCCTTCATCTTCTCTTCCTCGTCTGTTTCTTCCTCTTGGATTTCTTTCGCCTTTATTCCTCTTCTCCTCTTTATTAGTGCTATTGTTTGAGCTATCCTCGTCTTTCAGGACAGATGGTAACGATGTTTCCCATATTTATCCACATACAAATATGCCATCGTTTCAGATCGATTTTCTCATTACAAAATATATGTGAAGAAGCCACATTGACGGTAATGTATCTCACCGTCTACTGTATGGCGATTTTTAAAGCAATCTACCACTGAAGCAGTAATCATTTGTATGTCAATGTTATCGTCTAGGTCACTGTTCTTCAATCTCATTTGTCTTATCATTTACATGTGTGTTTGAGATAACGCAGTACACTTAATATAAGCTTGGAACCCAGTGTTAAGTCGCCACACGTCCTTTGAAGAACCTCGGCCCCATGCTGAGGCAGAAGATCCAGAAGTGCACACGCCCTGACACTGCGAGGCGTATCCGTTGCGATGTGGTCGAATTATGAAAGCTTCGGGTGGCAGCGACCATCGCCCGGAGCAATAATGCATTACTGAACGCGCAATATGTTTATGTACCCGGCATATTCAGACTCGCGCACCGCACCCACGGCGTTTTCGAACTAAATGGCATTTTTACTAGCATCCTATTGTTTATGTAAACATATTTTACTTTACATTAATACATATATATATATATATATATATATATATATATATATATATATATATATATATATATATATATATTTGGTGACTGATTCTCTTAATAAAGATTATTACTTTATATAATTCGACACTCCTGTATCCTAACCAAAACATATATCTATAAGTATCTGGCAATACAAGTCTACAATACACCTATAGACGTCATTAGAACTTATGGTTTGTGTGTTAACAGCTGTTGACAACCTTGAGAATTTTTTGTTTTATTATTTGGCGATGCTTTATTTTCTTATGCAGGTTTTAGTCATGTTTTGTTGCTTGAGATGTTTTGCGTTGCATTATGGGTAGGCGGAGAGCAATTCAAGGTAATGCAGTTTTGTCAGATGATCCGGAGATGAGTTGTAAGTGAACTTGTACGAACACGCGGATAGGAATACAAGAAAGACTCTTTCCCTCCGTCTCTCTCTCTCTCTCTCTCTCTCTCTCTCTCTCTCTCTCTCTCTCTCTCTCTCTCTCTCTCTCTCTCTCTCTCTCTCTCTCTCTCTCTCTCTCTCTCTCTCTCTCTCTCTCTCTCTCTCTCTCTCTCTCTCTCTCTCTCTCTCTCTCTCTCTGTCTGTTTCTGTCTTTATCTCTGTCTGTCTCTCTCTCTGTATCTCTCTTTCTCTCTGTATCTTTGTCTCTGTATCTCTGTATCTCTCTCTCTCTCTCTCTCTCTCTCTCTCTCTCTCTCTCTCTCTCTCTCTCTCTCTCTCTCTCTCTCTCTCTCTCTCTCTCTCTCTCTCAAGTGTGTGTATACGTTTTGTGTATGTGTATGAGCGTGTGTGTTCGTGTGTGTGTGTGTGTGTGTGTGTGTGTGTGTGTGTGTGTGTGTGTGTGTGTGTGTGTGTGTGTGTGTGTGTGTGTGTGTGTGTTTGAATGTGTGTGTGTGTGTGTTTGAATGTGTGTGTGTGTGTGTGCATGTGTGTGTGCGTGTGTGTGCGTGTGTTTGTGTTAGAGAGAGAGACAGAGAGAAAGAGAGAAAGAGGGCGTGCATGTTTGTCTGTCATGTGGTGTGTTGTGATGTGGCGTGACTTGTAGTAAAGCTGTGTGGCGTGGCGTATGATGTTGTGATGCAGAGCGTGACGTACGTATGACGTAGGCTCCCGGGTGCCTGCCTGGCATCGTGGTCCGGAGGTGCCGTGGGAGGTCGTAATGCCAGAGTGCTCGAATTATGTGGCATTAGTTTCCATTCTAGGTGAATAGCTAGTCGCTTATATGTTTATTTACGCATTTATTTGTTTATTTGTGTATCCATTTATTCATGTATTTATTGATTTGTTTATATTTCTTGTTTGCTTACTCACTTGTCCATTTATTTATTTGTTTATGTAATAATTTGTTTATACATTTGTTTGTTTGTTTATTCATTTATTTACTCATTAACTAATTTGTTGATATATATATTTTTCTATCTACATGTTTACTTTTACTTATCAAATTGTGTATCAATTTCTCTGATTATTTATTTATTTAATCAGTTATTTATTCTATTGTATATCTAATTATTGATTCATTAATCTATTTATTTATTTGTATATATATATATATATATATATATATATATATATATATATATATATGTATATATATAGTGTGTGTGCGTGTTTATCTTATTTATATATATGGCTTCTATCTATTTGTTACATCCTCTCCATCTATTTTTATCATGTAATGTAAAGATACAAATACATGAGCTTTCCATTAAAGTTTATATTCAAGGAAATTTGATTTAGTATGTTAGTGTGTCTGGATACCTTAGGAAGTGGTAACTGATCTTTGTAGGTTAAAATCTGTGGCTAATGTATTATCGATTCAGGATTGTATAGGAATCTGATTAGTGGATTTTTAGGATTTCCTTTTCATGTTTTTTAACTACAACATGCACGTGTGTGTTTTTTTTTAATTCTGTTTCTCTATGCATGTGTGTCTATGTGCCTATACCTGTGTCCCTCCTTCCCCTTGTCCTCTTCTTTATACGTTTCTATGTGTATCTGTTTACTCACGATACTTGACGGAATGTTTGCAGCTTGATGTGGTGGTTAATGAGGCTGCTAATGACCGTGCCGCTCCTCAACTGCTGAGGGCGGATGGGGCCTCTCTTATCTCGGCCCTTGTTGTGGCTGAGACGTTTTCTGGCGATCATTGTCAGAGCGGAGGCGGTCATCTTCGAGGCCAAGTGCCGATGTTACGATCCCTTTTTCTTCGGCTGTCAATGGTGATGGCCCGGTTTTATGGGTTTGTAATAATGAGGAAAAGTATGAGGAAATGGTCTGTGTTTTGTGTGTGTTTATG
>NC_134785.1:8125994-8130994 GCF_046742065.1 Oratosquilla oratoria | reverse complement strand
CCCCCTAACCCCCTAAAAAAAGAGGAAAAGGGGCCCAGGGTACTAAACACGGTACGTGTCTCGTCACCAAAATTGAACCCAGTGCATCTTTACTTTTTTTTTTCAAAAGGAGGGAATGTTGAACGTATACATTTGTATACAGAACACAAACATGCGGCTAAACGCATGCGTGTTTTCTGATGCGCACCCACTTAAGAATAGGGTAGAGAGAGACAGAGAGAGACAGGATGATAGAGAGATGAAAGGAGAGAGATTTAGGAAGAGAGAGCGAGAAAGGGATGGAGTGATGGAGAGAAAAAAGATAGAGAGAAAGAGAGAGAGAGTGAGAGGGGGGAGGGGCACCGGGTAGACAGACCTCGTGGCCCCTTCTTCAAGCAAACGAGCCTTTGACAATACTCTCCTAGTTGGGGATAGAACTATGGCAAGTCGAACGTCCCTGCACTGTTTCCTCCCTTGTTCCGTCATAATTGCTGGTGGCAAGTGCGTAGAGCCGAGCGTGCAGGCGTCATTAGGTCTAATCGCCATGATAACTACCCTTCAAATGACCCTTAACTACGTGACCAAGTGGAACTGATACTGAGGTCATTGCAGGAGGTGTGGGTGTTGAGGAAGGAAGGCTCAGAGCGGAAATGGAGGATACAGATGAGGTGTGATCATTTGTCTCTGAGGAGAGCCCTGTAGCTCTTGTGTCCATTTTTTGTCGATCTTTCAAACGCGGAGCATACCGACAGGAGACCTTTTGATCCATATCTAGGTCGGATGCGAAAAAGAAAATCATATTAATAATAATATAATAAATAAAAACTATAATAATGTAAATAACAAATAAAATACATAAATAAATGCATTCAGAAACCGAAATTCATCGACAGACTATTGGTCACCACCACAAAAAAATAAACCCAGGTAATGTTTGCTTTGTCTATCCTTTTGTGATATTTTGAAAGAATATTAAAAAGATAAAAACTTTTGTCAGCATCTTGAGAAGAATAAGACGAGATTCTAATCAACCTCAGGTATCGTCTTATACCCATCATTATAACAAAATGCACTTGGATATTAAAAAGATAAAAACTTCTGTCAGCATCTTGAGAATACAGTGATTAATAATACATATATTTCTAGAGGAGAATAATACGAGATTCTAATCAACCTTAGGTATCGTCTTATACCCATCATTATAACAAAACGCACTTGGATATTAAAAAGATAAAAACTTCTGTCAGCATCTTGAGAATACAGTGATTAATAATACATATATTTCTAGAGAATAATAATACGAGATTCTAATCAACTTTAGGTATTCTCTTCTACCCATCATCATAACAAAATGCACTTGGTTTGATATTTTGATTCCGTCTCGTATCCACAAAGGCTGGTTTGATCCAACAGGACGATATTGATGCCCTCGGCCGAAGTCCAGAGCTTCACCCCCAAGTTCCTACCCTTTTCTCCTCACCATCACCCTCTCCCATCCCCTTCTCTTCTCTTCCCCTCTTCCTATACCCTCTCCTCCTACAATGCCCCTTCCCCTTTTCCTCTACCCTTCCATTCTCCTCCTAAACCATATCCTCTCCCTCCTCCTCTCCTCTCCTCCTCTTCTCTCCTCTCCTCCTCTCCTCTCCTCCTCTCCTCTCCTCCTCTCCTCTCCTCTTCTCCTCTCCTCTCCTCCTCTCCTCTCCTCCTCCCCTCTCCTCCTCCCCTTCCCACTGACCCTCCCTCTTCCCTCTACTCTGCAAATCCTCTATCCCTCTTTCCTCTATTACTCCAATCTACATCTCCCCTCCCCTCCTCTCCCCTTCCCTCCCCTCCCCTCCCCTCCCCTCCCCACGTCCTCCTATCTCCTCTCTTCCTCCTTCAACTCCCTCCATCCCTCCCATTCCCCATCACCCTCTCCATTCCCCTTCCCTCCCACTAACCCTTCCCCTTCCAGCCCTCAACTCTCCTTCCCCTCTCAATTCCATCTCCCTCCCTCTCCCCCACCCTCCTCCTCATTAACCTTCACCAATTCAAGTGTCCACTTATTGGTTCCTGAGAGTCATTTAGAAAGAGTAACGATTCCCAGAAACGCGTAGCTATCGTCTCTTCGATCCGGTAATCTATACTTCGGCTTGACATAATTTCATTCCGAATAATTCACAAGTCCTTTGTTCATGCATGTTTGTGTGTGTGCAAGTCGGCGCCTTTCTAAAGCTGCTCTGGAATTGGGTCGGTACAGTTGTATTGATACAATTGTGTGTGTGTGCGTGTGTGTGTGTATGTGTGTGTGTGTGTGTGTGTGTGTGTGTGTGTGTGTGTGTGTGTGTGTGTGTGTGTGTGTGTGTGTGTGTGTGTGTGTCTGTCTGTGTGTGTGTGTGTGTGTGTGTGTGTGTGTGTGTGTGTGTGTGTGTGTGTGTGTGTGTGTGTGTGTGTGTGTGTGTGTGTGTGTGTGTGTGTGTGTATGTATGTGTACGTGTGTGATTCACCTTGGTCTTTGGATCACGTGTTGGGCTCGTAATCGACAGCTGTTTCCCTCCCGGAAGAGAGCACAGAGCTCGTATGACCAATCTATGGGAAATGCTGTGGCCTTACACGCACACACGCACCCAACTCCCCGCCCACGAGAGTTAGAGTAACGACTCGAAGCGCAGCGATACTGAAATTATTTCAGCCCTGGGCAGGATTCGAACGCGGGCTGCCTTAGTGACAGTCGAGGACTCTACCAACCGCGCCACCGTGTGTGTGTGTGTGTGTGTGTGTGTGTGTGTGTGTGTGTGTGTGTGTGTGTGTGTGTGTGTGTGTGTGTGTGTGTGTGTGTGTGTGTGTGTGTGTGTGAGTGCGCACGTACGTGTGTAACAATAACAATAATAATAATAATGATAATAATAATAATGATAATAATAATAATAAAAAGGTTTATTTCAATAGCAGTAGTACACTGACAATAATACAATGCAAAAGCTGATTAATAATGTGTGTGTGTGTGTGTGTGTGTGTGTGTGTGTGTGTGTGTGTGTGTGTGTGTGTGTGTGTGTGTGTGTGTGTGTGTGTGTGTGTGTGTGTGTTTATGTGGACGTGCCTGTGTACTTGTCTTGTGTGCTTGTATACGTCAAGACGCCTCAATGTTTGCTCTTTCCGAGAAATGTTTGCATATGGCCATGACTATATACTCAGTAATTCAGTAACCTTCGTCGAAAAAAATAATAATTCATAGAAAAA
Organism: Oratosquilla oratoria; assembly: GCF_046742065.1. NCBI lineage: Eukaryota > Metazoa > Arthropoda > Malacostraca > Stomatopoda > Squillidae > Oratosquilla > Oratosquilla oratoria. Next base: position 8,127,796 of record NC_134785.1, on the reverse strand, counting down.
ACACACTTCTGCATGAAAGATCGTTGTCTCTCGCAAGCAAAATATCTGCTTTCAGCCCTGCAAGCATTGCCTCCCCCCTTCCGTCCTTCGTAATTGGTAAATGGTTTTGATTTAGAAATTATCATTATCATTAATCAAACAAGTATTCCTATCAATTGCGCCGTCCCCGCTAGCGCTTATCGTCTCTTTGATCTTTCTTTTTCCCGCTGTATTCAACCATGACCATTTTATTTTAATTTTTGTTTCCTCTTCTTTTAGTTTTCTTGCCCTTCCCCTCGCTTGCTGGGGTGGTGATTCATAGCAGCCTGTCAAACAACGAAGGGATCATGGCAAGTGCAAAGTAATTAGCCCCACCTAGACAAACGAGACCAAGGGAAGGACTGCCTCTCCCTCGCTCCCTCCTGCCTCCCTAACTCCCTCCCTCATCCTCCTCCCTCGCTCATTCACACCCACCCTCCTCCCATCCTCCCTCACTCCCTCTCCCTTGTCTCACGCTCGCTCGCCTCTTCGATCTCTCCCTCGCAATCTCTCACGCTTAATTTTACTGTGCCATCTGTATGAAGCTTCTCTACCCTTTTAAATTAATCTTTAGCCCCCTCTCCTTTCCGATATATGTATGTGTATGTGTATACATGTAGGTATGCAAACACACACACACACACACACACACACACACACACACACACACACACACTATATATTTATATATATATATATATATATATATATATATATATATATATATATATATATCACAAAGGCGGAGCATGCCGACAGGAGACCTTTTGGTCCATATTTAGGTCGAATGCAAAAAAATCATAATAATAAATTAATCAATAAAAACTATAATAATGTAAATAACAAATAAAATACATAAATAAATGCATAGGTATATTTAGATAATAAACAAACAGGTAAATAGTAAATAATAATAAATTGACATATAACTAATAATAAATGAGAATCAAACAAACAAATGATAACAAAGCAAAAACAATATAAAATAGATTATAATCGTTACAGTATCTCCCTTGTATTACAAAGGCGGAGCATGCCGACAGGAGACCTTTTGATCCATATCTAGGTCAGATGCGAAAAAAAATCATATTAATAATAAAATAATAAATAAAAACTATAATAATGTAAATAACAAATAAAATACATAAATAAATGCATAGGTATAGTTAAACAATAATAAATGCATAGGTATAGCTAAATAATATTGAGAATTTGTTTCAGTATCAAAGATTGAGGGAATATAATTCCGAGCTAAGAAAGGATGCCGGAAGCAAGCTCCTGGCCGCTTTGATTGTCTTAGGCAGAGTACACGATGACATTACCTTCACCTGGGCGCGTAATTTAAACACAAACTACCCGGTCGCAATTTGCGAGACAAACATTTGGGAACAACGGTTTATGAATATCCTGTTTCGCAATTTTAAGTAAAATGTTTGTGGGTTATACATGTATTACTAACGGTTTCTTCGTTCTCCTCCGATCCCATATTCTTAAGAGAGGCAGTCAGAAGATACTCGTGTAGAAGAATGCTTTAGTTATTCTCCTCAGAGTGCCTAAGCTGATTCTATCATCCTGCATATGTACACATATATAGTTACAGATAGACACTTAGATAAATATAGAGCAAATCTATACATGTCTGTGTAGACCAACACATAGCAGGGAGATATAAACGGGTATACAAACAATATATACAAAGCGAGTTTTAGGTAAAAAAAAAAAAAAAAAAGTCAAATTCGAAATACCGCAAGACAAGACGGCGAGGCTTGCCCCCCACCCACCCC
>NC_134785.1:8108494-8115994 GCF_046742065.1 Oratosquilla oratoria | reverse complement strand
TGTCGAGAAACTTAGAAAACTTTCAATATGGTCCTTTTTATCTCATCATATTTGGCAGTTTTGCCTCTTACGCCTTTTATTCTTCCTTCCCTTCTTCCTTCTTTCCTTCCTTATTTCCTTCCTTGCTTCCATCCTTTCTTCCATCCTTTATTCCTTCCTTTCTTCCATCCTTCTTCCTTCCTTCCTTCCTTCCTTCCTTCTTTCCTTCCTTCCTGCCTTCCTTCCTTCCTTCCTTCCTTCCTTCCTTCCTTCCTTCTTTCCTTCCTTCCTTCCTTCCTTCCCTCCCTCCTTCTTCCTTCCTTGCTTCCTCCTCCCTTCCTTCCTTCCTTCCTTCCTTCCTTATTTACTTACTTACCTACTTACTTATATACTTACTTTTTTCTTGCCTTCAATAATTCATTATTTCATTCATTCAATCGTTCATTCATTCTATCTTTCAATCTTTCAATCTTTCATTCATTCATCCATTCATTTATTCATTTATTCATTCATTCATTCATTCATTCATTCATTCATTCATTCACTCTCTCACTCATACACTTCTTACATCACCCCCTCCTTCCTTCATATATTTCCCTCTTTCATTCTTTCCTTTCTTCTTTAATTCTTCGCTCCCTTTTTATTTGATTCTTTCTTTCTTCTTCCATCTTTCCTTCCTTCCTTCTTGCTTTCTTTCCTGAATCAAAATTATGTTTAGTCATCTTTTGATTCATTTTCTGTTATATCCTGTTACTGGCCTTTTTTTATATAGATTTTCCTTCCGAGAAATAATTTTACTTTATCTTCCCCCTCCTCCACTTTTTATTCGCCTCCCACTTCCTCAGCACATCTTTTGTGTTCTTGGTTTTGGGGAAAGTCTTTTCCTAGCGCCCTCAATGCTGTGACGTCACGTGATTTTAGTTTTAGTTTTAGTTGTTTTTTTTAGTACTTTTTTTTCTTAGATTTTTGGCTATGTGCATTTTTTTTGTGTGTTTTTAGTAAAAAGGGTGGAATAAAGAAGGACCTAGGACAAAACAAACACGAGATAATTCATCGAGTCTTTTCCTAGCGCCCTCAATGCTGTGACGTCACTTGATTTTAGTTTTAGGTTTTTTGGTTTTGAGTAAAAAAAATTCTTCTTAGATTTTTGGCTATGTGCTTTTTTTTTGTTTTTTTAAGTAGAAAGGGTGGAATAAAGAAGGACCTAGGACAAAACAAACACGCGATAATTCATCGAGACTTAGAGCTCTATGAAGTTGAGACTCTTTTATCATGCCCAGGGTCATATTAATGATGAATAAAATCGCTTGATACTTGGTTGAAAATATATGTACGTCATAGCATTTAAAGAAAGAAATTCGCCTGTAGATTTATTTATTTATTTATTTATTCATTTTTTATTTATCTATTTATTATCTATTTATCTATTCATTTATTTATTTATTATTTATTCATTTGCCTATTTATTGATTTATCTATTTGTTTTTGTTTCTTTATTTATTTATTTATTTATTTATTTTTATTTATTCATTTATGTATTTATTTATGTATTTATCTATTTATTTACTTATATATTTATTTACTACATTGCCATAGCCTTTAGTGCGGCATTATCACTGTTTCTTTTTCTTTTCTTTTCTTTTTTTCTTTTTTCTTTCTCACGCTCTCCTGTCACCTGTTTTGCATGTTCGTCTTGTCACCTCTGTTAACTCCTTGACTTTCTCATTTCATGTGGTTCTCATCTCTGACACGAAAGGAGGTCTGGTGACAACTAGCAATATCAACCATTTAATCAAACATTTATAACAATTTTTCCATAATTACAGCTTCACAAAGCAGCTTCGGTTTTTTCCCTTGTGTGTTCATTTCTAAGTCATGATTATGTATATAGGAACTTTCCTGTTATTGTCCCACTACTATTTTTTTTATTTTATTTTTCTGTTGTTTTTTTATTTTGTTTATCTTAGGTTAGGTTAGGATAGGTTAGGATAGCCTATCCTAACCTAACCTAATCTAACCTAATCTAACCTAACCTAACCTAACTTAACCTATCCTAACCAAATATAAACAAAATTAAAGACAACAGAAAAACAGAAAAAAATAGTGGTGGGGTAATAACAGGAAAGATCATATATATATATATATATATATATATATATATACATATATATATATATATATATATATATATATATATATATATATATATATATATATATATATATATATGTATATATATATATATATATATATATATAAGAGATATATATATATATATATATATATATATATATATACACGTATGTATGCATGTATACGTATGTAAACATATGATCATACATATGTTTTGTAAAGTAGAGAAAGGGCTGTGGTTGACTTTGATTGTCATTTTGGTATACGAGGTTCCGTGTACGAGCCATCGCTGGAGCTTCGACGTTATGGTTTGACCATAAAGCATGAACGGTTTCCCTCATTATCTCTCTCTCTCTCTCTTCGTCTTCGTCGTCTTCGTCGGCGTCGTCGTCGTCGTCATCGTCATCTTCGTTGTTGTCTCAGTCATTACCAGAATCTAGTCTTCCTCACTGTTGTCTTCGTCGTCGTATTTGTCTTGATTTCCCTTCACTTAATTTATTTTCTTCTTTAATTTTCTCCTCCCATTCCTATCATCCATCTCACTTACCTCCTCCTCTTCCTCCTCCTTTTCCTTTTCCTCCATCTCCCTTCCTTTCTCCTCCTCCTATTCCTCCTTCTCCTTTTCTTTCTCCTCCTCTTCCTCCTTCTCTCCCTTTTCCTTTTTCTCCTCCTCTTCCTCCTTCTCCCCATTCTCCTGTTTTTCCTCCTCCTCTTCCTCCTTTTCTTTCTCCTCCCCCACCTACTCCTTCTACTCCTCCTCCTCCTCCTTCTCTACTCCTCCTCTTCCTCCTTCTCTACTCCTCCTCTTCCTACTTCTCTTTTTCCTTCTCTACCTCCTCCTCTTCCTCCTTTTCCTTTTTCTCCTCCTCTTCCTCCTTGTCCCCATTCTCCTGTTTTTCCTCCTCCTCTTCCTCCTTTTCCTTCTCCTCCTCCTCCTCCTCCTCCTCCTCCTCCTCCTTCTCTACCTCCTCCTCCCTTCACGCCACGCCATACCTCCCTCTCTCACGCCTTCGTTTTCACAATCATCCCTAAGGTCTTAATAGGAACCTTTTCTTTGTCCGACTTTGATCTCACTCTTTTTTCTCTCACTCTTTTCTCTCTCACTCTCTTATTCTCTTCTTCCGGTTCCATGGCTTCAACTCACCGTAACCCCCTCCCCCCTCCCCTCCTCCTAACCCCCTCCCCCCCTCCCTGATCCCCTTCCCCTCCCCCGCTCTTTTTCCTCAAAAATATTAATGCCACCACCACCAACACCGCTACCGCCACTGCCAAAACCGTCGACGTCACTCACACCATTAACACCACTATTACCTTCGTCACTACCCACCACCCGCTTCTACCACCATTATCGTCACAACTATCACCACCACTAACACCACTACTACCTTCGTCACTACCCACCACCCACTTCTACCACCATTATCGTCACAACTATCACCACCACTAACGCCACTACTACCTTCGTCACTCCCCACCACACACTTCTACCACCATTATCGTCACAACTATCACCACCACTAACACCACTATTACCTTCACCACCCATCACCCACTTCTACCACCATTATCGTCACAACTATCACCATCACTAACACCGCTATTACCTTCGTCACTACCCACCACACACTTCTACCACCATTATCGTCACAACTATCAACACCACTAACGCCACTATTACCTTCGTCACTACCCACCACACACTTCTACCACCATTATCGTCATAACTATCACCACCACTAACACCACTACTACCTTCGTCACTACCCACCACACACTTCTACCACCATTATCGTCACAACTATCACCACCACTAACGCCACTACTACCTTCGTCACTACCCACCACACACTTCTACCACCATTATCGTCACAACTATCACCACCACTAACACCACTACTACCTTCGTCACTACCCACCACCCACTTCTACCACCATTGTCGTCACAATTATCACCACCACTAACACCACTGCTACCTTCGTCACTACCTACCACCCACTTCTACCACCATTATCGTCACAACTATCACCACCATTAACACCACTACCACCTTCGTCACCACCAACCACCCACTTCTACCACCATTATCGTCACAACTATCACCACCACTAACACCACTACCACTGATACTAATACCTCCTCCATCGTCACCACTATAACCATCAACAACACCAACATCACTACTTACCTCCATCATTACTGCCACCAGAATTTTCATCACTAAAGATCACTCATCTCTACCAACCAGTACAAACATCACTAATACTTCCTCCTCATCTCTCTCCCTTTCTTCCTCCACTTTCTCCTCCTGTTTTTCATCCCTTTTGTTTTCTCTTTTCCTTCTCCTCCCTCTCTTTCTCCCTCCACCTCCTCCTCTTTATTCTAATCTTCATCTTCGTCCTCTTTCTCCTCCTCTTTTTCTTCCTCCTCGTCATCTTTCTTCTTCTCTTTTTCCACATCCTTTTCCTTCTCTTCCTCTTTTATCTTCTCCTCCCCCTCTTCCTCCTCATCCTTATCGTCTTCTACTCTGTGTCCTACTGGTCGCCTTCCTCTTTCTCCTCCTCTTTTTCTTCCTCCTCGTCCTCTTTCTTCTTCTCTTTTTCCACATCCTATTCCTGCTCTTCCTCTTTTATCTTCTCCTCCCCCTCTTCCTCCTTATCCTTATCGTCCTCTCCTCTGTGTCCTACTGGTCGCCTTATTGAATGCATTGCTTTCACCCCGCCTCCTCCTTTCATGTTCTTTTGCGGACTCGGTCTAGTGACTTCGTAGCTGTTTCTGCCGACTCCGTTCTAGATGCTGATGCTGTCGATGTTGATTATTTTCTTTTCTTTTTTCTCCGTTTTCCGCTTTTATCCCTTTACTCTTGTTTTTTTTTTTTTGTACTACGTTGCAGTCCCTCTTGTGTCTTTCGATATATGATGAGAAACTTGAGTCTACCGAGATATGTCTTATTTTCAACGACTGGGAGGATATGGCTGAAGGCTGTGGTAGTGTTAATTACCTTCTTCCCCACGGCGGCATGGTTTATAGATTTTGTTTTGGTCTAAGAAAGGGTCAAAGAAAAGCTCTCCAGTTGATAACACCCCCCCCCCACCATCCTTCCTCCAAAATTTGGAACATGTCCATTCTATTTTCCTTTCTCTATTTTTAACCTACAAATGCCGGAATTACCTTTTATTTAAGGGAGCGGTCCCTACCCGGCTGATAACCCCCCCCTCACCATTCTTCCTCCAAAATTTGGAACATGTCAATTCTATTTTTCTTTCCCTTTTTTTAACCTACCAATGCCGAAATTACCTTTTATTTAAGGGAATGGTCTCTACCTACACCCGAAGACTCCTTCATCCAACACAATTGTTAAGGTATATCGTAGCGTTGGAGTGGCTGAAGGAGCGAGTGGAGGGAGACTGGTGACGTCGTCAGCCTGTAGGGACGCATTCGGGAAAAGTCGGGCTGTCGGATTCGGGAAAAGTCGGGTTTCGGGGGAAACGTGGGTAGGACAATTAGTCCATTAGCATGAACCCCGCTGTGACGCTTGGCACTTGCCCAGATTTCTCGATCAGGCTGCCATTCTTGCTAAATCACGATACTAAATTCATAAGAAGTAAAAGGAAAAGTTGTGGTGAAGAAGTAACAATTTCGACTGTATGTAGTATGGAAGTATGAGGAAAGGTTGTGATGAAGGAGTGTTTGTGTCAGCAATCACTAGCGCTTCTATCCTTGGGAACAGCACCAAGAAAGTAGAGTCATAGCAGTAATAGAGATTGAAGGCAAATTGCTGAATTTGAAGAATTGCACAAATTAAGAATTATCAGATATATATATATATATATATATATTTATTTATTTATTATTATTATTTTTTTTTTTTATGGAGATCATTCGTCTGTCGTAAAAGATGTGGTTTGTCCGCAGTGATGTCATTAATTGTTTGTTCGTAGGGAATCATTAAAGTTCCTAACAATTCGACTACATAACTCATATACACAGTACTCCATATAGTGTTTATGATAGGAAAGGAAAAGATTATGAGTGTTTTGAGTAAATATGGTGAAAGAGTTATGTAGTCGAATTGTTAGGAACTTTAATGATTCCCTACGAACAAACAATTAATGACATCACTGCGGACAAACCACATCTTTTACGACAGACGAATGATCTCCATAAAAAAAAAAAATATATATATATATATATATATATTATGCTGAAAGTGAAGAGAATAATATAGAAATAAAATTGGATCCCATGATAAGAAGAAATACAAGAGGAAGAAACGAAAGAAAGAAGGGGGAAGAGGACGCAGGGTGACCAATAAGAATGGAAGAATAGGGCATCATAGAAGAACGAAAAGCTATATAGAAAAGAAGAGGAGAACAAGATCGGGAAGTAGAAGGAAGAGAAAGAGAAGAAAGGATAACAGAAGAGAGAGAGGAGGAAGGAGGAGGAATGGGGAATCAAGTAGGAGGAAGGAAACAAAACACTTTCGCGTGGGCAGCGGTGCACAGCCTAAAAAACACAAAACGCTGACTTGGTTTTTAGTCATAAAGCCAGAGGAAGCCTGTGAGGTGTCGTGGGAACAGATCTGTCATTTCAGATCGAGTCGGATGTAAGGTTCTTTCCTATGCGAGTGACTATGAACGTTGGTTGGTTGCTGACGTGTTGGAGACCTCAAAGAACCCCCTCCCTCCCTCCACGCACACACACATACACACATACACACACACACACATACACACACACACACACGCACGCACACGCACGCACGAACACACACACACACACACACACACACACACACACACACACACACACACACACACACACACACACACACACACACACACACACAATTGTGCACTCGAACAGTAAGTGCTTTGCTAGGAGCATTGGTGAGTCACTGACATATAAGAGAGCTGGAAGAAACTCTAGCAAATTTTCAATGCAACTGTGGTTAGAAGCGATGGTAGGTCACTGACGTGCAATAGAGCTTAAAGAAACTGTGGACTAGAAATCAGTTCTCTGAGAAACGAGTGATTGCCAAAAGATTTAGTTGGGTTGCTGACGCGTCGAGGATCTCAAAGAAAGCCTCATTGTGGAGACTAAAACACAGTTCTCTCAGAAATAATAGTCAAAGCCCTTCTTGGTCTCTTACGTGCCGGAGAACTCAAAGAATCTCTATCCTAGACTCGAACTCTTGCTTTTTTTCCAGTATGATTGATTGCCAAAAGCTAGCGGGTGGCTGGCTTGTTGGTGTACTTAAAGGAAGCGTGGTTGTAGGTTCGGAAGTCTTCGCCATCATCCGGAACTTTAGTTAGACACTTCTGCTGGTGTTTCCAGGGTTCTGGAACTGCGTGTGTTTGTGGAGGTGGGAATGGGGTGGTTATGGGATT
>NC_134785.1:8100994-8103494 GCF_046742065.1 Oratosquilla oratoria | reverse complement strand
CGAGAGGAGGCAGGAGAAAGGAGACACAGTGTACGAACCCGTCCATGGGATTTTGCTTTGGTCAGCATGCCCTAGCCTAATAGTGTAATGTTTAAGGATTTGATGCTGAATATCAACATAACTTCGCCTGCACTAATGTTGTAGTCCCTGTGTAGACAAAAACAAAACAAAAAACTAAGTAAATATATAAAGAAACAGATAAATTAATTAATAAATTAATCAGTTGATAAATGAATAAATAAATAAATAAGATTATAGAATAAATAGATAAATAAATAGATAAACAAGGAGATAAATAAATAAATAAACAAATAGATAAAATAGAATAAGCCAAAGTAAAGTGCAAATAAGATAAAATAAGAAAAAAAGAATTATCATTTCCTCGTGGAGACAGTGACCAAAGCCCAGGGACACTTTGAGAAATTCCGTATGAAAACCTCGTTTGTGTTATCCTTGTCGAGTTCAATTTACGGTTCTTTGAAGGACCACCCACGTGTGGGAGCCTTCAAGTTCTTTATTGTCTCAAGGGCCATAATTTCACTTTTTTTTTTTCTTTTTTTTTTCTTAAAGAAACTCACCGCGTCGTTGACCTCTTTCTTTCTCTCGCGTTTGTTGTAACGTATTTTGCTTTTTTTTTTTCATCCTGGGCGAAATATATCTTGTCATACGCCTTGCCTTTTCACTTAGTCGTCTTATCGGCTTTCGGTAAGCGTTTTTCTTTACTCTTTAGCACCTTCGTTTCCTTTCTTTTCTTCTTTTTTTTCATCTTAAGATAGAAGCGTACGACTCTACCTTCTCTTCTTTGTCCCGTCTTCCTCCTCTTCCTCCTTCTACTCCTTCTATTCCTCTTCCTCCTCTTCCTTCTATTTCTATTTCTTCTCCCCTTCACTTTCAACTTTTTCTTTTTGTATTTTTTTCTTACTGTTCTTTCTACTCCCCCTCCTCTTCCTATTCTTCCTCCTCCTTCCTCCTCCTCCTCCTCCTCCCCTCTTCCTCCTCCTCCTCTTCCTCCTCCTCCTCTTCCTCCTCTTCCTTTTCTTTCAATTCCTCCTTCTCTTGTTCCTTTTCATTTTAATCCTATTTTTTCTATATATTGCTCCTTCTGTTCTTTCTATTCTTCCTCTTTTTATTCCTCCTATTCCTCTTCCTATATCTCTTCCCTTTTTACCTCCTACTCTTTTCCATTATCTACCTATATTTTTTCCTCTTTATTCCTCTTTCTTCATCTCTTCCTACTACTCCGCAATATTTCGTTTCTCTTTTCCTTCCCCCGTTTCAAAATCATCCTCCTCTTTTCTTTATTTCCTCCATTCCACCACCACATTCTCCTCCTCCACCTCCTCCTCCTCCTCCTCCTCCTCCTCCTCCTCCTCCTCCTCCTCCTCCTCCTCCTCCTCCTCCTTCTCCTCCTGCATCTACTCCACCGCTGCCTCCTACTTCTCATCCACCTGTTCCGCCTCCTCCTTCCCTCCTCCTCCTTCTCCTCCTCCTCCTCCCCTCCTCCTCCTCCTCCTCCTCCTTCCTCCTCCTTATCATCATCTTTTACTTATATTTCACCCTCCTCTTTCTCTTTTAAATGTCCTTCCCTACCTCTCCTACTCCTTATCTTTCTTTCCTCTCCTCCTGCACCTTCACTTCCTCCTTTTCCTCCTCACTACCTTCTTTTCTTTCCCTCCTCCTCCTCCTCCTCCACATCCTCTTTCTTCTCCTCCTCCTTTTCCCTATCCTCCTTTTAAACTGTTAAGATACCTTTGCACCCTCTACCCCGTCCCCACTCCACCAAACCCCATCCACCACCAAACTTCCGGGATCCCCTTCGCCTGAAGCCCGTTTCCTAGTGGGTCGGTCCCCCGCCCGGGTCCCCAATGCGCCCTGTGACAGGCAGGCGGACTCCGAGATGATCCAAGGCGTTCCCTGCCTTTCTTCGATAACGATGGTCGTGTTTTGACTCGGTGCGGGACTGTTTGCGCTGCCGGCTACGACGGAGACCATACCCAACAAAGGGCCAAAGTTTTTCGAGGGGATATAACGAAATGAAACACGCACACATGCCAACTTACAAGAACGTACGTACACACACACACACACACACACACACACACACACACACACACACACACACACACACACACACACACACACACACACACACACACACACACACACACACACACACACACACACACACACACACACACACACGAAGGCACGTACGCATTCACATACACACGTGCGCACATATATATGGAAGCCCATGTATGTAAAAATAAATGCGCACGCGCGCACACAGACACACAAACACACACACACGCATGCACACACACACACACACGCACGTGTGTATGTGTGTGTGTGTGTGTGTGTGTGTGTGTGTGTGTGTGTGTGTGTGTGTGTGTGTGTGTGTGTGTGTGTGCGTGCGTGCGTGCGTGCGTGTGTCTGTGTGTTGTATATGTGCGCGGCACCCTTAGGGACCCTCACTATTTCTGCCGATAGAGGAAAG
>NC_134785.1:8078494-8098494 GCF_046742065.1 Oratosquilla oratoria | reverse complement strand
GTCCGGGGTATTTACCCTCGCGAGGAGACGAAAGGGCCGAGTTATGGCAAGGACGTGTTCCTCGACGGCAACGGGGCCTTCCTAGCAAACACTCCTCTCCCATGCATCTTACCATAAATGTACAGTTTGGGCTTCTCCTATGCTTATGCTTTCCACCCCCCCTCCTCCTCCTCTTCCTCCTCCTCTTTCTCATAGTCCTCTTCCTACGCCTGCCTCTCCATCTTCATCTTCGTTTCTTTCTCTGTCTTCGTCTTCAACTCCGAACCCCTACGTCGTCTAATCGTCTCCATCTCCATCTGGTCTCCGTATTCTTCTTCTTCTTCTTCTTCTTCTTCTTCTTCTTCGCGTTCTTCCTCTTCTTCTTCGCGTTCTTCTTCGCGTTCTTCTTCTTCGAGTTCTTCTTCTTCGCGTTCTTCTTCTTCGCGTTCTTCTTCTTCTTCGCGTTCTTCTTCTTCGCGTTCTTCGCCTTTCTCCTCCGCCTCCTCTTTCCCCTACTCATCTTCCTACGCCTTTCTCCTCCGCCTCAATGATCGTCTGTGTTTCTGTCACGGTCTTTCTCCGAAGCCCCACGTCGTCTAACCGTCTCCATCTCCATCTAGTCTTTGTCTTCCTCCTACTCCTCTTCTTCATCTTCTTTTTCTCCTTCTTCTTCCCCCCTTCTCCTCTTCCTCCTTTTCCCCTATTCCTCTTCCTACGCCTTTCTCTCCGTCTCCATCATTATCTATGTTTTTGTCACGTTCTTTCTCCGAACACCTATATCGTCTAACAGTCTCCTTCTACATCTAGTCTTCGTCTTTCTCCTCCTCTTCCTCCTCCTCCTCCTCCTCCTCCTCCTCCTCCTTCACCTCCTCCACCTCCTCCTTCTCCTATGCTCCACCTCCCTCCTTTCTCCTACTTCTCTTCCTACGCCTTTCTTGCAGTCTCCATCCTCGTCTGTGTCTCTGTCTCCGGCTCCAACTCGGAATCCCTACGTCGTCTAACTGTCTCAGTCTCTCTCTAGCCTTCTTTCCCTTCTTCCTTTTATTCCTCCTCCTCTTCCACCTTCTCACTTTCTTAGTCCTCCTGCTCCACCTCATATCCTCCTATTTCTTATCCTCATCATTCTTCTCTCCTTTTCTTCCTATTTTCTTTCTCTTCTTTTCTTTATTTTGTCTTTAATTGTTCACTTTGTTTAGCCAATTTCTCATTATTCTCCTCTCTTCATCATCCTCTTTTCCTTCTCCCTCTTTTTTTCTTTTTTTCTTAACTCTATATTTCATTGTTTTTCCATTTGCTCGATTTGAAACACTTTTGCAAACACGCACTCGTTCATGTCTCCATTTTCCACCTTTCTATATCCTACATTGTCCCTTCCCCCTACCCCTTTCCCATCTCCTTTCTTACTTGAATTGCTCCTTACCATCTACTTCGCGGGGTCCCTCCGCTTCGGTCGGTACAAATGCAAGGATCCACGCATTAGAGTCCCTTTCCCCCCCAAGAACCTTTCTGGGTTTCCGCCGTTTTGTGCAACCGTTGTTCTTCGATTCTTTATGGCAGGACGCCGCTAACCTCAACTTTATTTCAGCCGCTTGCTCCTCCCGTATTTGCCCAGATGCCAACCCGGTCGGTTTGGCTCGGCCTGGTGGCCGGTTCATCTTCGGCACTGACATTAACACGGGAAGGGGTTCTTTCACTACCTACCTTCATGTTTATTTTCGTGTATTCAACTTCTTTCTCTCACTCTCTGTTTTTCACTTTCTCTCCTCTCTCTTTCTCTCTCTCTCTCTCTCTCTCTATATATATATATATATATATATATATATACATATATATATATATATAATATACATATATATAATATAATATATATACATATATATATATATATATCTGTCCCTCTCTCTCTCTCTCTCTCTCTCTCTCTCTCTCTCTCTCTCTCTCTCTCTCTCTCTCTCTCTCTCTCTCTCTCTCTCTCTCGCTTTCATTCTTGCTCCCACATCTCTCTCTTTTGCTGTCATCTTTCTTGTTTCTGCTCGTACCTTTTCCTCCCTTTTACGCACACCCTTTCACTCTGACTATCCTTTATTTCCCTCCCCCTTTTCTCCTCCTCCCTTCTTCTTTCTTTCTCTCCCCCTCTCTCGTATCCCCCTCTCTTCGCTTCCATCTATTCTCTCATTCTCTTACTACCATCAATTCCTTTTCCCCTTCTCCCTCTCCCTACCTCGCTCCCTCCCTCACACTCTCTCTCGATCCTTTCTACCTCGCTTTCTCTCCCTATCTCTCTCCATCCCTTACCATCATTCTCCTTTTCCCCCTTTTCGGTGGAATGCCGTTGCGTAAAGTTATAATGCTGTGTGAGAAAGAGTTTTTCTTCTTTTTGTCTCCCTGTACAATGCCCCCTTTGTTGGCCGCCGCCACTAATTAGGCCTTGCCCTCCTGTCCGGCCTGATTGCCGGGCCTTATAAGGCCCAGGCCTTCGTGGGCCAGATTGCACACTTGGGTGGGCCTTACTTCCGCCATGAACTCGAGCACTTACCGAGGAACCGGCGGCCGCAGCGGCGGCAGCAGGAGGACTCAGCAGGACACGAAAAAGGAGGGGGAATAGGAAGAGCAGCAGGAGTGGCAACAAGAGAGTGGGCTGTAGCAGGATTGGCAACAAGAGAGTGGGCTGTAGCAGGAGTGGAAACAAGAGAGTGGGCTGTAGCAGGAGTGGCAACAAGAGAGTGGTCTGTAGCAGGCGTAGCAGGTGGGGTAGCAGAAGATCAGTGGGAGTCACAGCAGGAGTAGCAGGAAGAGTAGCAATGGTTCTACTTTTTTACAGTCTTTTCCTTTTAGTTTTTTAACTCATGTTCAGTGCCGATTTTTTTTTTTTTTTTTAATTTTGTCTTAGCGGATAGTAATCATGTTCAAGCTGGGATTATTATAGTTTCTTGGCAATATACTAAAAAGGTTAAGAAATTATGAAAAAATAATGAAATTTGGAAAGTATAAGCAAGTAGCGGTGATGGCTGCTGGCATCTCTGAAGTAACAAGTCGGTTCTGCTACCACTGCTAATGCTCCTACACGCCTACATCTACAAGTCCTAGTCCTCATACTCCTCCTCATGTTCCTTTGCCTTCTCTTCCAGCTCCTCCTTCTCCTCCTATGTCTCTTCCTACTTTACCGTAGTTTAACCTAGTTTTACACTCCTCTCTACTTCCATTTATTCCTTCCTCGACCCCTTAGTAGACTTTAACAAGCTAATGTATCGACCAATCTTCGATTTATATATTTATGTTTACATCTCCTTTCACCTTCGCCCTTTGTTACATATCTCTTCCTATTCTCTTTCTCATGTACACCATCCCCTCTACCTCATGGATAACCAGAGTGAATTTTCTAGGTGAAGAGCCTATTTGTAAAAAGGGTTAGTGGAAGATATGATAGAAGTATATTCCTCAACATTGATTAAACCCTAAATCTATGTCCTCACAGTAAAGGTTTTAAAGAACCCACAGTTAAACACAAACGCTTTCTTAACCCCTTTCCTCCTACCCTGTTCCTCACACCTTTTCCCTTTCACCCTCCTACCCCATCTCCCTCCCCCAAACGTTAATCCAACCACCGAATACTTTTTCCCCTGTCTCTCCTCCTTCAGGATGATGCCTCTTATCCACCAATTTCCTTCGGTCTTTCCTTCACTTTCGTTGTTATTGCGTTTGGTAACGGAACCCTGCGCCCACCGCTAAACAAACTCTTGGGCGTCGAAGAGGAAGGGTCGTCCGGGGGGAAGGGAAGCCTCGAGTGGTCACACTTATTTGCAGGGGTAGCGGATATTACTGAGCGGGACAATTGTGCTCATAAGTATGAGCTCCCCTACGATTTTCTCTCTACAAATATAACATAATTCGAATCATAGTTTATCTGGTTTTTATACAATGTTAACATATACTGTAAGATATTGTGCTTAGGAAATATATGGAATGATCTGATATATTTTGTGCATTTGCATCAATGTAGCTCAGTACTCTTGACACAAGAAAGCAAAGGAAGAAGGGAAGACGGCAAGGGATGGATTACGAGACGACGGTAGAGGGAGAGGAATGCAGGGGGTGGGTGAGGCTGTGTACAAGGAAACGTCTTGATCGTCAAGACAAGAAACCTAAGGAACGACATGAAGGATTTCGAGGGAGAGTTCCGGGAAGTTCCTCGGGGGTTCAGGAAGTTTTCAAGTAGGAAGGTTAAGGGGGAAATGGGTCACATTAGATTTGGTTACGGAAGAGGAATGTGTCTGGAATCCACACAATTAACTTCAGGGTCGGTGAAGTAGGGGGATTCTTGATCAGGGAGCTACAGAAAAAGAAAATGGACGCGGACGACAAAAAAGTAAATAACTAAATAGTTAATAAATAGATAAATAAAAAAAATTGAGACAGGATCTATGGATGACGTTAGCACGAAGGAAGCTATCTGAAATCAAGCGCTCTTAATGCTAAGAAGGAACTATTTAGAAGCTGAGTAGGACTCTAAGGAAAGTATTTGCAAGGACCATATAAGTAGAAAGAAATGAGTTTTGGAGAACGCAATTGTGTATCGTCGTAGTATATTAAATTTCGAAATTTCCTTGAGACTACTTCGATCTGGGCATGATCCTCAACGGCTGCCACAATAAAAGTAAGTTGCCCATAGCACGAAGAACTAATGTGACGGCGTAGACTCACAGAAAAGAAAACAAGACGCAAAGATGAAATACTTATGAGAACTAACTGAAAAAGCCGAAGATGGAATTATAGAAAAAGGGAGGAAAGGGAAAGGAATTAAGAAATAATGTAAGAGAGAAAAGGAAGAAGGTGAGTCTTCATTAACCTTATTGATGGTGATGTCGAAATATCGGAGTGTGACTTGCTCCTCTGATCAAGGTGAGTGAGCGACTGAAATTTGAATAAACTCGGAAGCTTCCAGAGGTACAGAAAATACGGGGAAAACGTGGCAGAAAGGTTGAATGGATGAATCAGAGTAGAAATAAAAGATGAATAAATTGATTACGATGCTGCGAGTGGCAGTCAAAAGGAGAGTTTCACCTCGAGGTAACGATTGATGACGCAGTGGCCACGGCACTACAGAGGTCATAAAATATTTGCCAAAACATTTGGCGAAAAATACAAGCGAGGGGGAATATACATATGATAAAGAATGAAAGGCAGCGAGGCCGTTGAAGACTGAACGAGAAGTAAGGAGAATATAGGAGAACAAGCACGTGAGGAATTAAAAGGAAAAGAATTTCTCTCAGGAGAAAAAAAACGAGAGTCGTCAAACGGGCCGAACAGTGAGACACTGACGAACGTAGTGAGTGAGGTTCATAGTGCCTGGCGAAGTGGCACATGGAGAGAGGAACAACAACAACAACAAGGTAATGGAAGAGAAAAAGGGATGTGAAAGGGGAATGGAACATACAAAAACAATTGGCTACGGGATGGAAAAGGGTGATGTCGATGAAAGAGGGGAAAGGGAGGAAGAGGGAGGGATGGGACGGGAATGAGAGAGCAAGATCAGTTCTGGGACTAAGGTGATATCGATGGGACGGGAAAGGGGAGGAAATGGGGAGTGGGTAGGAAATGAGGCAGGGAGACCAGGTTTGGGACAGATATAGGGCCGGAATGATGCACTACCAGAGTGGTTTGGGGGTCTCAGATCTGAGGAAGGGAAAGGTCAATTAGTTGGAACGGATATTAACGTGTTGAATGCAGATTTGAGGTGGAAGAGCAAAGGCCACTAAACAAGTGACGAAGCGAGGGGAGGAGCGAGGAGAAGCGGGAAGGGGTAGGAAGAAGAGTAGGAGGTAGTAGAAGACGAGGAACAAAAGAAAAAGAAGAAGAAAAGAAGGAGGAAGGAAGAAGAGTAGGAAGTAGTAGAAGATGAGGAACAAAAGAAAAAAAAGAAGAAAAAAGGAGAAAGAAAGAAGAAGAGTAGGAGGAGGAGGAAGTTGAAGAGTATAAGGAGGAGTAAAAGGAGGAGGAGGGGAAGGAGGAGGAGGAAGAAGAAGAAGAGGAGGAGGAGGAGGAGGAGGAGGAGGAGGAGGAGGAGGAGGAGGAGGAGGAGGAGGAGGAGGAGGAAAGATTGAGAGGGAGTATGGAAGAACACAACTATGAAATTGAGTTGAAACAAGAAATACATAATAAATCCTACACATACACACAATCGATAGAAAAATTGGTGTTATATTGGGTGAGGCAGAGTTGCCGAACCTGGCTGGATTGCCAATATGCGATGGCCAACCACCCCGCCGTTCTATCTATGGATCCCATATTTTTTGCTCAAATTACACTCTTCCTTTTTTCTGTTTACTGGTGGCCTACAACTCTCAGTTATCGTAATTCGTGATTCAAAAAAAAAAAAAAAACGTCCCCGTGTGTACCAATACACAGATGGTGTTGTTGGCAAATGTAACAGAGGGATGTTGGAAGCGGAATGTGTCACGCCCGGTTCTGTATAACCGAGAAAAGGATGAGTGTTTGGGCCAAGTCCTCTCAGTAATTCAGTGTCCTTGGCTAACTCTGAGACCAGGAACCGTGAGCCGGACTTCATACAAGCGTTCGAGGGGAGAGAATGTAACCATTCTTCCCTCCCTCTTCCCCCTCCCTTATCCTATTCCTTCTTTTTCTCTTTCTCTCTCTCTCTCTCCCTGAACTTCTCTTCTTCCTCCTCTTTATCCTCCTTGTCCTCCACCATCTTCTCCTCCTCTTCCTCCTCTTCCTCCTCCTTCCCTGTCTCTTTCACGCTCTTCGTCGCATACTTTTCTTCTTGTGCCTCCCGTTCCACCTTCACCTACTTCCCCACCCACACGCACGCACACACACACACACACACACACACACACACACACACACACACACACACACACACACACACACACACACACACACACACACACACACACACACACACACACACACACACACACACACACACACACACGCACAAACTCACAGGCACGCACACACACATATACAAATACTCACATGTCCAAGATTATGTACATACAACCTCAGGAAACCAAAATGAGTTTCAGGTTCGTCACCTCTGACCTATAAATGAAACATTTCCTACCCATTTTTAATTAATCTTACATCTGTTAATGTGCTTATAATTTTGTTTGATATTAGTTTTTCAACTACTGTTCAGTACACTCCAAAGTATTATATCATTCATACCCAGTTCTATCGCATTCAATGTTGCTCGTTATCTTAGTATCTGATAGTCAATCTCTCTTCATGAATTAATTTGTATTGTAGGCACTCACCATTTCTCCAACATTTCAAGTATTTCCTTAAACTCGCTTTTTTTTTCCTAGACTGTACATCATGTATTAAGTTCTATGTAAATTGTTTTCAGCTTTTCCTCTCCTACACGTTAATCTATTCTATTTTGGTTTGTTTTCTATTTAATTCATTATTTCATCCACTGATATGGTAAACTCCGTCCATGATATTAGAATTTTGTCTAGTTCCTGGCACATGATTTAGATGATTTTTTCTACTATCCTCATCAACATAAGCTAGCTCATTATACAAACTCATCATTGCTTGAAGTATTATTATTATTTTTTTTTACTCAATCTTGTTGGTCGCCTTTTTTAAGTTACCAAAAATCACATACAAGTCTTATTGTCTCACTATATTTTGCTGATGTCGAATACTTGCTCAATACGAGCACTTCCCATCTCAAGCATATATTGTTCCTTTCCAACTCTAGTCTTCTGAATCGTTTCGATCAAAATTATTTTGTAAACTTCTAGAGTTTCTATAGCCTTAACCCTTCCTTTCCCTCTTTCTCTCTCTCGCTCTTTATGGAGAATGTAGTAAATATACTTTCTTTAGCCACCTTTTCCCATATTTTTAACACATTTTGAATACATTTCAGAACCATTCAGGCAAAGTTTCCACGCCATTATTCCTCTTCTTTTTAGTCCTTTCTTTTAAAGTGCTTTACTATTTATAACCAATATTGAGCCCTTCAATACAAGCTTGCTTGAATATCACTTGAACCTTTCATGTCTTCCTCCTGATATTTCTCCATTTGTAAAATCATACACTTCGAAAGTGCTTTCCTGTCAGTGCCTCTCTGACTGATATAATTTGGTGTTAATATTCTAATTTCATCTGCATTTTCATTTTTACATTTCAATACCTTAACCTCGTTTCTATAGCTTCTTACGTATTTCCTATACCCGAATTAAGACTCTTTCAAACCTAGAAGGAGGGGGACATTTTCTGTCCAATTTTGATTCAGCCTCTGTGCATGCCTCTCATCTTTATCTCCTTTTTTATGCTTTCCAATCTTTATTTTTTTATCTACAAGGTTCCATAATTTTATTCATTAATAATTACTAGTGTCTTCTTATCTTACCGATCATCTTCTCATATTTTATGATCATCATAAGGTCAGTATCACCATTGTGTATCATCATGTGTACTTTTGATATCCTGACAACCATCGTTTCCTTTGACCCTGTTTTTCTACTTGAATCTATCCAACACCTTTCCTCCCATATTTGATCAACGTCACTTGTTTTATTTCCTTTTACCTCCTAATTGCTTGTATATAAACCCCTCTTGCCCTCACCTAAATAGAATTGTCTAGCATCAGAAAAAAGAAGAAGATTATGTGGAAATTTGTATCGTAAAGAAAGGGTTACCTTTGTGTCAACACAACATTATCAGTCACGGCCATACCTCTCAAAGCGTTTATATATAGCTGCATTTTTCATCATTTTGTACACCAACACAGGGACTATCATTGACACACACGCACACACGCACACACACACACACACACACACACACACACACACACACACACATATATAATATAATATATATATATATATAATATATATAATATATATAAATATATAATACACATATACTGTATATGTGCATATATATACATATATATATATA
Organism: Oratosquilla oratoria; assembly: GCF_046742065.1. Lineage (NCBI taxonomy): Eukaryota > Metazoa > Arthropoda > Malacostraca > Stomatopoda > Squillidae > Oratosquilla > Oratosquilla oratoria. Next base: position 8,089,575 of record NC_134785.1, on the reverse strand, counting down.
TATATATATAGAGAGAGAGAGAGAGAGAGAGAGAGAGAGAGAGAGAGAGAGAGAGAGAGAAAGAGTGGGGAGGTGAGGGAGATAGAAGGAAGAGAAGGCATTTGAATTCCTATGCAAGTATTCCTTAGAACAAGAATGTATGCCAGTCCATTTCATGTGCTCTGATTTCACGGCTGCCTGACCTTATATTGTTCCGCAGTTGTACTGCAAATGAAGAAAATAAGACTGATTTGTCATCTTTTACTCGCAGTCTTTTCTTTCGTCTTTTACTCTTTTTTTTCGTTTTTTTTTTTTTCGTTTTTCATTTTTCTTCTGCTCTGCGCCGTACGCTTTGCCAACATCTCCGGCACTGCTTGATTCCGTGCACTTCTTCGGGGAAATATGATAAAATAGAATAAAAGAAAATAAATATAAAATCCATAAATATGCAGGCTAGGAGACCGCGACACACTCTCTCTCCTCAATTCGAATTCAAATGCGGATTGTACAAGTCGATCTAAGGCCAAGAAAGACCTTTTTGGTGCTAATATATCTGTCCCCCTCTTTCCTCTCCACCACCAACTTGGAGAATCCTCCATCTCTTCCGCCGCATTCCCACCCCCTCCCTCCCCCTCCCCCTCCCCCTCCCCCTCCCTCTTCGTCTTCTTGCCTGCGCCTCTTCGGTCCGCCCTGTTGGCTCGTAAGATCGGGTGATTGGTGTTCGAGTATGTGCCATGTCTACCGGAGTGACCGGGAACACAGGGGCATGAGAGGCCTAGGACCTGTAGAAGATCGTCAACGGTTATCAGTCATTTGGCACCTTGTCTCTATATACGTCGGTAGGCGAAGTCGGCCGACGGTGGAGGAAGAAGGGAAAATGTCGGCGCGGTTGGGAGGGAAAATGGAAGGAGCAGCGCTAGTCCCCACCTCGCGCGCCTCCCATTGGCTGGCGAGGTGAGACGGTCCCTCCAACCGCTCTCCTCCTTGACGACGACTCTGCCCGTGATTGGTCACTTGCCGCCTCCTATCAGCCAATGTGATTTATGACACATCTTACCGGCTTAACTGTTATTGGTTGAGGTGATAAGCGGAAGAGATAGTTCAGTCGGTGTCATCTCCTGGTGCATCGAGCTGGAGAGGAACGCGAAGTCCCTCTCTGCTCACATACCACCATTCGGATATCGATTTGTTTAGCGCAGGGAAGAGAATCCGTGTGGCTTCAGCCGCCGCCGCCGCTCGCAACTCGCCGCTTCAAATTGCTTCATACGGGGACTGAATCGCGATTAAGGACGTGCCCGTCTGAAAAGACCCTAACTAACTTGTAAATTGTCGAAGTAGCTTCAACTTTTCGCCATAATAGGCTCACCCAAAAACTTTACTTCAGATAGGAGCAAGGAGGAAAAAAAAAATCACGATCACAGTTTGCTAGCATTCGATTTCAGCTGGTTTTCATTAGATCAGATTGAGGTCCTGTTTTACGTGGCTGACCAGTCCCCTTCCGGATGATGAGGGCAATGCAGTTTTCGTGAAGGATCGTAGCAGAGCATCCCAGGCCGCGATGGGCACCGCGCTGGAATTAGCAGTACCCCTCACGTCAGACAATTTTTTCCTTTGGCATTAGAGCTTCTGAAGCCTTCGACGTGCGTTCAATAGTCAATGAAGACAATTGAGAGCTCAGAGCGTTTCCCCCTTCTTGGGCGCTGACGTCACTGAGCATGTTCGCTGTCTGTTCGTGAGAGGGAGATACGGAGAGAGAGATAGAGGAAGCAGAGAGGAAGAGAAGGAGGGAATCAGGGAGGTAGAGAGGTAGAGAGGGTGGGGTAAGCGCAATTTTCTCCATTCAGCAATCATTATTACTTCCTCGTCCTCAGCTTTGATTTTTTTTTTTTTATGGTTACTTCTTCATCCCGATGAAGGTTCTGCTCTTCCTCCTGAAGAAGTTTGTCTTTCATAGGACCTCGTTGCTTTTAGCTCATTACACTTTGCTCCGAATCGTCATCTTTTCCTTCCTCCTTACCCTCTTTCTTCTCCTTGTTCTTTTTTTTATACATTTCATTCTTTCTCTTTGTCCTTTTTACTTGAACATCTTCAGCTTTTTTTTTCTTCAAGGCAATATGCTTTACTCTTTTTTCTCCTTTTTATTGGCTACTTCTCTTCTTTTTTTCTTCTCTTTTTCTTTCTCTTACTTCATTTTTTCTTTCTTCTTCCCCTTCTCTTTTTATTATCTTTCTCTTTTTTTTTGTATTATTTCCTCTTCCCTTTTATCCTCCTCCTCCTGTTATTATTCATCTCCTACTTCTTTTTCATTTTCTCCTTTCTCTCCGCTTTCTCCTTCTCCTCTCTCTCCTCCACCTCTTCCTCCTCCTCCTCCTCCTCCTTTTTCTCCTTCTCCTCCTCCTCCATCTCCTCCTCCTCCTCCCTATCCTCCTCTTTATACCCTTCCTCCTCCTCTATCTCCTTTTCCTCATATTCCTACTTTACCTAATCTCCTTTTCTTCCTCCAACTCCTATTCATTTCCATCTTTTTCCTTTTCCTCCTCTTCCTTTTTCTTCTCTCCCCTTTTTTTTTGGGGGGGGGTTCTTCTCTCTTCTACTCTTGCTCCTCTTCTTGCTCCCCCTCTTCCTCCTCTTCTCTTCCCTTTTCTCCTCCCTCTACCCCTTCCCCTCCTCTTCATCTTCCTTGTTTCCCCGGTCCTCTTACTCTGTATTCTCTTAATAATTTTCCTCTTCCTTCTCCTCCTCCTTCTCCTCCTTTTTCTCCTTTAACCTTCTCTCCTCCCCTTACTCCTCCTCCTCCTCCTCCAAGTCCTCTTTCACCTCCTTCATTTTTTAATGTAAAATCCAACCCGTCTTGGTGTATTAATGACCTGGCCATCAAATTAACCAAGTTGGGAGCTCCTCCATTGCAATGCAATAGCAGCAAGTCAACCGACCGACCGACCGACCAAACAACCGACCGTCCGAACAACCGACCGAAGGTCTGGAATCACCTGAGGAGGCACTCCCACTCCTCTGGGAGTGGAACACCTCTTGCAGTCATGTGGCCCAACCTTCGTTTTCGTTTTTCCTTTTTTTTTTTTTTCATTCAGATGATCCTTTTCTTTTTTCCCTCTCCTCCTCCTTGTCCTCTTACTTCTCTACTTGTTTTTCGTTTTCCTATTCTTCTATATCTTCTTTTTCATTTTCTTCTTTCTTTTTCTTCTTCTTACTTCTGTTTCTTCTTCTTCTTCTTCTTACTTCTATTTCTTCTTCTTCTTCTTACTTCTATTTCTTCTTCTTCTTCTTTCTTCTTTTTCTTCTCTTCTGCTTCTTCTTCATCTTCTTCCTCTTCTTCTTCTTCCCTCCTCCTCTTCCTCCTCCTCCTCCTTCACCTCCTTTGGCTGCTCCAGCATCCTCTTGCGCGCCTCGATCTTCATCTCTTACGTGTGATTCTCTTGCAATTAATCTGACTCTTCCTGCTCTTACTCCTACCACTTCTCTTTTCTATTTCTTCATCTCCTTATTCTCCTCCCCCTCCTCCTCCTTTGCTTCAATTTCTTTTGTTCCTACTCTTCCTCTTTCTCCCCTCTTCTTTCTCCTTATTCTCCTTCTCTTAATTCTCCTCCTCCTCCTCCTCCTCCTCCTTTGCTTCAATTTCTTCTGTCCCTCCTACTCTTCCTCTTTCTATCCTCTTCTTTCTGCTCCTCCTCTTTTCGTTCTTCTTTCATTTTCTTCTCGTCCTCTTTCTCTTCCTACTTGAAGAGCTTAAGTGACTCTTTGGCATGACTTTGTGATTTTTTAATATGCAGTCTGGCTGCCCGAGGACGAATTTCATCGAACCGAGCGATCACCTTTCTCAACACACATTTCCAGTTTGTCGTAATTTAGTTGCTCAATTCTTTGTATTATTATACTTTATCATCCTTTACCTCCTCTTTCCAGTATACATCCTCTACATCCCTCATTTGTGTATTTACTTCCTCGTATTTCCGTTCACAGACATCTCTTTTATTCTTGTTTCCGTATCCATATATTTTGCCCCATTTTTTCCTTTTCCTTTATACCTCATGTCTTCTGTGACAATGCATCGCATTGGCTTTCCTTACGTTTTCGTCCTTTCTCCAAACATTTCTCCTCTGTTATTTCTATCATATCTTCCACGGCCTCTCCTTATTTTCGCTACTTCTCTCATCACCTTCCCTATATTCCTCCTTTCGCGCTTGTTCTTGTCCCAGTGTTGTCTCTCTGTGTCTCCAATTTTCTTCTTTCTTTCGGAGACTCCCCCCCCCTCGACTCGTTTTCCTTCGCCGCCGTCAGCTTTTAATTCTTCCACTTTCCGCTCCTCCGTACTTTGTTTCCGCAGTTTTCTTCAGCATTTCGTTCCACGTATTTCACTCTTATTTGTCTGATTCATGACGCACAGGCCAACACCTCCGTCCTTCTCGCATTTGGTATGCAAATACCTCCTCCTTCTCCTCCCCCTCCTCCTCCTCCTCCTCCTCCTCCTCCTCCTCCTCCTCCTCCTCCTCCTCCTCCTCCTCCTCCTCCTCCTCCTCTTTCACTTCCTCCTCTTTCACTCCCTCCCTCTCTATTTCTCCATCTTCTTCCCTTCTCCTTCCTCTTACACTTTTCCATCCTCCTCCTCCTTCTCCTCCCCCTCTTTCACTCCCTCCCTCTCTATTTCTCCCTCTTCTTCCCTTCTTCTCCTTCCTCTTACACTTTTCCATCCTCCTCCTCCTCCTCCTCCTCCTTCTCCTCCTTTTCCTCCTCCACCTTTACTTCTTTCTTTTCTTCTTTCATTCTCTCCTTCATTCTCCCTCTTCTTCCCTTCTTCTTCACCCATTCCTCTTGTACTTCTCCTCCTCTCCCTCCTGCTCCTCCTCCTCCTACTCCTCTTCTTCCTTATCATCCTCTTCCCCGTCATCCCCCTCCTCCCTTTCCTCCATCTCCTTCTCCTCCTTCGCTTCCTCCAACGCGCTCTTCCTACTTTCCTTCCATCCTCTCTTCGCTTCTCTTTCCCTCCCTCTCCCCCTACCCTTCCCTTCCTCCTCTTGCCGTTCCTCATTTGATTCCTCCTCCTCCTCCTCCTCCTCCTCCTCCTCCTCCTCCTTCACCAGATCTTCCTGTTATTATCATTCTTCCTTGTCCTCTTCTTGACCATTTCTCTTCTTATTTCTCTTCCTTCTCCTGCTCCTCATTTTGTTTCTCCTTCCTCCCCTTCCTCTTCCTCTTTTCTTCTTCCTTTTCTTTCAGACTCATCTATTCATATTTTCCCCAACTTGAAATTTATCTCTCATATAGGTCATATTTCTCCCTTGTTCCTTTTCCTTGTTCCATCCTTTCACCTTTTTTTTCAAATCCATTATTTTTTCATCATTCTCTTTTTTTTTCTATTTGACTTCCCGCCTTATTCTTCCTTCATTTCTCTAGGTTCCTTCTTCCTTCCAATGCACTTCCCTCTCATTCTATTCTTCCTTTCTAACACCAATATTTTCTTTCTCCATCTAAGCCCTATGTTCTTGCTTCTTATCTTCATTTGTATTTGCCCTTCTTCCTTATACGATCATTCTCCCTTTCATTCTATTCAACCTTGTCATCACAGTCTTTCTTTCCTCCTCTTTTACTAATATTTCCTTATCTTTCCTCTTATCGTTCCATCACCTCCTCTTGTTCCTCTTTGCTCTGTGACTCGACCCGTTTCCCTTCATTGTTGACCCGTCGACTTACCCTCTTCCCTTCCCTTCTCCACACGACCTCCCCCCCCCCCTACACGACCGGAGAGCCCATTTATTAAGCATACTCGCTAAACGTACTTTTTGTTCATCATTGAATCTTGCTTTGTCCATAAAAGAAATAACACCCTAAGCTTAATTTTATTCTCTTTCTTGTTTCGCTCCGCATGGAAGGGAATGAATTGTGAAGAACGAGTTTCTGGTATGAGACCTTCAGGGTCTGGATAGAGCAACTGCAGTCGAGGTCTATTTCTACGTAGATTTACTGTTCCTACGGCGTGGAGTCGGTTTTCAATGGCTATACCTAATTAGTTTACCTTCATCACACAAGGCTTATTATTCTTTGGGAAAGGCAACGTCGATTTTTTTTTCCCTTTCGCTTTTGGTACAGAATATACAATCAAGAGGAAATCAAGCCAGCGGAACAATCCACGACCGGGCTATTTTCATTCTCCTATTCGCCTTTGCTAAATCATACTTTAATGAAAAAAATCTTGGGAAGGAAAAAATCTCCCAGCTCGGATGAAAAAGGAGACAGGACCAAAAAAGACACGGGGCATTATGAATTTGATTTCGGCCGTCAGGTTATGCCCTCCGGAGCAGGAACACCTGCACCAGTCCTCCAGAACCGGATCAGATTACAAGACTCAATGTACAGCATGAAATATGTGTGTGTGTGTGTGTGTGTGTGTGTGTGTGTGTGTGTGTGTGTGTGTGTGTGTGTGTGTGTGTGTGTGTGTGTGTGTGTGTGTGTGTGTGTGTGTGTGTGTGTGTGTGTGTGTGTGTATGTGTGTGTGTGTGTGTGTGTGTGTGTGTGTGTGTGTGTGTGTGTGTGTGTGTGTGTGTGTGTGTGTGTGTGTGTGTGTGTGTGTGTGTGTGTGTGTGTGTGTACGTGTATGTGTACGTGTGTGTGTGTGTGTACGTGTGTGTATGTGTACGTGTGTATGTGTATGTGTATATGTGTACTTGTGTGTGTGTTTACGTGTGTGTGTGTGTGTGTGTGTGTGTGTGTGTGTGTGTGTGTGTGTGTGTGTGTGTGTGTGTACGTGTGTGTATATGTGTGTGTGTGTGTGTGTGTGTGTGTGTGTGTGTGTGTGTGTGTGTGTGTGTGTGTGTGTGTGTGTGTGTGTGTGTGTGTGTGTGTGTGTGTGTGTGTGTGTGTGTACGTACACTTTTAACCGTATACGCACGTATGAGTGAAACTATAGAAGCTGCGTATGTATCAATGTAAATTATAGCACCAGCCAGGCATTCATTTTGTTTAGCTAAAGCTACAAACACATCAATTATTAAGAATGTACAAGCTGGGCGCAGAGTTTCATGGCTAATGAAGGAGGTGTCCCAGGTGCCTTAAAACGTACTTGTACATTCGGTCACAGTGTCACAAAGGCTATTGGGTTTGTGAGACTCTTCCATTACTAATTTTCTACTTCCAAGTTTCATCTTCATTCATATGCGTGTGTATACGTTTCTACTGTCACCCCCTCAAAGTATAAAAGGGATCAAACTGTACAGAATTGAGGATGACGGTGTGTATGTATGTGGATTTTACTCAACTGTGAAGAGATATTTTTTTTTTTTACTGGTTTCTTATAACGAAAACCTGAGACTGCAGCGGGTTTCCTTAGTCTGAACCGCAACTCGTCATTACGAGTCGATTGTTTATGGCGATGCCGTCCATCGTGCCCAGCGAGTCTTGGAAACAACAATTAGTTTCCTACCCACTTCCTCTCTCTCCTCCCCATCTCCTCCTCCCTTTCCTTCTTTCTTAGACATTACACATGCTTGCTCTTCCCATCAACAAATCATTCCTTCCCGATTGAGTCTTTTTTGTACTTAACACATTCGTCTCGGATATCAATGGACTCACCCGGCGGCAGTATGAAAACCAAGAACTCATCTCCGTTTTCTACATCTTTGCGTTCACTATTTCTCATCAACAACCCCACTTCCACCCCACTTCCACCCCACTTCCACCCCATCTCCCACTCCCACCACTTTCTCCTTTCAAAGGACAGCTGGGTTAGAGATTGTTTTCATGGACAGAAGCGTTGGGAAACCGCCGTCCATAACAACAACAAATCCCTTCCCTTACAACGAGAAACCCTCTTGACTGTTTCCTTGTCCTTGCATTAACCTCTGCTTGATTTGTATTTCTTCCGTCCTTGGTTTTCCGCTACTTAAATATCCATCATAAGTAGACACTCCTAAACCATGATAGTTATTCGTGTCTGAAAGGATTTTATTTTGATCCCCAAAGTAAACCAGTTTGGGATTCCATAGATGATTCATTTCTATGAATTTGGAGGAACTAACTAATGTATATCTTGGTCTGGAAAGATCCAATCAAGCTCAGCATAAGGATTCCCTCCACTATTTTACACCAACTTTCCTTCCTGCTTGCGCTTTGCTAGAACCCTGGCTTGACTTGCTGACCTGTGATCTATTTGCTAGTTCAGCTTCTTTTGAAAAGTATGCATACTTCAACCCCCAAAGCTAAGTGGCAGCGAAAGTCAATAACATTTTTTGCCTCAGGTCCGCTTGCTTGCGTCGTTTCGTTTTCTTATTTATATGCATTTTCCCACTCCTCGTTTCTTTGTTACCTCTTAGAAAAATCAAAATGAATAGCTGGGCTCCTTACCGAGTATTTGCAAACGAAGCTCGACTTCACCGTGGTAATTTTTTTCGAGTGTCAACCTGGCCATTGTTGCAAGCTCCTCCTTCGTCTAGCTCCACTGTGTCCGCTTCCATCACAATGGTTGTAGCTAAAGTAGTGTCCGCCCACTTCTATGGTTTCTTCTGCAGGTAATTCTACTGGTGCCCTCGGTGTTCCTGTTGGTCTCCATATTGCTGCCTCCATCGCTGATACTCCCGTTTTCTTTCTGTTCTTCCTCTTGTCTCTTCTTGTTCACTCGTCCTTTTATTGACTCTGTCTCTCCTCTTCTCCTTCCAGACCTTCTCTTTTCCTCTCATTTCTTTTTCCTCATTCTCTTCCACTCTCTGTCTTACTAATTTTCATTTAATAACTCCTTCGCTCAATCAGTCATTCACTACCCTCCCTGATTTCCATCCATCCTTTCCATCTTTCTTTCATCTTTCCTCGCCCATCCATTCTCCCTCCCTCCCTTCATTCCTTCCTTCCATTCGTCTATCCTCCCTTCTTTCTTATTCCGTTCCTTCCTTCCCTCATTCCTTCCTTTTTTCTATTATTCCCATATCTGTTTCATCTCTATCGTCACCCATTTCCTTCATCTCTCTTAGCTTCTCCTGTTCATCTCTCTGTTTTTCCTTTTCGTAGTAAGAATTACTATCGTTATTATCCTCATCGTGGTATCCGTTGCAGTCGTCATCGTTGAATGTAGTTGCCGTCGCTATTATTGTCATCGTCGTCGTCATAGTTATCGTTATCGTCATCGTCGTCATCATCGTTATCTTTTTTTTTCTTTTTTTTTAATCGTTGATATCCTGGTGTTTAATTTACCTTTCCATTCTTCTCCTAATCTTCATCTCCTCTTCACAAATTTAGCTCCTTCCATTCACCCTTTCCTCCTCTCCTCTCTTGTTCCCTTTCTCTTCCTCCGTCAATTTCCTTTTGCATTTCCCTCCCTTTCGTCCTCTGGCTAAAACTGCTCCTTGGTTCGGTTTTCATGATGCAGGCTCTGCTCATGGTCCGGCCACTATAATTCCTTTATGCTACGCCAGCGACTTCTGAATTTCAGGCCGTGTTGATTCTGTTTCAAGCGGAGCCATCGCCGTCATTATTGATGCTCTTTTGTCCATTATTAATAGTCCTACCCTGGACGCTAGTGGCTCCTAATGCCACCACTGCTGTTATTAATGGAGCTCGTCCGTTGTTGATGTGAAAGTTCTGTTGTTGATGTAATAGTTTAGTTATTGATATAACTCCATTGTTGATGTAAAAGTTCTGTTGTTGGTGTAATAGTTTGGTTATTGATATAATAAATCCTTTGTTGATGCAAAGGTTCCGTTGTTTATGTAATAGGTCCATTGTTGATGTAATAGTATGGTTATTGATATAATAACTCCGTTATACTTGATGTAGCAGTTCCGTTGTTGATGTAATAGCTTGGTTATTTATATAATAACTCCGTTGTAGATGTAGCAGTTTCGTTATTGATGTGATAAATCCGTTGATGTAAAGGTTCCCTCGTTGATGCAACAGCTCCGTTGTTGATGCAACAGCTCCGTTATTGATGTAATAAATCCGTTGCTGATGTAAAGGTTCCCTCGTTGATGCAACAGCTCCGTTGTTGATGCAACAGCTCCGTTATTGACGTAATAAATCCGTTGCTGATGTAAAGGTTCCCTCGTTGATGCAACAGCTCCGTTATTGATGTAATAAATCCATTGCTGATGTATAGGTTTCCTCGTTGATGCAACAGCTCCGTTGTTGATGTAATAAATCCGTTGCTGATGTAAAGGTTTCCTCGTTGATGCAACAGCTACGTTGTTGATGCAACAGCTCCGTTGTTAGTGCAACAGCTCCGTTATTGATGTAATAAATCCGTTGCTGATGTAAAGGTTCCCTCGTTGATGCAACAGCTCCGTTGTTGATGCAACAGCTCCGTTGCAGGGCTGCTCTTGTATCGTTGCCGACATCAGGACTGCTGAAACTCCTGTTTCTGTTGTTTCAGCCACCATCGAAAATTCTCTCTCCTCTTTTCCTTTTTATTTATTTTTGTCCTTTTTTTTCTCTCTCTCTTTCTTTTTTTCCGTCCTCGGCAGCTCGCTGCATGCGGAGGCAGGGCTGCAGCTCGGCCAGTTGGTTGGCGCACAGAGGTCAGACTACTAAAATATGGACACCATGGAAGCTTTGATGAATAATCCGTAGCCCGTGAATAACATATTGCATGTGAATAGTGAACCAATGAGTGTGTGAATTATTGTCGGAGGGTTTGGGGTCTGGGGGGGAGGAGGAAGAGGAGGAGGAGGAGGAAGGTGGGGCGGGGGGGGGTGATGCTTCCTCTCGTCGGAGGTTTGGGAAAAAATATAGTTATACAATAGTTGCGGTTTAGCCCGGCATATATGCATTAGATTTGCCAGCATTTTGCCCGCTGTTATGATATCACAGATATTGCACACGCGTACCCTGTGTACAGTCCTGAAGTGCAGGATAGTGTTTAGGCAAGGGGAGTAGCCAGTTTGTGGAGGAGGGCCTTAAGGCCATACACTGTCAGTCATGATTGCACAGTCATCGAGATCGTGCAAGCAGTGTTTGGGCCACACACTATCAGTAAGATTTAGCAATCATTACTTACCTCTTGGAGTTTGTGGAGTTGGATGAACTCCCTCCAAAATTCCTGAGTGTCCTGTGTGCTCGCCATGGTTACAAAGGAAAGACTGAGCTGTTGGCGTAATCATAGCCACTAA
>NC_134785.1:8065994-8070994 GCF_046742065.1 Oratosquilla oratoria | reverse complement strand
TTCTTAGCCTCACCCCACCTTCTCTCCCCTCTATTCCACCACCCCTAACCTCCTCTCTTCTAGAATGCATTGGTGAGAAGGAACTATCTTACTAGATGTATAGGTGCAGAATATACCGTCCTCATATTTATTAGACCGTTTGATTTCTCCTCCAGGCCCGTGTCGGGGTGAAGTGCATTAAGCGTTGCAGGCAGGCAAGAGAAATTGGAGAAAACCATAAAAACGGGAACTAATTAAAACGGACCTGGCCCTCCAGTGTAGAAAACCTGGGTGGCCTTCCCAATGCTCTCTCTCTCTCTCTCTCTCTCTCTCTCTCTCTCTCTCTCTCTCTCTCTCTCTCTCTCTCTCTCCTCTCTCTCTCTCTCTCTCTCTCTCTCTCTGTCTCTCTCTCTCTCTCTCTCTCTCTCTCTCTCTCTCTCTCTCTCTCTCTCTCTCTCTCTCTCTCTCTCTCTCTCTCTCTCTCTCTCTCTCTCTCTCTCTGTCTCTCTCTCTCTGTCTCTCTCTCTCTGTCTCTCTCTCTCTCTCTCTCTCTCTCTCTCTCTCTCTCTCTCTCTCTCTCTCTCTCTCTCTCTCTCTCTCTCTCTCTCTCTCTCTCTCTCTCTCTCTCTCTCTCTCTTTCACTTCACCAGGGCTTTTACGATATATGGCACATTCGTCGTAAACTAGAGGAGGGAGCGGAGGCAGAAATACGTGGCAAGTAGAACACGAAGATCTACCCATGCAGTTTACTATACACTCAAGGGATAAGAATAACGAAGTACCTCTCACGCTATTTCGGACCTTTGGTGACCTCCGCCGAAGGGCTAAGGTGCTGCGTTCCGCGTCTCCGTTCGAGCGGGCTGTTCCTCTTCGTCATGTATAGGCCTTTCCTTTCGCAATACATGTTTTATTTGTCTGTTTCAGAGTTTATTGCCCTCTTCTCTGCTCCTCTTTTACATGATATGGTTTAACGTTGCGTCTATCTGTCCCTATTTATTGCTGCTATTTACATATTCATCGATCTACGGGCATGGGTGTGGCTTTGGTCACTAGGAGCACTTCTGTCTACATCCGGAGTCTCCCTCGACTTTCTTGACTCCATCTCTACTCTCCATTCCTTCGTATTCTATGTCCCCCCCTCCCTCTCTCCCTCTCTCTCTCTCTCTCTCTCTCTCTCTCTCTCTCTCTCTCTCTCTCTCTCTCTCTCTCTCTCTCTCTCTCTCTCTCTCTCTCTCTCTCTCTCTCTCTCTCTCTCTCTCTCTCTCTCTCTCTCTCTCTCTCTCTCTCTCTCTCTCTCTCTCTCTCTCTCTCTCTCTCTCTCTCTCTTTCTCTCTCTCTCTTCTGTGGCCGCTTGCCCCCCTTTCGCGATTTTTCTCGACGCTCGTCATCTTTAAACGTTTCTCGATCGTTTAACAACTCCTGGAATCGTTTCCCATGTTTTCCAGAGGTGGGACGTGGCAATAAAAGGATGGAAAAATATCTGGATAAGGAAAAATAAAGACTGAATGTAAATAAAGCTGAGACGGTCGTAGCCAAGCCAAGGCAGGGAGGCTGGGTGGGAGACGAAGTTGGAGAGGAAAGAATAAATGTTGAGAACCAAGTTAGGCACAAGGAAGAGACCGGGACACCAAAAAGTCAAATAGAAGGAAAGGGAAAGAGAGCAAGAGAGAGAGAGAGAGAAAGAGAGAGAGAGACAGACAGACATACAGACAGACAAACAGACAGACAGACACCAAAAAGTCAAATAGAAGGAAAGGGAAAGAGAGCAAGAGAGAGAGCAAGAGAGACAGACAGACAGACACAGACAAGTAGTCGCAGACAGACAAGCAGTCACAGACAGACAGATACACTGACAAACATACAGGCAGACAGACATAGACAGACAAGCAGACAGGCACACAGACAGACAGATAGACAGACAGACAGACAGACAGACAGACAGAGGGAGTGGTGGAGAGAGAGTTATTAGAAATAGAAAACGTAAAAAGTTTGGAAAAAAGTATGGGAGCAGTGAAAGTTAGTGATGAAAAGAGAGAAGGGGAAGGAAGAAAGAGAGGAAGGAATAAGTGAAAGAGAGAGAAATAGAGGGAGAGAGAGAGAGAGAGAGAGAGAGAGAGAGAGAGAGAGAGAGAGAGAGAGAGAGAGAGAGAGAGAGACGAATCTGTCTCTGCTGAAAGTGGGAAAGGGGATAGAGGGGATGGAGGAGGAGGAGAAGGAGGAGGAGGAAAAGGAAGAGGAGGAGGAGGAGGTGTTAGCGGTCCATGTTATCTATGGCCCAGTTTTACATTGGAGAGGAGCGCATTACCATTAGAATGGCGCTTGTACACGTCCGAGGCGAGTTCCATCGTACTGTTTGCCTCTGCCCTGTCCCCCGAAGTAAACTGGTGCTAGTTGCGAAACCTCTGCAGTGGGAGGCACCCTTGGGAGTTTTTTTTTTTTGTTCCCACTCCTGAAGCTTCTGCAACCTTTGGTGTTGCACTGGGAGGAACTATTGGGGACTTTTGCAACCTCTTGTTTTGCAGTGGGGAGGCAGTTAGTTGTGCAATGCCCCGTGATGGCGGCGGTAGGCGAGACTGCAAGTTGCGAAACCTCTGCAGTAGGAGGCATCCTTGGGAGGTTTTTTTTTTTTCCCACTCCTGAAGCTTCTGCAACCTTTGGTGTTGCACTGGGAGGAACTATTGGGGACTTTTGCAACCTCTTATTTTGCAGTGGGGAGGCAATGCCCCGTGATGGCGGCGGGAGGCGAGACTGCAAGTTGTGTAACTTCTGGTGGGAGCAATGGGAGGCTCTCTTGGAAGGTCTGTGGGCTCTAGTGTCACAGAAGGAGGCATTACTGAATGTTTTCCAACCTATGGTGATGTGGGAGCTCCTGGGCGTTGGGTATGCTGGTGTCAAGAGCGCCGTTAAGGTCGCGATAATGTAGCTATGCAGAGATACAGATGTTATTTTGCGTTGTGCATCTGTTTAATAGCGCATGTGCTGCCTAGGAGGCTATATCGTTGAAGGGGATGTGCATGGTCCTAGCGTTAGATATGATGATGAGTATGAGAGTAGAGAGTTCGTGATTTTGGTAGCTGTGTAGCTGGTTTATCGTTTATGGTGTAAATTATGGGCAAAGAAAAGACGGAATTGGTGTTGAGGTAGTGGAGAACATGTGCCATCATCGGCACGAGAGCTCGTAATGTTCTTGGCATTAATTATAAAGGCAATCTTAGTTCGCGGTAGTTGACATACTCGAACTGGTAGATAAATTAGAGGGAAGGGGCTGCCGAGACTTCTCGTGGGCGTTCCCTTTCTACGCCCACCATCTACGCCCACTCACCACCACCTCTGTCTCCACCCCATCCTCTTCTCCAGCCTTAACCTCGAAGGCCTCACCTGCCCATGATTCTTTTTTTTTTCCGAAATTGACCTGATGTCAAGGACCTGCATCTTCATCTCGCCTCATCTCGAATACTTACAGCATCACTCAACAGGCAATGGAACCTTTCACACCAACGTTAGGAGCTTCCTTTCTCTCTCCTCATCTCAAATACCCATAACTCCTCCCTTAACCAGAGGAAGACGCCTTCCAGGCTGTGTTAAGACCCTCCCCCTTCATCTTGAATACTCACAGCATCCCTTGCCAGCAGAGGGAACTTTCCTTGCCAACCATAAGAACCTCCCACCTTCATCTCACCTCATCTCGAATACTCACAGCAGAAGAAACCAGCAGCAGAAACCTTTCACGCCAACCTTAAGAACCTCCCCTTCATCTCGCATCCCGAATGCTTGCAGCATCCCTCCAACCACGGCCCTCCTACCTCCTCTCTCTCTGCCTCCACTCCGCCTCACCTCCATTTTCCTCTCACCGCCATCTCACTTCCACCTTCCATTCCTCCGCCTCCAAATCCCGCCCACCTCCTGTGTCCCTCCCATCCATACCTCACTCCACCTCCACGTCCCTCCATTTCACCCCACCTTAACCCTCCTTCCACCATCATCTCTCTCTCTCACCTCCTCCACCTCCTGTTCACCTCCCTCCCACCTGCATCCCTCCCTTCCACTCATAGCCACCACTCCACACTTCCACCCATCGAGCCCTCGTCGTCGTTGTCGCCGCCGCCGCCGAAGCCAGAACCGGCTTGCAGACGGCGGCGACGGTGAAGGTCAGATTGAAAAAAAAAAAAAAAAAAAAATCGTTATGGCTTGCCGTGGTCGAAGTAATGAGGCAGAGGTCGCTGGTTGATGCTGACATCGAGACATCGCCTTCCGTCGGTGGGGACTAACAGATGGAGTCTAGAGATTCTTACGTAAACCTAACTTATGCGATGTTGTTACCTAGCTTCCCCGTGATTACATTAGCAGTGGATAAAATCGATAGGTATTACCTAACTAGCACCAGTTTCTTTGTTTCTTCCCCCACTATGAAGTCACTGATGGAGTCTAGAGCTTCTCACGTAAACCATACTTATGCGATGCTGTTACCTAGCTTCCCCGTGACTACATTAGCACTGGATAGAATCGACACCAGCTAGCACCAGTTTCTTTGTTTCTTCCCCCACTATGGAGTCACTGATGGAGACTAGAGGTTCTTACGTAAACCATACTTATGCGATGCTGTTACCTAGCTTCCCCGTGACTACGTTAGCACTGGATAGAATCGACGGATAGAATCAACTAGCACCAGTTTCTTTGTTTCTTTCCCCACTATGGAGTCACTGATGAAGTCTAGAGGTTCTTACGTAAACCATACTTATGCGATGCTGTTACCTAGCTTCCCCGTGACTACATTAGCACTGGATAGAATCGATGGGTATTCACCAACTAGCACCAGTTTCTTGGTTTCTTTCCCCACTATGGAGTCACTGTTTGGGGTCTTAGGGATCTGTGGGCCACAGGTTGAGAACCACTAGACAAGGGATGCGTAGGTGGTTGGCTGACGTCCCATGATTAGACTGAGGGGGAGGGGGGTTGCCATCCTCCTGTGCAGATGAGAAAGCGAGAGACGACCGAACTGGTTGAGGAAGAATTGTGTAATA
>NC_134785.1:8055994-8060994 GCF_046742065.1 Oratosquilla oratoria | reverse complement strand
GCCTCCTCAACACCACACCTCTCCAAACACCCCTTCCCCCCCTTCCCCCCTTCCCCCCTTCCCCCCACTCCCCCACCTTCCCCTCTCTCTGTGTGCTCCCTCGGGGCTATTGAAACACTCATGGCCTTCTCTTATTCTCTTTTTCTTTCTAACTCTCTCATTCTCTTTCATTTCTATGGGCTTGGCTTCATTAGCATGGCTCGTTATTCATGTAGTGTTATGTCTGTGCCCTTATGGTTTTGTCTGCGTCTCTAGTGCCCGTTGTCTGGTGTGTTAGTCTCGTGAAGTGTCTTCTTCCAATTACTCTCTGTATTACGTTGATGCCTCCATGATGCCTGTGTTAGGTAATGTATGCCTAAATTAACCCATGATGGCATTTGTATTTCCAGCAGAAGTAATTTTTTTTTTTTTTTATGACCCAGGATTTTGTATGCCCCTTAATGGCCTCGGCATGATTTGTATGACCTCAAACGCCCTTAGTGTGATTTGCATGCCCCCATAATGTCTATAGCATAATTTGTATGCCCCCGTAATGTCTACAGCATGATTTATGCGTCCCGTAATACCAATGGTGTGACTTGTATGACCCTCTAACCCCATTAGCGTGATTTATTTTTCGTAGAATACTCGTGGTTTGATATGTATGCTTCATAATTCCACTAGTGTGATTTATGTGCCTTGTACCGCGTTTGGTATTCCTCTTGGGTAGCGTATGGTTAGTATACTAGAGTCAGCATATCGTGATCTGTCCTAATCCACCCATCCCATCTAACTTTGGGCACCGATGAGGTCTTGTTTACAGAGGAATAATCAAGAGATTAATATATTCACTTTAATTATGAAAATTATTTATGGATATCTTTATATTTCCGATATAATGTGATAAATACGATAACACAGGAACACGCAAAGATAAACTTGGTTAAATGCATGAGTTCATATACCCGGTGTGTGTGTGTGTGTGTGTGTGTGTGTGTGTGTGTGTGTGTGTGTGTGTGTGTGTGTGTGTGTGTGTGTGTGTGTGTGTGTGTGTGTGTGTATTCACCTCGGATCTGCTGCAGTCTCTGTCGAGACAGCCAGACACCACCCTACGGCAGTGAGCGCAGAGCTCATTATTTGCCGATCTCTGGGGTAGGTCTGTGTGTGTGTGTGTGTGTGTGTGTGTGTGTGTGTGTGTGTGTGTGTGTGTGTGTGTGTGTGTGTGTGTGTGTGTGTGTGTGTGTGTGTGTTCCTTATCATCTGCATTCTGTTGTGAGCAGCAATCACTCGAAGTGGGTACATCGCTGCAGGTGAGCCTGTCTGAGCATATCGTGTGACTCAACTTCATTTGAACACGTGCCCTGTGGCTCGTTAAAGTCTGACGTTCTTATACGAGTGATACAAATTAATTACAAAGATTGAAGAAAGAGTATTAAGATTTTTCAGAAGAAAAAAAAGAGTCGGTGAAGAGGATGTCAACTAGCATCGCAGAATTGTGAGAACTTCCTGGAAAATATAGTAAAATGTGTTTGGGAGACAGGAGATACTAATATTTGTCGTCAAAAGACGCTAGAAGCTGGGCTTATAGTTTACATGTTTCTCGTAAAAAATCATAATATTAAGTATTTCTCAGAAAGGGAGTGGAACTATTTTTGTTAAAGAAATGGTGATATAACACGTGGATACGTAACTGTAGGAAGTTATGCTGTAACACTTTAGAACTCAGAAAGGACTTTGATCAAAGATTTTTTAGATTCTATGAATCCAGATGACTTTATTTGAAGATTGTGAGAGTACTTTGTTATCCCAATGGAGCACAATCGGGGCGTTGAATATTTTCTTCTTGCTAATATTGGATGATATTTGGTTTATCATTGAAAAACCCCAGGTCCTGAAAAAGGTTACATATATACGTATATGTGTATGTGTTATCTCCATATGTATGTGCAGGTAGACCTGATGGTTTTATCATATTACAAAGAATAAGTTAATCTTACCAAAGGAAATTGCGTAGGTGATATCAACACGTCAACTTAGCATCAAAACCTCACCCGATCTTTGCGCTTTGAAATCCCATCCTATGTTTCATATATACGTATCCTGCTTGCAGGACTTTAGTCCATCATCCTACAATCCTGCATCACCCCCTGCTTAGTTAATTCTCCAACCGTCTGACTAAGAGCATTAGAAAACCGTTGTTTGCCTTAGGAGAGAGGGTAGCTCTTTATATAGTGCGTGCAAGAGAGGAAGAGTTTTTTTCTTGTGGTGGTTTGTGTGTAGTTGAAGAGTCTAGTGTTCTCCCCTTTTGTGTATATGCTGGAGGGAGAACGCTCCGTGTGATGTATACCTTCTGTGGAAGGGAAAGTGCTTTGTGTGTGAGGAGGAAATGGTTGCAGGTAATGCACGCCAAGGTGGGTGTAAAATTTATCGAATGGGAGTTGGGTCAAATGTTTCGGGGCTGGTATGTGAGAAAGGGGGGGGAGGGGAGGGGAGGGGTTATGATTTACGGGGCAAAGGGGTTCTGCTATTGCTTCCAGTGAGCTCGAGGAGAGCGGGGAGTGATTTGTGTGGCGCGCTGGGACAAGGTTTTGATTTCTTCCTACGTTTTGCAGCCTGGATTTACCAATTTCGGCGACGGTCTCGTGTTGTTCCTCTCCTCTAACAGATGACAACATCTTTGCTGCATGATTACCAATTTTCGATGAAATTTTAGAACCCGGATGAAGAATTACTGACACGCAAACTGACCTCTGATATATCAGAACTGTACAAACATATGTATCTTTCGTTGTAGAGTGTTTAATACCTGTATATATACAGTAGCTCCGTTAAAATATATATACTTTTTGTAGACAGAATTGTATTAACGCAACTCTAAGGAAATATATTTTGTATAGTTCTGATATATCGTCATTTAAGTTCATACCCTTGAGCTGAGTCTGTTTAAGAACAGTGAAAGGGTATATGTAAAGGATTTGAGAGGTGTTATCTATCATGATGGTTATATAGAAACGCGTTACGTAGGCAGTAGCTCTCAATTGTGAATGTGAGGTATTTTGTTGATTTTTCTTATTTCATTTATTTACATTTTTAATCAAAAAATTCCAAATATGAGCCTTCATTGCAATAGTATTTTTCATGCTAATTATGTACAGAAATGTTAGGTGGGTATGTGTGTACATGAAAAATATATTATTTATCCAAGGGGAAATTTTGAGGACATGATGAGCTTCACGAATATACATGTGGGAACTACAATGTTTGTACTCGTCATTCAAGCAAATTAGTTTATAGATGTCTACTGTGATCAGCACCAGACAAATTTATTCTTCTGAGAGATGGACGTGATCCAGAAAAGGTCTCTCAGTTGATCAAAACTGTTTCGGCTCTGGTCCACACTATAGACACCCTCCACCACACAACACCACTCCACGGTACACCGCACCACACCACACCACACCACACCACACCACACCACACCACACCACACCACAAAATACCCCCCCCCCACACACACACACTCATCGCCACCACCCCCACCCCCACCACCACCCCACAACAGAAAACAAAACCTGAGAGCTTCCGTCCCCTGAGTGAAGATGGGCATTCCTTTGGGTCTTAAAGAATATAACATCGAAGGATACGAGATGGAAGAAATTAATGTCATGGGTAATGAAGGTAGAGGTCTCTTGATATACGTGAAAAGGGGCATCGAGTATAGCAAAGTTGATCTGGTATCATGTTTCTGTGAATATTGTTGCCAGGAAATCACGCTTCAAGGGGAGGAACTTGCTTTAACCCTTGTATATCTGAGTCCAAACAGCCAGGAGGAAAACGATCATTTGTTGCTGGACTTACTGGAAGAGGACTTGATCCTCGTTTTGAGTCATTTGTATTGAAAGGAACTATATCTAATAATCCTAATGGAAAGTCAACAGTGTAAATGTTGATCTGAAGTCATAGGCGTAAGCCTCTTCCAGGAAGTCTTCTATGTATTCTAAGTATTCTATGTATGTATTCTATGTACTCTATGCATTGGGTCACTGGAAGATAAATATAATAATCTGTTGCCAATCAGGACAGAAGGACAAATGTATCATCTAGTGCAGAAGTGGTCTGTGTTAAGAGAACTCACTTTTTAGTTGGTCTTCCTCTGCACCAGGATAACGTGAAGATGAAGCCCAGCTTCTGGTGGATTCGTAAGATTCGAATGCAAGAGTACACGAATAATCCAGAGACGAAGTGGTTAACCACGAGAAAGAAGATGAAGATGAATAAGAAAATGAGTCGAGCTGAAGTGGCGTAGAGGGGCTCCGTGTGTGTTCAACTCTTGAGGTGACGAAAAGTCTCGTAGAGAGGTTGTACTGTGCCGGCACTCCAAGAAACTCCTTTTCACTTCTGCGGGGGGACTCCTTCGACTTGACTCTGTATCTCTCTCTGGCTGCAACGGTGCCGCGATTTCAGAACTCCCTTACCCGCTTTTCGAGAATTACTTTTTGTTCTTTTTTTTTCTCGTTTCGTTCCTGCTGCTGTTGCTCGCCGAGATTCCTTCAGTTCCTGCGTGCCTCGCTGACAAGTCACGTCTCCCCACCTCTCCCCTAACCCTTTCTCTCTCTCTCTCTCTCTCTCTCTCTCTCTCTCTCTCTCTCTCTCTCTCTCTCTCTCTCTCTCTCTCTCTCTCTCTCTCTCTCTCTCTCTCTCTCTCTCTCTCTCTCTCTCTCTCTCTCTCTCTCTCTCTCTCTCTCTCTCTCTCTCTCTCTCTCTCTCTCTCTCTCTCTCTCTCTCTCTCTCTCTCTCTCTCTCTCCCTCCCTCCCTCCCTCCCTCCCTCTCTCTCTCTCTCTTATCTTCTTCCTTACATCTTCAATTCACACCTTACCTCCTTAACCTTTCTTTCTATACTTCGCTCTTTTTCACCTCGGCTACTTCCTCTCCACTCATTTGCCATTGCCTTATTGCAGAAAGTTTTATTTTCTATTTTTTAAGAAATTTCTTTCCTCTCAGTGACTCCTGATATCAAATA
>NC_134785.1:8035994-8048494 GCF_046742065.1 Oratosquilla oratoria | reverse complement strand
GTGTGTGTGTGTGTGTGTGTGTGTGTGTGTTAGTGAGGAGAGTAGGATCCTTCAGTCTGGAGTCAAGATGTTTGATGTGCGCTCTAAGATAGCCCGTCCTCTCTACCGTCTTAATGTGAGGGGACAAGACGTTTCGTCTATGCTGCTTTTGTTTCCTAGTACATGATGACATCACAATGGGGAAGTGATATCATAAAACAGACGTACAGTTGGGAAGGAAGTTTTTTGTATATTTCATGTATGTGTGAACGCGTTTATGAGCCTGGATTTTTTTTTTTCGTTGTAATTTTGTTTTATATTTTTCATATTCATCTTTATTTATCTATTTTTGAGGAATGTAAGCATGTAGTAATCTTCCTTACACATGTAACTGAATTATTTTGTTCTTCCTTTCAAGAAAAAGTCTGCTGTCAGCTGTGATAAAGGCATCAGAAAACTTTATATCCAATCTGTTCAACAGTTCTTTCCTACATCGGGTATTAGAGCAGCACAGGCCCATAAGAGAGCCAACAAACTTCATCTAATAAAGTTCTTTGTTCAGCCACATGACCTTGCTGTCTTAGACTTGTGTTTCCGATACAGACTGAAGTAAGCTAGGAAGCAAATCATGATACCCCTACTTTGTACTCTAATGAACTTTATGGCGGAAAAAAAAAAAGTTTCCCACTTAAAAAACGAGACCTCAGGCAGCAACAAGAAAATTGCCCGAAAATAAGGCTCCGCTGGAAAAAAAAGAAAAAAAAAAAAAGGGAGGAGTGTTGGCTATAAAAAATGGACTCAGTCATCAGCCAAGTAGCCAACTGTTTCTGGGCGAGCGTTGGGAGTTGCTCGACTTTTGGAGCTAATGAAATTAATGAAAACGTGAGCTGAAACTCCTTTCTCGCTCAGGACTTCATCCTCAGAACCCCTCCACCCTCCACCCCCACCCCTCCACCTCCCTCCTCCACCTTTTGAGCGAGATGGAGGACCTTTTTCCACCCAGTTCCAGTAGTTCGCCGTTGGTTCTCCTTCAGGGACCAGCTGGAACGGAGTTCTGTGACCCTGCGCAGATGGTTGACAGCTAAAGACAGCAGGTAAAGGTACAAGGGAACCTGGCCGGGGTCCAGTCCAGGTGGTTGAGGACCCAGGGTAGCTGGTTGAGGACCAAGTTCAGCTGGTTGAGGATCTAGGCAGCTGGTCAAGATACTAAGGCAACTATACATGGATTGACATTGAGAGGGTTGAGGATTAGATTCAAGTTCCACTTCTGTACCTTTTCATTGCGCAGCGATTCCCTATCGTTTGAATAAAACTATCCTGCCTAGTGTAGGCCTTATGGTCTCTTGCAGTCTCCTTTATTCTTATGTTCTTATGTTCAACGGCAGGAAGAGTAGATTAGCAGTCAAAGGACATAACATGAATAAAGTAGAAAATGGAGTATTAGAAGTTCAGTTTTATCATGGGTAAAGGAAAGGTAAGGATTAGTCTGTGTGTGTGTGTGTGTGTGTGTGTGTGTGTGTGTGTGTGTGTGTGTGTGTGTGTGTGTGTGTGTGTGTGTGTGTGTGTGTGTTTGTGTTTGTGTGTGTAAGGGGGTATGCGTGTGTACGTGCGTGTGTGTGGCGTATGGGTAGGTGGGTAACAGGTTACAAGGCTCAATCGTGACGGTCAAATTATTATTTTTTTTTATTAATATTACTGCTGGTATTATAATGTGTCAGAAAGACGTAGAGGTACATGAGGCGCCCAGTCTCCTCCCAATCCTCCTCCTACTCTTCAATCTCTTCCTCAACTCCTCCTCCTCCTTTCTCCTCCTCCTTCCTCGTTCTCTTCTTTTTGCTCCTTTTCGTCGTACCCCAGATATTTTCCTTTCTCCTACTCCTCCCTACTCTTCCTCCTTCTTACTCTCTTCTCATCCTTACTTATCATCTCCCAGTTTCTTTTTTAATTGCCTTATATTCGATAAAATCTTCTCACGGAGGGTTGAGTACCAAGTGACTGAAAGAAAGTTGTTGCGACACCCGTACACCATTATGGGAACCCAAGCAAACAGAGCAGCGCCCTCGCCCAGCAAGTTTGAAATCGCTTTCAGATGAGCAGGACAAAGTTGTGATTGGATTTAAAGTCGCGGGCTGTCTTGAAGATAATCTAATTATTGTATGTGTATAATGTAACTTTGTGAGTATTTTTTTCTTCAAAATTCAGTCATGTTGATTTCACTTGTAGACATTATCTATCGCTTCTCAAAGCTTTTCCGATGGAAGAGATCGTAGAGTGGTAGACCATAACAACTTGCAATAGACGTTGCTAGATGTGCGGTTTCACTTGATTGACCATATTTGTTGCATTCATTTCTGAACTTATTCGTTGTATAGGGCAGTGGGATGGCTACTCAAGATGCCAAATTGCGTTGATACGGACACAGCAAACGCATTACTCGTGAAGAGTAGTGAAAGGGAGCAAAGAAAAGTCCTAAAAGTAGGTTTTTTATAAAGTACAGAATAAATGGATGAATACGTAAGAATCGTATTAGAGAAATTCAACATGGAGAAACTTAGAATCCTTGCCTCTCTGTGTTCTTATTCAGGTATTAACTAGAAAACAAATCTCAAATTGAGTAATATCACGTATAAATCATTCTAAAGGAAAAACTTGTCAGAGGAATGCTGTTGGAATGAAAACATAATTTATTTGTAACAAGACCCAGATTGTGTTGAAGAACGGACGGTCTTATATTAAATAAACCCAAATAGCATAGGGCATAGTTAATTGCACATAATCCATCATAATATCTTTGAAAATGTAAATAGGTTTACTTACTGAAAAGAGGGCAGAAATGGACACAAAATGGCATATCTAAGGACAAAATTGTACCTGTTCATAGTTAATGTCGTAATTTGAGTTAAGCAGCGCAATTACTTTCTCCTTTATGAAATATATAAGAGAACTACGAGCAGCTCAGACACGCTTAGTCCCTCAAACTAATCTAGATTCATATCAAATCTCATATAGCTAGATCAAATAAGCGAGATTATTCATAATAGTGTCAGTTAATAGAAAGCTCCGGAATCATTAAAGTTTATTAATATAGAGGTTAATAGAATACTTACGACAGTGTGTTAGGTTATCTACTACATACTGGTAGAACAGAATGACCCTACAAGGAGAGTGTAGACTTGATCTCTCTGTCTTTGGAGTAGATGTACAGTATAACCTCATAACCAAAGTCAATCTATTTATTTATTTTTTTTTTTATCTAATGGTCTCTGGTGACCTTAAAGCACCAGAATAAGATAGTTCCAGTATTACTGGTAAATTATTAGGCACTAGCCCAGTATTCTCAGTCAGTTCTGGAGAAATATTTTATTTGCTCAAGTAGTACTGTGCGAGATCAAACCGGCTGGGTACCTCCGTCCCTTCAGGCCGTCTCATTTTGATCTACATTTTTTCCTCCCAAGATTTGTGCTACCACGGAAAAAAGAAATTCTTGGAAACTCAATTAATATGTGAATTTAATTTTCCTAGCTGAGCTTTGATAGGTTTCCATACCAACGTTGATTAAAAAATATATATTTCGTAAATGAAAATGAATTACTTCTGAAAGATTTAGTGATTTTATGACCTCGTCCTTGATTGTTTCTGGATACGTGTCCACGACGGTCCCTTTATAAACGGGTCCCGTTGACGCATTTGTGTCAACTAACCACGTTCCAGCCATATGCTATCACTCTCTCCATCCCTCTCCCTCTTCCTACGCGCGCTCTCTCTCTCTCTCTCTCTCTCTCTCTCTCTCTCTCTCTCTCTCTCTCTCTCTCTCTCTCTCTCTCTCTCTCTCTCTCTCTCTCTCTCTCTCTCTCTCTCTCTCTCTCTCTCTCTCTCTCTCTCTCTCTCTCTCTCTCTCTCTCTCTCTCTCTCTCTCTCTCTCTCTCTCTCTCTCTCTCTCTCTCTCTCAATCTCTCTCTCTCTACACACACACACACACACACACACACACACACACACACACACACACACACACACACACACACACACACACACACACACATATATATATATATGTATATATATATATATATATATATATATATATATATATGTATATATATATTTATGTATATTTATATATATATATATATGTGTGTGTGTGTGTGTGTGTGTGTGTGTGTGTGTGTGTGTGTGTGTGTGTGTGTGTGTGTGTGTGTGTGTGTGTGTGTGTGTGTGTGTGTGTGTTTATTTATTTATCTATTTATTTACTTATTCACTTTTTCTTTGCAATAAAGAGTAAATGATTTCTACGAATGTGAGATTGACCTTCAAAACCTCTACAAGAAACAGGAAGAAAACCCAATGTCCTCATCCATACAGATCGTATGCAGCAGAGCATCACACTAATATGTACCCTTTGCTAGGTTTGTAATAAACGCCTTGCATTATCTTTCGATTTCTTTCTTTAATAAATCTTACTTTATTTTGTCCTCTCTTTCCTTGGCCTCCGATGTGTAGTTTTGTCCATGTTTTCTTTTCTTTTGCGAATTTTCACCTCTAGCCTTCCCACTCCTAACGCTGTTGTTGTGAACCGTATCTAAACCATGTTAAGTTCTTGTGAGTGGATTCATGTACGTATTTACTTTGTTTTGCTAAGCTCCCAGGGCGGCTTTGCCTTTCGCCGCACGCTCCCACTGATACGTTGGGATGAGATGCTTAAGGGAGAAGAGGGAGGATGGATAAGGACGAGGGCTGAGGGAGTGTAGAGGATGGATAGTCTGGGGAGCGCGGGTGGGGGGGAATGGCCGCTTAGTTGTACTGCCTTGGCCGCGCCTCCTGGGGTGGTCCTCAAAACAAGGTTCTGACCAAGTGTCCGCATACCTTTTTTATTCCTTTATCATATCGTATGAACCCACTACGACTTAGAGTAGTAGAGTTTGTATACGCGGTTCAAGCTGTTTTTGCCACGGATAATGAAGGTTTCTTGTGCGTATCAAATGCGCTTGTATCATGCAGCGTTACCATTTGATGTGGTTGGTGTGAGTATTAGCGCCCGCGCGCGTCTGTGTGTTTGTTTGTGTATATGTGGAAAGAGTGACAGAGAGAAAGAGAGAGACAGAGATAGATGGACAGACAGACAAACAGGCAGATATATAGACAAATATATACAGACAGATAAACAGACAGACAGACGGATAGGCAGACAGACAGTAAGACACACACATACACACACACACACACACACACACACACACACACACACACACACACACACACACACACACACACACACACACACATGAACAGTCAGACAGATAGACAAGCAAATAGAAAAATAGGCAGACATACATACATACATACATACATACATACATACATACATACATACATACATACATACATACATACATACATACATACGTACATGCAGACAGACAGACAGACAGTTAGACAGATAGACAGATAGACAGACTGATTGATTTATTGATGCCGCGATAATTTGCGCCTTTATCAATGCAACTCGACGTTCCCGTGTTTCCTGTCCATCTTTGAGGGAAAAAATAAGCGACTGGATTTTGCCATAGCAAGTATTACGTCGCAATCACGGAATCAAGATAT
This sequence comes from Oratosquilla oratoria, assembly GCF_046742065.1. Classification (NCBI taxonomy): domain Eukaryota; kingdom Metazoa; phylum Arthropoda; class Malacostraca; order Stomatopoda; family Squillidae; genus Oratosquilla; species Oratosquilla oratoria. Next base: position 8,042,914 of record NC_134785.1, on the reverse strand, counting down.
TACAAGTTCAATTCTCGCTCGTCAGACTATTCTTTTTTTTTCAAAATATGACATAATTTTCTTCTTCTTTCGTCCATTTTGTTTGTACTCATTTGCTTCCTACATATGAAAGGTTTATACTTAGTTCGTGGTTCTTATTCAATGTCTCGAATTCTTTTCCGCATGACCTTTAATCAAAATCTTTATACATTACTGTAGATATAATTATATATATTTGAAGTATATCTCTTCTTTTGTCTTATTCTATCAGTTGTTTTAAGAAACGATTAGACAACTTTATGGATGGGGATGACAGGTGGTGATGGATACGGAGCTGCCTAGTGTGGGCCTTATGGTCTCTTGCAGTCTCCTTCATTCTTATGTTCTTATGTGGCGAAGTACAGACGATGGTCCACGTCCTCCGGGAATGTCCATTGAATCCCCATTGCTCCAACTAAGACTTTAGGGAAGCAAATGAAACTGCCCTTATATGGACACGGTTCTGGTGCGACAAGATATGATGATGTTCTTATGTTCTTATGTAATGCATGTGGGCTGGTGGGAGATTTGCCCCGCACACACTTAAACAGTTAACGATGATGGTCGTAGAGAGGAACATTAATGTTTGTGAATCTACATGCTTAGAATTCATTATATGAGCAGTATTTCAGACACAGTTTCCGCGCGTTCCTGCACATGGTAATACACACACAGATACACATACACACACACACACACACACACACACACACACACACACACACACACACACACACACACACGCACGCACGCACGCACCCACAGAGACACACGCACCCACACAAACACACACACAGACACAAACACACACACACACACACACACACACACACACACACACACACACACACACACACACACACACACACACACACACACACACACACACACACACACACACACACACACACACACACACACAAACTTATAGAGTATTGCCACGTGCGTGCAGCCCATTGTGTTGTTCAGGCGCTCTCTTTTTCTCTGGATTTTGTGGCCCCGTGAAGGAACTCATTCTGAAATCTCTTTCATTTTCTTGAGGTAATTTATTACGATTTTCTTTTCTTTTCCCTCCCCATTTTATGCAAATCACAATTCAATATTCCTTTTGACGGCTGGAATTAGATGATAGATTCATGAGCTCCAGTCGAAGACTTTACCGTTACTTATTATTATTTATTTATCTATTTATTTAACATGTTAATTATAAACCTTATTTTAGCGGCGGAGGAGAATTGTATGATTCCAAAGAGGTTTCTTAAATGTTTAAAGACGAAAAGGTCCTTTGATATATTTCAATCTTATGATAACTATTTTCGGTCTGTGGCTTTGAAGTTTTCGTTTGTCTCAGGCGGGGGATGGAATTTCTTTACGCAAAAGAAGTCAAAGACATTGTTTTGCAAAACCTTTATACCCACACCATCCACCCAACCCCCAGCTGCTTACTCATCCCCCGTGGTCAAAGCCCTGCTAATTACCCCCTTTGGTGGGAACTAATTTTCCCGACAAACTGACAGGATTACGGCAAGGGTACCACATGTATTAAATTGCTTTTTGCTTATCCAATTACCGGACTTAGTCCGCTAGCGTCGATGCTGAGCGGTCGGGGCAGGAGATGACGAGATGAGGGAGGAAATTTAGAGGGAACTTGAATTAGCGACGCAAGGAAGGAAAGGGATGAAAATCGTGGGAGCCTAGAGAGCTAATCAATGTCAATTTGGCGACGCTGAAAACGTGAACCATCCGAATTTTCGGGGAAATTAATCAGATATGAAGCAAGACAGAAATAACTCTTATTTTCTCGTGGCCCAACGAGATGGCGAGGTATGGGAAGCCATGATTCTGTACGGCTGCATGCATAGGAACCTGCACCAACGCAATGTGCAGTGGCGTATACAATATCTTACATGAGCTTGGGCACACTACGGACACAGAATCAAGAAAAAATTTCCGTTAGTGACCTGAATATTTGCTTTATATATGGAAAACATTTCAGCAAGCTGCTAGGAGTTGCAAAGTAATATTAAGAATCACAGGATGGTTCGAGTATACTGCCTCAGACTCGGCTGGAACAACATGTATCGAGAGGCAATGTTATTTCTTCGAATGAAAATGACAGAAATAGGATAAGCTTATCATACATCTTTTTCATATCAATGACCTCGCATTATCTTTCTTATCTTATTTTCTAACGCGAACCTCCTTGTCAAAGTATTTTCTTTAATGCAGGTCACTTTATATTTCTTTATAACTTATGATAGATCAATTAATTTTTATTGCATTTCCAAATTCGAGCCGTGCAATTACTCTTTTAATACATTTTATATCTTATTCAGTTAAGGATTAAGGTTAAGAAGCGGAGGGGGTTGCCTTACCCCTGCTGCCTCTCTGGGCCCCTACGCTAGGGACCTGGACATCGCGTTGTTAAACACGTCCTTAAAGGACATGACCTGATGGCGAGGAAGGTCAAGGCTGAAGTGAAGCGAGGTCAGAGGGAAATGGAGAACATCCTCTGATAAACCGTGACAAACCGGAAACTCGGAATGAAAGGTTCCGAACAGAGTTGTGGGTTCGAAGTGGGGGTTAGGGGGAGAGGGGGGAGGGGGGGACCAGGACTGATGTACCAGCACAAGTGGTCTCATGGTCATCGATGAATCTTTCATGTTGGACTTCGATCTCGATTTCTGAGGGAGGATCCTGTTCCTCCTGCGTTGTTGATGCTGTCGTTATTTCTCCTTTTTTTTTTCTCAGTTCCTCTCCTTAATTTCTCCTTATCTCTTCCTTTTCTTTCCCCTCCTTTTCTTCCTCCTCTTCCTATTTTTTTTACTCTGCTCTCCTCTCCTCTGCTTCCACCTTCTTTGCTTTCACCTCCTCTTCTTTCTCTTCCACTTCTTCCACTTTTTTCCACTTCTTTTTTCTCCTTTTGTCCTTTTCATATTCATCTCCTTTTCATCTTTTTGTCTCATTTCCTATACCTTTACTTCTCTTCTTTCTTTCCATTTCTTCTCCCTTTTCTTGCCTCTATTTCCTCTTCATCTTCCTCTTCTTCTTCCTCCTCTTCCTCCTCTTCCTCCTCTTCCTCCTCTTTCTCCTCTTTCTCCTCTTTCTCCTCTTCCTCTTCCTCCTCTTCCTCCTTTTTCTCTTCTTCCTCATTTTTCTCCTCGTTCGTTCTCCTCTTTCTCCTCTTCCTCATTTTTCTCCACTTCCTCCTCTTCCTCCTTTTTCTCCTCTTCCTCCTCTTTCTCCTCTTCCTCCTCTTCCTCTTTTTCTTTCCATTATTCCTTTTATTCAGCCTCTTCTTTTTTCCTCTTCTTTTTTCCTCTTCTTCCTCCTGCAGCCCTTCCCCCCACTCCTTTCTTCTCTCTTCCTTTCCTCCACGCTTCCTCTCTTTATGCTTCCAGTAAGATAACTTTGGCGTTAACCTAAAGTAAAATTATAAATTGAGTAGTAAAAGGGCCTAATTTCTTGAGTAGTTTCTTTATGTTCCTCAAATTTCGTGGAATGTACTTACTTTCATGATTTCCTATTTTCTTTTGTATAAACTTCGCAAAACAAAAGACAGCTCTTCATATAGACTGACACTTTAGTTATTCTTTGTGAATTTTATGTAATGCAGGTAAAACAGGCAATAATCTACACCGTTTTCTTGTGAATCCTTTGTTTTTCTTTGAATTGGAAAACATAATCATGTGCGTGTTGGAAATTGTTGATGTTTTTCTAAGAAATATATATGGGAACATTAATTATAAGTTTCGTTTACTGTTTTTATATTTTCCTTGTGTTATATTCATTTTTACATAATAATCATTTGTGGAGCCCTACCACACTTATATACCTGTTCTACCATTAGAAGGATGAAAGTCATACGCTGGAAATTGAAGAGAAGTGCGGGATTCGAACCCGCGACTAGGAAAATCCGAAACCCGTACGCTTCCAATTTCGCCAACAGCTCACTGGAGCATCCTACCTGATACTGAATTTAGATTTATTAATATTTACCTTCATCTATACATAGTAAATCACTATTATTATTATCATTATCTATACCCAAAATTGAATCTTAGAATTTAACAATTCGGCGTCAATCAATCAATCAATCTGCGGAGTATACCTGAGACAAAATATATAAACAAATAATTAGTTAAGACAAAAAAAAAATTCTCCAAAGATAATGATGACCTGCCTCGTCTGCAGGTCATCACACCCTGTTCTACTCCTGATAGACTTGTTGTCCGGTACCGAAGGATGTCTTTGATGAAATGGGCGCCAGCTTACCCTTTGGCCCTCCAGTCTCGGACACTCATGTCCCCCTCTTCTCTTACCGGTTTGGCCAAAGGCAAAGGGCATTCCTGAAGAGGAACCTACTCCTCCTCTTCCTCTTCCTCTCCCTCTTCCTCTTTCTCCTCCTCTTCCTCCTCCTCCTCCTTCTCCTCTTCCTCTTCCTCCTCTTCCTCCTCCTCTTCCTACTCCTCTTCCTCCTCCTCTTTCTCCTCCTCTTCCTCTTCCTCCTCCTTCTCTTCCTCCTCCTCCTTATCCTACTCCTTCTCTTCCATTTCCTCCTTCACCTCCTCCACATCTTCCGCTAATCCTCCTTTGCCACCTCCCCCACCTCATCCACCTCATCCCACCCCCACCTTGGTCAATGACTTTGTCCTTGCTGTGGTTCAACGAAGAGTATCACGATAATGCTAAGACAATCGAAAGAGTCTATATGGTATTTATTTCTTCTTCCAGAAATTGACGATTTATATATATATATATATATATATATATATATATATGTATAATATATATATATATATATTTTTTTATAAGTACCATGTGGTAAGTCTTTCAGCTATCTCATCACCAGTTAAACCCTGTTCACATTAGCGGTCTGAACCGCGTCGGCTCAATTACAATATAAGTCAATGGAGGCATGGAGACGTTTACACACAACCACGCATTTTCCATAACTATCCTGTACTACCGCGGGTTTCGCGCGGTTGAAACCGCTGACGTAAATAAAGCCTAAGAGCTGCGGAGGGTCTTCCTAACCTGAATAAAGTCTCCTTCTGGTAACCAGTATAAGAATAAGACCCTAATATAGACACAGGCGAGTCTATCGATGTAAGTCTAATCCTGCTTAGTCCTTGAGACGCTCTGTAGTCGAAGAAAGTCATCAGCCAATACCAGGAACCGAATTCAAAGAGGTTCTCAGCCGCCGCGTGAGGGTAAGAGCGACGCTCAAAACTCAGACATTCTACGCACGAACGGAATGCGTAAAGTCCTCGCTCGGGCAATAATACGCCAGCGGAGTACGTCGCTTCTTTCAGTCTCTTTATCTTTCTCTCTCTCTCTCCCTCTCTTTATCTAGCTTTATCTACTCGTATATCTATTTATCTATACATATATCCATCTATCTATATATATGTATATATATATATATGTATATTATATATTTATATATAATATGTATATATAATCTATGTATTTCTATTGACTGTACTTTTTGCACTGAAGATGTAATATACGAAAGTGCTCTGCTTGGTTAGTTTCTTTTTCCAAGTCGTCTACTTTGCATATATATATGTGTATATATATATATATATATATATATATATATATATATATATATATATATATATATATATATATATTCATCCATCTATCTATCTATCTATCTATATCTATTCATCTATATCTATCTGTTCATCTACCTTTATTACTTTGTGTGAATTGTTTTTGTGAGTACGCGAGTGTGTGTGTGTGTGTGTGTGTGTGTGTGTGTGTGTGTGTGTGTGTGTGTGTGTGTGTGTGTGTGTGTGTGTGTGTGTGTGTGTGTGTGTGTGTGTGTGTGTGTGTGTGTGTGTGTGTGTGTGTGTGTGTGTTTCCGCACGTGTTTCGTGCGTGCACGAGCGAGCGCTCATGATCCTTGCGTTTGTATAAAACGATTACAGAAATTAACATAAATAGCAGTTGTAATGAGATACTTAGGTTTCTAACAGAGCGTGATTGTTAATCCAAATACTTGTTAATTACTCTAAGTAGGGTGACACTGTAATGGATTTCATGTTGTTGGTCGACCCATGGTGTTGATTGCCCAAGAAACTATTTGAACACAGGATCTACAGTCGAACAAAGAGTCGTCACCGTAGTTAAGAAGGAGTCTTTCTACCAATAGGAAGTAGAATTCTGCATGATTTCTCTAGATAATTTTTCCTGTTATCTGGCCCATCTACAAAATATGCCACTGCTGGCGGAAGCTTTCAAAAGTACGGCCCTTTAAGTCTATCCCTGAACCAGCTCGCGGAACGCGGCCGTGCAACTTGCAATCAGTGACGCGTCCTGAACGATGGGTGAACGCGTGCAAAGCTCAACACTCGACGGGCAATGCGCCGAACGAAATCAATTAGTGACTCGCCCTACCACGGCCCCCTACCCTCCCCCCCACCTCCTCCTCCTCCTCCCTCCCGCTTTCTTCTCCCTTCCCCCTCCGCCGCCATGCACACACACACACACACACACACACACACACACACACACACACACACACACACACACACACGAACGCACAGACGCTAACGTGGAGGCTAAGGCCATTCATGCGCGCATGAGGTACGGCTGGGAAAAAAAAAAGAGCTCTTCGACGTTTTGCCGCCATGTTTTGCCGGTGACACGGTTCAGCTTACCAGTGATAGTCTTGAAAAAAGTATGTAAACAAATGACATTAATCTACCTCCTTTTCTTTATCATATGATATCAAAACTCTACACAGTCCATGAGCTCGCCAAAATGCACGTGGGTCTGATTATTCTTCGGTGGTCCGTGCGGGGTGCCAACGCCTCGTGTTGACCACGTCAGTGCACGTGCACTTGATTGGATATGGTGTAGAGGGAGAATCCCTCGTTTCCCTGTCCCCG
>NC_134785.1:8018494-8030994 GCF_046742065.1 Oratosquilla oratoria | reverse complement strand
TCTTCACGTTCGCTCATCACGCCTTCGACCATATGTCTCATTCAACTTCTTTCATCACCTTCCACGTTCCAGATTGTACATATCCGCACCGCTATCCGCTCCCACAAGCGCCTCTCCTTTCGCGTCCGTTCTTCCTCCTTTCCGTCTCTCCCCTTTCCCCCCTTTTCCTCCTCGTCACCCATTTCCACTTGGCAAGTAGTCCCCCACGCCGAGAAATCTATTTAAATTGGCACAAACCGTCAATTTATTCGTTTTCCTGATGAATTGGAAGAAGTTTTAATTAATTTTGCATTACCTGCCTGGCTACCCTCGGCACGCCCGGCCTCGCTAAATGGTGCCGTTGGGCCTACAGAACCCACCCTCTTCTCTCGGTTGCACATGTATACGCACACGTGCATAATGTGTACATGGATACACACAGATGTATGTAGAGATATACACACAAAAAGGCGCGCACACACACACAAACACACATAAATGATTTTTGGAAATTAAGGATGAAAATTAAATTGGAACTGTACATACATTTGAGACAAGGTATGATGAACACACACACACACACGCACACGCACACACACACACACACACACACACACACACACACACACACACACACACACACACACACACACACACACACACACACACACACACACACACACACACACACACACACACACACACAATATACAATAACATACACAGTAACACACAAACACACGCACACACTAACTCACACTCGCGGACCTACGTCAGCCCTCATATTCACACACGTCCACACAGGTAACCACCTCATACAATATCATCATTACAGTGGGCGTGGGATGTATTTTCTCTTGTGGTTAAGTGTCCGAAATATAGAATAGGTTATAGAAATATACATACTATACAAACTCAAATACAGAAGAGATCTTGTGATCAAAACCTCCTAGCCATTGTATGCTCATTCTCTTCATCTTCATCGTACAAGAAAACACCTGGACACCAAAGATTAAAGAAAAAAGATATATATTGCATGAATGCTGAAAATAAAGAAAAAAGTGCTCAGTGGAATGTCTAGTGTTTTAACACTGAGGAAGACATACCGAAACAAGTACATGGACGTATGACTATAATAAGATCATAAAGGGACGCATTACTCTTCTTTCTCTCTCTTTCTCTTTCTCTTTCTCTCTCTCTCTCTCTCTCTCTCTCTCTCTCTCTCTCTCTCTCTCTCTCTCTCTCTCTCTCTCTCTCTCTCTCTCTCTCTCTCTCTCTCTCTCTCTCTCTATATATATATATATATATATATATATATATATATATATATATATATATATATATATATATATATATACATATACACACACACACACACACACACACATATATATATATATATATATATATATATATATATACATATATATATATATATATATATCTATATATATATATATATATACATATATACAGGGTGTTTCTGAACTAAATCCATTTCAACTAAGTTTTATTTAATATCCAAACATGATATATTGATAATGATTACATTTATTTGAATCTGAGACAATAACAATTATATATTTCAAAGGGATAATGCATAAACTTGGAAAAAAGTAGGGTGATTAGAGAATATGCTTCAAATGTCCGTCATTAAGTCTGAGGCGATCCTGAACGCGCCGTTCAAGGTTTTTGATAACACGCCTATAGTCCTCATGACTGATGTTTTGAATGTTTGCTATTATGGCTGTTTTCAACTCTCTGGTATGGCAGTGGGGTTGGTCTTGTAGATGTCTTTGAGGAAACCCGAGAGGTAGAAGTCTAGGGCGTTCAGATCCCGGGAATGTAGTGACCATTCTGTGTCTGTTTTGCGGATGGAGATGTGTTTCCCAAAGTGCTTCTTCAACCAGTCCATTGTAATGTTTGCATTGTTCATCTTTCAGCAACATCACGTACCTCCAGCCCATCACAGAACAGTTCCATGATTTTCACATAGTTCTCCTTTGTTACTGTCACATTTCCATCCTCACCTTCAAAGAGAAATGGTCAGTAATTTCATGCTTGGGCATTACAACCCATTCGGTGTACTTATTTCAATGCAAAAGTCGCTCAGCATTACGGTGAGTGTTGCGAGGGCCCCAGAAAACCCAGTTCTTGCAATTAACAGGGCCACAAAACAGAAAGTAGGGCCTCACCTGAAATCAACACGTGGTCATGAAGTTTTCATTCTCCTCAATCTTTTGATTTAAAAACCCACATATGATGACCTTCTTATCCTTATCAGCTTGGGTAAGCTGGCGTTTGATCTGAATCGTATAAGAATCAGAGATCAAAATGCAGCTGAAGGACATGAAGTCCCAAACTATTAACTCCTACGACGCAGAGATTTCCTCGGGATTTGGCCCACATAATCTTCAACAATCGTGATATTTTCAGGTGTTCGGACTATGACATGACCTTCAGTAGGTAATTTTCTAGCATTCTTACGATCCTCTACATAATCCACAAGCTTCAAAATGTCGAACCCACTTGAATATTTAACTCTTATTTGGTTAATGGTTTAAATCAAGTAGATGCCTATATATATGTATATATACATATATATATATATATATATATATGTATGTATGTGTGTGTGTGTGTGTGTGTGTATGTAAACATTATGCAAGATCCACTTAACCCTTCCATTTCACTTGCTCTTCTCTACCACAGCACCTCGAACCTAAACACACACAAAAAAAAATCTCCTATATTCGTTCCTCATTTCCCAACTTCCGCTTCTATCCCCTTTTGGTGCTCGAAAAGAAATAGTCGACACTCGCGCAGCCAGTCCAGGGGCCTCTCTCTCGTTGCGTGTGCTTCGCCTAGTAAATCAAATAAGTGTTTCGCCGCCTCTTGGCTTCCTGGTGTTGCATGGGACTCCGCCCTGGCTTCCTATCCCTACGTTTTTGTATGTGATCTTGTCCAAGTGTCTGTGTGAACTTATTTGTGCATTGTATTTACGTAATAAAGATACACATAAGTACAAGTATATATATATATATATATATATATATATTTATAGATATATATATATATATATAGATGTATGTATATATAAATATATATATACATATATGTATATATATATGTATACATGTATATATATAGTATGTATTCATGTGTTTATAAGAGTAATTTATTCAAAATATGCATACATACATATATATATTATATATATATATATATAATATATATTTATATATATATATATATATATATATATATATATATATATATATATGTATGTATGTATGTATGTATTTTCGGAATAAATTACTCTTAACAGTGAGTTTCAAATAATCAATCCGGCCGTAACTCGTGCATCTCTCTGGGGACTAGTGTGATGCTAATCCGACGCTCTACCAATGACGCCGTAGGAGCTTCAAAAGAGCTCTAACTTGGGCTTAACCAAACTCCCAAGAGTCAAGGTAGACTGCAAACTGCCACCCTAACCTTCTTTTCACTGAGCCCCGGGCTCAACTCATAGCGCATGGTAGAGCTGGACAGACGCCTTCGATCGCTTTTGCTGCGAAAGCGGCGGCAGAAGCTTACTCCTCTCTCTCCTCCTCCTCCTCCTTGTCCTCCTCCTCCTCCCCCTCCTCCTCCTTCCTCTTCCTCTTACTATCCATCGTCTGCTTCCCTTGCCCGTCGCCTTGCCCCTTGGGAAGCTTATTTCTTTGCCCCATCTGGCCCTTTTGTTCCACCCACCGCCGTCGCCTCTCGGCAGCTCTCAGCATCAGAGACTCTCGTTCTTGTCCTCAAGACCTTCAGCGGCCTCTTCTTGCCCACGATCCTTTATCTTCGCCTCAGTCCCCCGCCTAGGACTTAAAAAATATTTTATCTTGGGGGTCCTAGAATGAAATAGATACAATCGACCGGTGACATGGAGGGAAGATTATCTCTATGAGTGTCTGTCGATGGAATGGGTCAGATATTTTGTATCTTGATCACAAACAACTCTTCTTCCTTCTCAAACTACTTCTTTTTCTTTTCCTCCTCCTTCACATCCACCCACTTTTGTACTGTTTATACTGACATGGGGATATTTTCTCAGTGTTGAATTAATTACCTTTCTCTCTCTCTCTCTCTCTCTCTCTCTCTCTCTCTCTCTCTCTCTCTCTCTCTCTCTCTCTCTCTCTCTCTCTCTCTCTCTCTCTCTCTCTCTCTTTCCTTTTCCTAAATGGGTCTTTTCAAACCTCAAAGGTGCGGCCCCTCACCCACCTCCACCCCCCCACCCACCTCCGCCAGTCTGACCGGAACTCTCTTCTCTTTAGTTTGCCTCAACTTTTTTTGTCCCCCCCTCAACCATTAACACCTGCGCGACTCTCATGCAAAGTTCCTCCATCTTCCATTCGGAGCCAACTGTGCCAGCGGCATGACCAGTCCCAGCGCTGCCACCACTATAGCATACTTTGATACTAATATAGTCCCCTTTCCTACCGCTGCAGGACCATATTATTGATCTTCTTGTTACCTTCGTCATAGTTGTATACTTACTCCTATTTCGCTTCCTCCTCATTTTTTCCCTCTTCTCCTCTTCCTCCTCTTCCTCCTCCTCATCCTCTAAATGGTCTTCTTATTCTTCCCCCACTCTTTCTCTTTGTCCTCTTTCTCCCAATTCCCCCCTCCATTTCACATGGAATCCCATAATTCCCTTTTATCATTTCCTCCGCTCCCTCCTTGTTCCCCCTCCTCTCCTTTTCCCCTTCCTATCCTCTCTCCTCCACTCCCCTTCTTAACCCCTCCCTTCCCCTTCCGTTCCCTCCCTCCCCTCACCAAGCCTACCCCCACCCCCACCCCCATCCCCGTGTTTGTCTAATCCCTTCCTGGGACCTCCGCCTCCACGTCTCCCTACCCGCCCTCCCTGCATAATCCTCCTTCATCTTGCTTTGAGCTCTCTCTCTCTCTCTCTCTCTCTCTCTCTCTCTCTCTCTCTCTCTCTCTCTCTCTCTCTCTCTCTCTCTCTCTCTCTCTCTCTCTCTCTCTCTCTCTCTCTCTCTCTCTCTCTCTCTCTGTCTTTTTCTCTCTGTCTCTGTCTCTCTCTCTCTCTATCTCTCTCTCTCTCTCTCTCTCTCTCTCTCTCTCTCTCTCTCTCTCTCTCTCTCTCTCTCTCTCTCTCTCTTTCTCTCTTTCTCTATCTATCTCTATTTCTCTTCCTCCCAAGCAAAAATCCCTAATCCATCAGTTCAACTGACGTACGTCTTTAGAGAAGAACTCCGCTGTTTCTATCTCACCTGATCACGCTTCTTCGGAACTCCAACGCAGCACCTAATGCTTTAATTCCCCTCGAACCACAAAAGAGTTAGTATGGATATCTGATTCTTTCAGTGGTGAGAGATTTTCCCTGAATATAGGGGAAAAATATTTCTGTATTATAATTAATATATAAATATATTAAAAAGGGACAATATAAATATATCTTCTGGGAAGTGAGAGATTTCTGCTTAAATAAGGGAAGAATAAATATATCTTTTGGGCATTGAGAGATTTTTCCTAAAAAGGCCAGTTAAATATATCATTACGTGTTTATTTATTTGTTAATTTCTTTCTTTTATTTGTCTATCTTTTTTATTCTTTATCTACTCTTTATTCAGCTATTTTCTTATTCATTTTATATTTATCTATTTATTTATATTTATTTATTTATTAAATTATTCATTTATTTAGTTATTGATCTATTTATTTATTTATTTGTCTTTTCCTTATTTATCTATTAATTTATTTGTTTATTCATCTCTTATTTATTCATTAGTTTCTTATACATTTATTCATTTATGCATCTATTTATGTATAAACATACTATAGACACACAAGATGGCTGCCAAATGGGATATGAATTTCAGAACGAGATCTGCCGTGTGGCTTCATAAAAATGGACTAACCTTTCTAATATTTCTCAACACCTCTTTTGCACTTCTTTTCTTTACTCTATAATTCATCCCTGATTTTTTTTCCTTTTTTCTTTCCTTACTTCTCCTTACCCTTCACTCTCCTTCTCCTACTCCCCTTTCTCCTCCTCCTCCTTCTTCCCTCTTCTCTCCTCCTCCTCCTTCCCTCTATTCTCCAGCTACTTATCCCACTCTCCATTCATCCCCGTTTGAAGTACTGATTGAGTCGTTCCTATGTCGTCAGTACTTTAGTAACTTTAGTGGCATCTTTAAAACTCAGGGTCATGTGGCATTATTTCGTGATTGGAAACTACTCTCCCCTTAAAAATAAATGCTGATCATTCTAACCGATCCTTCCTTAATTCTCCCTTTAACTCTCTCTATAACACCAACTTAACGTCGCGACATTGTTCCTGGAGATAGCAGCACTGGCTGTAGAGACGAAATACAGTCCATTCCCGTCTCCTCACCTCTTCCATCCTCTTTGTCTCTTCGCCTTCTCTTTGTTCCCTCCCCTTTGAACCTCTTTCAGTTCCACCCTTCCTCTTCGCCTTTTCCTTCCACTCCTCTTCTATCTTCTATTTTTGTTGTCCTCGCTCCTCTGCCCTCTTACCTTCCTCCTGCCTCCACAACCACGCCGCTACTACCAATTTCAACCCTAGTCCGATCACTACCCCTATTCCGGACCCTATTCGGGCCCCAGTCCCTCACTCGGCCCCACCCTCCAGAAGACCCCTTAGCCTCCATGTCTGTCTTCAGCTATCGGAAGACGAGGCTGTGCCTGGACCACCTCAGAGGAAGAGGCCTTCGATCTTCGCGGTGCATCTTCATCTTATTTTTGGGGGGCCAAGCATTATCCATCCCTAAATTGATTTCATTTGTCGACTGAATAAACGTCGACGCAGAGTTGGACAAAGATTTATGGAAATTCGCCTCTGCCGTGGGAATTGCGGCACCTGAAGCCCAAGCATTTCGTCTATCATTAATTGATTAATTGTGTCGGGTTGGAGGTGCCATTACGCCTCAGACAATGGGATTGAGAGGATGGGTACCCCCGGACGGGTGGCCCGGCTCAGAAGATCACTGTCGACGCCCGCCGACCCTTCGGCCGGGAGTCTAGCTTCTGACTCGATTTTTCTTTTTTCTTTTTTATTAATTTTTATTTCCCTCATTTTTTTTTTTTTTTTGTGTTAGGGTTTTCTTTTTTATATTGCCACTCTTAGTCCTACCTACTTCGTTATCCCTTCTGTTTCCCTGAACACTAGTCACACTAGTCAGCCTCCTTTCTTAGCCTCTTGCTATCACTCCTTCACTCTTATTTTCATTTCCATTCTCACTTTCTCGTTTTTCTTGCTTGATAGCTCGCTCACTCACTTGTTCACTCACTCGCTCGCTTAATCAATCATTCAATTACTCTTATCCCTACCAAACGTGCACACACATTTACAAGCAGACACACTTACACGCATACTGCATGGCTTTTTGCCCTGGTTCTCCTCTTAGGAGATATGAAATAGACATGAATATGAAGTGGCAGAGAACCAGAGGAGATATCATGAACGAATCGGAGATGGGAATGAAAAGGTTATGGCGAGGCAGGGAGAGAGATAAAGTAGGAAGGAATGTAATGAAGAGAGCGAGGGAGAGATGATGAAGGAAGAGAAGTAAAAGGAGAAATTGAGGAAGAGATGTTAAGAAAAGAGGGAATTGGGGAAAGGGATGGAGAGACGTCAAGGAGCGAGGGATGGTGGGATCGATGTACAGGAGGAAGAGAGGTAGACGAGGTAGAAAAGAGAGCTGAAGGATGCAGGAAGAGAGGCGAGAAAAAGAGAAATGTGGGGAACAAGAAAAACGACAAAGGAAAGGAGGAAGGTAGTAGAAAGAGTTAAGGGAAGGAAGGGGAGAGGGAAATGAGTGGATAGTGGTGAGGGAGGGAATGAGGAAAGAAGAGAGGGAAGAAAGAGAGAAGAGTAAGGGACAAGGGAAGGAAGAGAGGAACAGGGCAGTGGTAAGAAAGGAAAGAAGAAGGTTGGGGAGGGGAGAGGTAAGGGAGGAAAGCAGGAGGGGGGAGTGAGAGTGAGAGGAAAGAAAGAGTGAGAGAGAGCGAATGAGGGGAGAGTGGAGAGTGAAGAAAGGAGAAAGGAAGAGAAGGGAGAAAGATGAAGGAGGAAAGAGAGAAGGGTGAGGAGAGGAGAGATGAGAGAAAGAGGAGGGAAATGATAGAGTGGGGGGAAGAGAAAGAGAGAGGGAGGTGATGAGTGAAAGAGTAGGGTGAGGTGAGAGAGAGCGAATAAGGGGAGAGTGGAAAGTGAAGAAAGGAAAAAGGGAGAGAAGGTAGAGAAATGAAGAAGGAAAGAAGAGAAGGAGAGGAGTGTGAGAGATGAGGGAAAGAGGAGGGAAATGATAGAGTGAAATGAAGAGAAAGAGAGAGAGAGAGAGAGAGAGAGAAAGAGAGAGAGGGAGGTGGTGGAAGGAAGAGGAGGAGGAGGAGGAGGAGGAGTAAGGGAGGGTGAGGTGATAGTCGGTGATCTCGGGACTGCCGAGATGCGCGTCTGTCACATTCTTGATGGATCTCCTTCCGTCTGTGAATGGGAGGGGACGGACACGACGTAATTCCTTTACTTTTTTTTTCACTCCACCTCCCACTCACCCCCACCATTTACTCCCCCCTACACTACTCCTCCCCCCCTTTCCTCTCCCCCTCATCTCCTCAGTCCCTATTCTCCATTTCCGTTCATTCCCCTTCTTCCTCCTAATCTTTTTCTTCCTCTACTTACAGATTATTTTCCCCCTCCTCTTTCGCCTTCTTCTTACACAAATCTCTCTCTTTCCTCCCCTTCCTCACTATCTTCTCATTCTTTACCTCCTTCTTTATCTTATTCTTTTTCCTCTTCCTACTCTTCTTTCCCTTTAATTACTCTATTCCCTTCTTTCTTCCTCTTTCCCTCCTCTCCCCCTTTCCTTTCTATTTCTTTAGTTCTTTCACCTTCCCCACCCCTTCTCCTGTTCTTACTTCTTACTTCTGCTTCCAGGTAGGCTTTCAGACTGTCAGTCGGGCCAGCACACTTCTCCAGATTGTCCTCTCAAAGCTTCCTTCTTCCCTCAAATCCTCTATTTTTCCTAATCCATTTGCCTCTAGGATTTCTTCAATTCCATCTCTCCATCTCTTCTTCGGTCTACCTCTAGATCTGCTACCATTCCTTATTCTCTTTTTATTTCTTATTTTTACATTATTCTCGCCCCTCCTCCTCGTCCTCTACCTCTTCCTCTTCCTCAGCTTCTCTCTTACAGTCATGCCACGTCGACCTCCATTTTGCGACTGCCTTCATTCCTCTCCCCGTTCCTGTGTCCACTGCCGTCCCTACCCATGTCCTCAAATGATTTCTCCCTTTCTCTTCCTATTCCCTTCCCAAGGATATCATTTTCTCCCAACGTCCAATTCCCCATTACTGAATCCTTCTTGGAGACTTCCTCTAAAGCTCTTCACATCCCTATCGCATATGTTCCTTTTTTTTTTTTCTTTTTTCTTTTTTTTTTTTTTCTTCTTCCATATCCTCTCCATCAACATGTAATCTTTCCTGAGGGCCTTCTTACATTCTTCAATTCCGCCTGGATTCTTCTTTCGTTGTCTTCCTTACCTCACCTTGAGACTCGTTCCTCCTTTTCTAGTTTGTCTTTACACCACCCCACCCTTGCCCTTTTGTCTCCCTCCTCCCTTTCCCTTTGATATTCACCCTCCTAATCCCTACTTTCACCATCACATTCATTCTCACTACACCTTCACCCTTACCCTTCCCCCCTTTCGTCAACTCCCCCAGCTTTCCGCTCTCCTTTCAGAAGCCCTTCTTCTTTCAATTTCAACTCTCGTAACTCGTTCTAACTCCCATCTATCCCTCTCTCCTTCTCTCCTCCCACCTACTCCTACTCCTTTCACTATTTCCACTCTTTCTATCTTTTTCAATTCTTTCATCCGATCCGCTTACTCTCTCTTCTAATTCCCGATTCTCTTCTGTCTCATCTTTGCCCAATAAAGTTTCAAGTTGAGGAGAATTCCCTTCTCTGCCCCCAGGGGTGTTGGTGCTCTTTTGACTTAATTCTTCTCACATTCCCTCTCTTTCCCACCACAGCACCGGTAACACCACAAACACCACCAACACCAACAGCTCAACCACCGATACACACTAATACCACCATCAAAAATATTACAACAAACTTCAATATCACGAATCAGCCCTACCACCAACAGCAGCATAATCACCAACATTATAACCAACACCAAAAACCACCATTATTATCTTCTTCCTCTTCTTCTCCTCCTCATCATCTTCCTTCTCTTCTTCCTTCATATTGTTCTCCTCCTCCTCCCATTTTCTCCCTCCTCCTCCTCCTCTTCCACCACCTCCTACCCCTACTCCTCTTTCTTGTTCTTCTAGGTGGCTCAGATCCATCAGATGTCTGTCGCTCTATTACAAGGGGGAAGTCTCTCACCCTTCTGCAATGGAAGAGCCTGTCACCCCTTTGGCAATGGAAGTGACAGTTGATGGCCGCTGCGGAAGGCTTTCGTAGCTCCCTGTTTTCTCTTAGCGAGGTGCCTTCAGCGTCACAGGATCCATCAAGAATTCGAGGCAGCGATATATGAGTGGTATTGCGGGGGTAATGTAGTTGGTAAGGAATGGATGGCGAAGTCCCGGAGAGGTTGCGTATTTATGTTATTTGTTTAATTGCGATATAAAGGATAAGGTCTACGCTCGTAGGGTTCCGTTTTTATCGGTCCAAGTTGTTTTCAAATCCAAATAACTGAGTTTTTTTTTTTTTTTTTAATGGAGGAGTTTCCCTGACAGTAGGTATAATATCCATACCACAATCGTGAAATTCATCAAAAGAATTAATGATGATATTCAAACCAATTATATTGAATTTAAAGAATGAGGACATCTGGCACTGAATAGTTAGTTGATTAATTACATCAGAAATTGGCTCTTAAATGGAGAACTTATCTCTGTGTATTTCGTAATGCAGTACTAAAGACTATATTGCTGCCTTATTTGCTCTTATAATAATAATAATAAGCCAATCAGAAGAAGAGATATGACGTCACGACTGAGAACCAGCCAATCAGAAGAAAGAAGAGACATGATGTCACAACTGAAGATCAGCCAATCAGAAGAGATGTGACGTCACGACTGATGACGTAAGCGTGACACACGTATTAATATATAGATAATAATAATTATGATAATGATAATTTTTGCCGTGAATTCCACTGACTTTGCTGACCTGTGGCGGCTAGCAACGCTTCACAGACTTTCCCATAGATCTTTCTGGGAAGAAACTTTGAACTGTTATCAGCTTTATTATATGTGGGACCATTATTCTCTCGCTGGTGTAGAGTAGCAAGAGGGAAGAGTTTCCCAGTTGTCATTTTTCCTCATGTGAAAAGATGAAGAAATCCATTTGAAAGTGCCAGGAAGACTTCGGGACCAGTCCAGAAACCAAGTGTTACCTCGAGGGTGTTGATGGGCTTTAAAGATGAGTATCAGGGAGGTGCTCCTCTTTGACGTCCGTCTTGCAGGACCTCCATTTTCAGGTTCCTGCCACTGGTCCTTCTACCTGTTCTTACTCGCTACAACCAAAACATTTATTTTTTATTATTTTTTTCTTTCAACGTTACTCCGTGACCTAAAGTAACCCTGACCTACTTTATGTATCCTAACTACTTATCATTCCTTACTAGTCTCTAGATTACCGTATTATTGTTATTTTTGGCCCGGACATGATAAAATGACCCGAGACAAGTCTTCCATAATGGTGATTATTCCCTCTCTGACTCTGAGAAAATATATCACATATTTTTCCTTCCTTACTATTTCCTCCATTTCTTACCTTTCCTTCTCCTTCTCCTCCATTCTTTTCCATCTGAACTTTCATTCTTCTCCCTCTCTCATTTCCCTTTCCTCTCCTTTTCTTTCCTTTCCTTTCCCCTTCTCCTCAACATTTAACCCTCTCTTTCCTCTCTTTTAAGTCCAACTCTCTTTCCTTCACCTCTTTTGTCTTGCTCTTTTTGCTTCTCTTTTCCCTGCCTTCCACTTCTCCCTCTTTCCCTCTCCTCTCTCCCTACTCTTCCCCCATCCCCTCTCCTTCCTCCCACCTCGCTTCCCCACCCCTTCTCCTCTCTCTCTTCCCTCTCCTCCTCCTCTCCTCCTTCTCTTTTTAACCCTCCACCTCGCGAGATCTGTTTACCTTTCTTTTGTTAACAACTGCCTGCCTTCCTCCCACCCTTATTGTCATTCACTCCTCTCTTTCTCTTTTTCCCCTCCCTGCCTATTTACCCACAATACATTTTCCCTCTCTCCTATTTTTAATCTTCCCCCTTTCTTCCCTTTCCTTTTTTCCTTCCTCTCCTTTCCCATCCCCTTCCTCTCTTTTTCCTTTCCTTCTCTCTCCCTTTTCTACTCTCTCCCTTTTCTACTCTTTATTTCTTCTATTCTTCCTTCCCTGTGCTCTTCTTTCTCCCTCCTCTTCCTTTCCTTACTCTTCTTTAGCATTCCCTTCCTTTTTCCTTTATTTTCTCCTTATTTCCTTCCTTTTCCT
>NC_134785.1:7985994-8013494 GCF_046742065.1 Oratosquilla oratoria | reverse complement strand
GCTCCATCCCTCATCTCTACGTGATCATTCCTACTTTATCTCATTTCCTCTCGTGACAATGTCTCCTTTTCTTTTTCTCTCTTTTTTTTCTCTCTCTCTCTTCGCAGGGCCTGAGAGGGTCTTCGTCACTGTTACTAGTTCTAGTTTTAGTTCTAGTTTTTTAGATAAACTGTGGTTAGGCAGTCTCTGGATAATTAGATTTAAATCAGATCAGCTAAGTCCACCGTGGCATAGGTAACATTATACTATCTTGGCCCTACCTGATCTAGGTCAATATAATCACGCTCCACCACACACCAAATTACGCCACAACAAAGCACAGAAAATCATGCCACATAACACCCCATTGCTTATAACCACAGCATATCAAGACTTAACACATTATAGTAAAAAGTAATACCACATCACATCCTACATCACATATCACACTTCACCACATCCTTCCACACCCCACCACATCACGTCACACTACGCCAACGTGCCATCTGGTAAAACATGGTCGCCATGAAGAACATAATATTTTGGCATTAATGAAATTAAAAGGAAATAATGTCAACTGGCATTTATGGGATTAGCACACTTCACATGGTATTCTCGAGTCACTTGATAAATACTTTCAGCCAAAGAATCCTACCAGAGCTCAAATCCCCATGCTAATGTGCAAAAATAATATACCTTCATCTTAGAACTCCCCTGCCTCGAATTCTGGACTCACACGGTAACCCTTACAAACTAAGGACCTTAGTCATATCATACATTCTTATTTCCCCCCTAAAAGTGCCCCTAAATTTTCCCCTGCTGTCATTTCCTCCCCCTAAACGGTTCCCTTCCCTAAACCTCAATGGCCCAAGATGCCTCTACCTTCGCTTAGTCGTGTCCCGCCCTCCTGTCCCCCCTCCACATGAACACATTTCAGAAATGATGCTCTACATAACATTTATTGTAACCAGCTCTCACCCTCCCCTCCCCAGCCTATCCTTCCTAAAGACACCCCCTCCCCCCCTTCCCTCCTAACTCCTGAAACTCTTCCCCCCAACCCCCCAACCCCACCGCCATCTCATTTTTCTTCCTCTTCTTTTCTCCACTGGCGTTAATTTCGTTGGTTATCGATTACCCATAGTTTATGCTCTTTCCTGGACGCCTTTTCCTCAACAAACTCCTCCTGCCGTATACCTGCTGCCTCCTCCTTCTCCTCCTCCTCCTCCTCCTCCTCTTTCTCTTCCTCCTCCTCCTTCTCCTCCTTCTCCTCTTTTTCTCACTCCTCCTCCTTTTCCTCATCTGAATAAAATCGACTGATATCAGTTTGATCAAACTTCCTAAATTAAGACAGCAAAAGGGGCCAGCCTACAAAAACTGATGGTATACCTGTTGGTAGTGCCATAAGAGATTCTGATGCTCTTGTGAGAAGTTATTGTTATCCCTTCACTCAGGGTACTTACCTCATATATTTTGCTCTGGTCAAGAACAGGTGATTCTTTTTGCATTTGAAGAAGCAATGGCCTGACATTGGATCTCGATGAGTAGGGATTGGTATTACCACTAGACTCGAGTCGCCTTCCGCCGAGTTCAATCCTCTGTACTTAACCAGAACAAAATCCCTCCCTCAAGGTTACCAGAGTTCGCATTTCGAAAACGGCGGCTTCCGGAAGCTTCTGCCGAGAGAGAGTCTGCCGGGAAGAGAGCTTCGTTCTTTGTTGTGTGGTGGTCAACTGCTTCTCCCTTAAGTGTTGTGTTCGCGCCTCCAGGCTGCCAATCAAAGGCGTGTGTTCAGCACTGCCTACCTCGGCTTCGTTGTGCGTTATTCATCCTTCCCTTTCTTCTCACATCTCACTCGTATCTGTCTTTATTTCTTACACCGATTTATTTATTTTGTCCTTTTTTTCAGATTGTATTTCTGTATGAATGTTTGTTCTTCCTTGATGCTGTGGAAATTTCTTCCTCCTGACATCCTTCCTACGATTTCTTTTGTAAATTAAAAATGCAAAAGATCTGCTGGACTAGGTTCTTAAATTTGAATTGACGAGATTTTTATTTATATATTTATTCCTAATTATTTATTTGGTTAGTTTCTTTTTCATTTGCGTATTTATTCATTAACTTATCTATTCACTAAAATACGTGATTGTTTGTGTATTTACTTACCTGTTTGTATATCTTTCATCTATTTATTTATTTGTCTATTCATGAGTTTATGTACTTTTTTATTTATACTTAATAACTCATATCTGAGATGATTTTATTTAAATTTATCTTTATCATACTTTAGCCATTTTTTGGTACGATGTAGCAAAAATAAATAAATAAACAAATAAATAAATAAATAAAAAGAGTTTGAAATTTTCTCTTCTCACTCTCTCCTCCTCATCCTCCTCTGCACCCTAACGTCCATCTCATGCTTGTCAGTAACTCTCCTTTTTCCTTTTTCGTGGTTGTTCCTGGTTCACCAAATCTTTTCGATTTCCTTCTTACTCCCCCCTCCCTTTAGAATACTTTCACATTTTTCAAAGATCGTATGAACTTCTAAAACACAGGCTTGCTATCATCATCCTGCCAGAATTTCTAACACTAAACATGTAAAAGTTATCAGATGGCTTTCGCAATCGTCATTTTATCTACTATGGTGATTACCAGTGCGGAGTTTGTATATTTTAAACGTTGGCAGCCCTGCGTCTTCTTGCGTTCTTAGAGGTCTTAATTTCCACACAAACGCACGCGCGAGCGCAGGTGTACATGTGCACAAACACACACACACACACACACGCACATATATATATATATATATATATATATATAATATATATACATATATATATGTATATACATATATATACACACACACGCATTTACGGATATTCAGCAATTTTTTTCAGACTTGCTACTCCTGTTTTACATCCTACATCCTTTTTTTATAGTCACTTCACAGTCTATTACCCCATTACATTTATTTATATGTTTTTGTTTTTCACTCTTTTTTCACTTCTCCTCTTCCACTCTACTTTTCGTCTGCCCTTCATATATTTTTAATCTTTCCTTACGTTTTTCTTCTTCGACATCTACTTGATTTTCTCTCTTCTTATTTCTACTTTTTCACTTCTTCTATTTCGTCTCTATCTTAATGCTTTCTTCTTTTAGCCTTCTCTTCGCCTTCCTCTTTTTTTTCTAATTTGCCTCTTTTCCTTTCCATTCCACTCCTTTCTTCTTCCATCCCCTCCTCTCCTCTCAGTTAACACCCAGTTGTAGTTGTTGTTGTTGTTGTTGTTGTTGTTGTCGTTGTTTTGTTTTTACCTTTTTTCCAACCCTATCCTCTCCTACTCTACCTTCACCCCTTCTTCCCAACCTTCCTTTCCATCAGTCCTCTTCCCTCCTTCCTTCTTCCCTTACTGAGGCCCCTCCTCCACCCTCCTCCCCTCCTCCAGACACTCCCTTCCCCTTACCTTGTACCTGCCCCTCGCTGGCCCTCCTTTAGTTTGCGCTGGGTGGCGTCAGACTGTTTTTGTTGCTTTGCGCGGCGTATGAGAGACGAAAGTGATGGGAATCTGTCAACCAGCTGATGCATCGTTCTCTGGACCTTCGCCCCTGGATTCTACAAACCCCAACACCCTCACCTTTGTCCTCTACCTCGTCTCTCTTTCTTCGTCTCCTCCTTTCCCCAATTTTCTCGCACCTTCTCCAACTCTCCTTACTCTCACTTTCCTCCCACTTTCCTCCCGTCTTCTCTCCCCTCTCCCCTTCCTCTGCCTCCTCCCCTTCCCCTCCCCTTCCCTTTCCCCTTCCTGTCCCCTCACACCTTCACCAACTCTCCTTACTCTCATTTTCCTTCTGTCTTCTCTTCCCTCTCCCTTTCCTCTGCCTCCTCCCCTCCCCTTCCCTTCCTTTTCCCCTTCCTGTCCCCTCAATCCTCTTCCATCCCTCCACTCTCCTATTCCCCTCCCCTCCCTCATTCAACTTCCTTCCTCCTCCTCTCCCCTCCTGTCTCTCCTCCCCTCACTCTCTTCCCCTTTTCCTAAACTTCTTCCTCCTCACGTTTACTCTCCCCTTACCTTTCTTGAATTCACCTCCTAACCCATTCCCTTCTCCATCTTCCCTTCCTTAATCCCCTCCTCATTGCACGGCACTCCTTCCCCTTTCCTTCCCTTTCACTGTTCTTTCTGTCCCATACTCACATCAATGATCCTCTCCCGTCTCCTTATCCTTTTCTTTCCCGCCCCGTTTTCTTTTATCACGCCTCTGCTGTGCCCCACTCGTTCCCCATTCTTTCATCTTTATCACACCCTTGCTTCACCTTCCCCGTCCCCAGCTCCCCTCCCCTCCCCTCCACCCTCCCCTAGCACCTACCCCACCCCCCCTCGACCCTCCTTCTTCCCTGATCTCTCATTACTTTCACGGTCGCACGCGCCCTGCGTCAGTCGCCGTCATTAGAGACTTCGCTAGTCACCTTCTGCAGCGCGTTTAGTCGCCTTTCATCTGTCGCTTCGCATCATACACCGAGGCACCCATTCCTGTGCCCCTCCTCCTCCTCCTCCTCCTCCTCCTCCTCCTCCTCCTCCTCCTCCTTTCCCTCCTCTTCTTTTTCCTCCTCTTCCTCCTCCTCCTTTTCCTCCTCTTCCTCCTCCTCCTCCTTTTCCTCCTCTTCCTTTTCCTCCTCTTCCTTTTCCTCCTCTTCTTTATCCTCCTCCTCTTTTTTTTTCCTTCTCCTCCTCCTCATCTCACCCTAATCCTCCTTCTCCCTCTCCTACTCCTTCTTTTTCTTTTTTCACTTTCATTCTTTCCTTCCTGTTTCTCCTCTTCCATTTCCTCTTTTTCTTCTTTTCATTTTTCTTCTTTTTCCTCTTTTCCGTTCTTTTCCGAATTTTCCGACTTTTTCTCACCTATCCTTTCTCCTCTTTTCCCTCCTTCTCCTCCTCCTCTCTTTATATCTCCTTCACCACCATCGTTCTCTTTTTCCTCCTCTTCCTCCTCCTCATTGTCCTCCTTCTCCTCCTCTCTTTTTATCTCCTTCTTTACCACCATCGTTCTCTTTTTCCTCCTCTTCCTCCTCCTCATTGTCCTCCTCCTTCTCTTCACCCTCCATCTCTTTCTCCCCCTCTTTATTCTTCTTCTCTTTCCTCTTCCTCGCTTACGCTTCCAACTTCGATCCTGATCTTCCCTTTCACCTCTACTACCTCCGATAAACATTTCTCTTTTTCTTCCTCTCTTTTCAAACGTCTTTGTTTTTCACTTCCCTTTCCCTTCCTCCTCGTCCCTCTTATTTCTCCTATTTCTCTTCTTTGTCCCCACTCCCCTCATTATCATTTTGATCCTTCTACTTCCCCCTTTCTTCTTAAACACCATTTTCAGCTTAGATCCTCTGCCCTCCTTTCTTCTCTTCTTATCTTTCCACGTTCACAGTTTTCATTTTGTCATCCTTTCCCGTCTCCTCCTATTCCTCTTCTTCCTCCTCTTTCTCTCAATTCTACTTGCCTTCCTCCTCCTCCTCGTCCTCCTCCTCCTCCTCCTCCTCCTCCTCCTCGTCCTCCTCCTCTTCCTCCTCCTCTTCCTCCTTCCTAACCGCCTCCTCCTACACTTCCTCCTTTTCCTCCTACACTTTCTCTTCCATATCCCAACCTCTTCCATCTTTATTTCCTCTTCCTCATCTCTCTCCTTCCTTCTCATCCATACCTACTCCTCCTCCTTTTCCTCCTCCTCCTTTTCCTCCTCATTTTCCTCCTCTTTTTCCTCCTCTTTCCCATTCCTTTTCTTTCTTTTATGCACTTTCCGAGCGCTGTCCCCCTTGTCCTTGAGTTGGGCGTGGACTGTCTGGGCTACGACCTCCGCCCACGAACAGGCACGCCCCATTCTTCATAGACTTCACCGGATCACCCACTTAACCCTCCACCCTCCCAACCTTTTCCCTCAACCCTATCACTCTCTTCTCTCTCTTCTCTCTTTCTCTCTTTCTCTCTCTCTCTCTCTCTCTCTCTCTCTCTCTCTCTCTCTCTCTCTCTCTCTCTCTCTCTCTCTCTCTCTCTCTCTCTCTCTCTCTCTCTCTCTCTCTCTCTCCGATTCTTACTGAGATGTTCTTCTCAGTAATATTTCCTTCATATTTTCTATTTCTTTGATAACACAGTTTTAAAAGATACTCTTTTACCCTCTCATGGGGGGGTGTCTTTCGGCTAATTCTCACTGTTGTGTGAAAGGTAAGCATAAATCCTGTGGGAGGGGGAAGGTGGAACTATTTCCCTCGACTCTCGAGGGAATCTAAATCAGGACCTTGAAATAAATACTGTACACACACACACACACACACACACACACACACACACACGCACACACACATATATATATATATATATATATATATATATATATATATATATATATGTGTATATATATATATATAATATATATATTATATATATATATATATACACACATTGAGGTACAGGTAGTGTAGCTGTCGTGATAACAGGCACCCTGTTTCACCTCTTCCATATTTGAATCAGTTTTTTGTCGATTCCAGATCTCCTATTTATCTGACACTTTCTTCGAGCAAAAGTGTTCCTTATGAAGCCCCTCCATAGGTACATCATCAAACATAATCACAATATTCGAAAGAATTAGTTAAGCAATAAAGCCTTAAGAATGACATCCATGACAGTCAGACCGGCCACAATAATAAAAGTAAACCCAAGGAAAGAAGGACTACTACTACCACAAGAACAACCAACGACCAGCGACACTTCTTCTTGCCCCAGCCTTCCTAAATTCGTCCTTCATTTCTTCAGCGAGCATCTCCAGTCGGCTCGCCCCTGCGCTCTTGCCTCACCTGCCCCTGACACGTCCGCCCTCAATTTATTATTTCTCGACAAGGAAAAACTTTGGCGCAGAAATCTCTTCGTCTCGCCTCCTCTCCCGGTGTCACCTTCAGGTAGTTCGTTCTCAAAATATCCTTCTCCAAGTTCTCATAAAGCTGTATGTAGGTCTCAGAAATCCGCTTTTGTCCTTTGAACATCTCAGAACACATGGTATATCGCTGCTAAAACCGAGATATCTTGATTCACGCTTGTACACCATCCCTCAATACGGTACACCTGGTCTCCTCGTCTCGTAGCTCGAAGCCGTTTCTTTAGGACCAGGGAGCGGTGGAACTCTCTGGGCACATCGCCCCTCCCGGAGACACTTTGTCCTGCAGGACACGACCATCCAGCTCCCTGCAAACAGGCTTTACCGCATTTTTCTAAGCCTTTAGTGACTACGTTCCCCTTACTCTCCCCTTAATTCTGTTGTCGTTCACTTAACCCTGGTTGGATGTCCCGTCTTGACCACCACAAATTCATTTAGTTCCTCACACCCCACCCTTTCCTTTAAGTTTACACTCACCCAATTCTCTCCCCTCCTTTCCCTACACCCTAACTATATTTCTCACACTCGACTGTCATCCTCGGACTCTCGTCCTTAGCCTCATATTCAATATTACCCTCCACCCTCATCCTCATCATCACCTTCACTTTCACACTCACACTCGGTCAAAGTCATACTCACACTCAGACTCATACTAACACTCACACTCACATTCATCATCACACACTCACACTCACACTAACACTCACACTCACACTCACACTCACACTCATCCTCACACACTCACAATCATACTAACACTCACACTCACACTCATCCTCACATACTCACACTCATCCTCACACACTCACACTCATAATCATCCTCACACACACTCACACTCACACTCACACTCACACTCATTCACATACTAATCCTTATCCTAACTCTTACCTTCACCCTTACCCTCACTCTTACCCTCACCCTCACACTCACACTCACTCACACTCAGTCACTTTCACCCACACCCTCACACGCTCACCCTCACACTCACACTCACTCACACTCACAGTCACTCTCACCCTCACCCTCACACACTCACCCTTACGCTCACACTTACATTCACACTCACCCTTACCTTCACCCTCGCCTCCATCAGCCCCTTCACCTTCATCAACCCTTCCTGCATACTCTTTCACTCCTCTTTTTTTTTTTCTTTCTCCCCATACCTCTCTCCCACCTCCTCCTACCTCACCTCTCTCCGTTATCTGCCCTGTTTACACGTGGACGCACGCGTAGAGAGTGAACAATCTAGCAAACATTCGAAAATCCCGGAAACCATACATACAAACATATATATACTGTATATACAGTGTGTGTGTGTGTGTCTAAGTGCATGTGTATTATACACACACATGCCTGAAATACTTACGTATGAACAATCTAGCAAACATTCGAAAATCCAGGAAACTATACATACAAACATATATATACTGTATATACATTGTGTGTGTGTGTGTGTCTAAGTACATGTGTATTATACACACACATGCCTGAAATACTTACGTATGAACAATCTAGGAAACATTCGAAAATCCCGGCAACTATACATACAAACATATATATATTGTATATACTTTGTGTGTGTGTGTCAAAGTGCATGTGTATTATACACACACATGCCTGAAATACTTACGTATGAACAATCTAGCAAACATTCGAAAATCCCGGCAACTATACATACAAACATATATATACTGTATATACAGTGTGTGTGTGTGTCTAAGTGCATGTGTATTATACACACACATGCCTGAAATACTTACGTATGAACAATCTAGCAGACATTCGAAAATCCCGGCAACTATACATACAAACATATATATACTGTATATACATTGTGTGTGTGTGTGTATGTGTCCAAGTTCATGTGATTATACACATACATGCCTGAAATACTTAGGTATGAACAATCTAGCAAGCATTCGAAAATCCCGGAAACTATACATACAAACATATACTCGTACATATACTGTATATACATTGTGTGTGTGTGTGTCTAAGTGCATGTGTATTATACACACACATGCCTGAAATACTTACGTATGAACAATCTAGCAAACGTTCGAAAATCCCGGCAACTATACAAACATATATATATACTGTATATATATATTGTGTGTGTCTAAGTGCATGTGTATTATACACACACATGCCTGAAATACTTACGTATGAACAATCTAGCAAACATTCGAAAATCCCGGCAACTATACATACAAACATATATATACTGTATATACATTGTGTGTGTGTGTGTCTAAGTGCATATGTATTATACACACACATGCCTGAAATACTTACGTATGCATATACAAACACACGCACAAACAAACAAATGTTTGAGTTTATATATACATATATCGTGTAAACATGCATGCATGCATGAGTATAGTATTTATGTATGCATGTACATTCATACATGCATACAAAACACACATATCTGTATATGTGTGTACATGCACATGTACACATAGAACTGTATGCATGTACACTTTATACCTTATCCCAAACCCGCCTCTTATCCTCAAATATTTCAAAAAGCTCACTCCCGTATCTTTTCCTCTTTCTATTCTTTTTTTCCTCTTTGCCTTTCAATTTCATTCAACTTTTGCTTTTCCCTCACTCCTTATTCACGTTCCCCACTCACTCAACCTCGTTTACCTCACTCACCTCATCTCTTTCCTCATCTTTGCCTCATCTTTGCCTCAAGTCCGTCCGTTCCACGCGCCCAACGCCAGTTCAAGTGTTTTCACATAAACGGTAGAACTTAGACCCTTAAGATGCTGTGCAAGTTCCGCCGTTTCTTTTCTTCTTCTTTTTTTATTTTCTCCTGCCGCCGGGTGATGGTAACGAACCTTGGGTACAGTGACCCTGTCGGGGACATGTCACCTGCTCTTACTGGGCGGGGTCACTCGGATTTGGGAAAAACACGAGTAACATCTCGTTCTCTCGCTCTCTCACTTTCCCTTGATCTCTCTTGCTCTCTCTTGCTCTCTCTTGCTCTCTTCTTCCCTTGTTTCCCTCTCTCTCTCTCTCTCTCTCTCTCTCTCTCTCTCTCTCTCTCTCTCTCTCTCTCTCTCTCTCTCTCTCTCTCTCTCTCTCTCTCTCTCTCTCTCTCTCTCTCTCTCTCTCTCTCTCTCTCTCTCTCTCTCTCTCTCTCTCTCTCTCTCTCTCTCTCTCTCTCTATTATTCTGTCTCTCATTCCCTCCACCTATTTGTTTATATTTCTATGTGTGTGTTTGCATTTGTGTGTGTGTGTGTCAGCGTTTGTGTGTCAGCGTTTGTGTGTGTGTGTGTGTGTGTGTGTGTGTGTGTGTGTGTGTGTGTGTGTGTGTGTGTGTGTGTGTATGTGTATGTGTGTGTGTGTGCATGTGTGTGTGTGTATGTGTGCATGTGTGTGTGTGTGTGTGTATGTGCGCGCGCATGAGAGAGAAAGTGAAAGAAAAAGAAATACGGCCGACAATTTTTCTCTTTTCCTTTTACAAAGCGTTAGGAGCTTTTGACTACGAAGGAAAAGAAAAGGCTTTCAGGAAATTCGTAAGGGACAGATAAGAGACTATGGTTGTGTACGTTCACTTCCATCAGAATAGGCGTGTCTACGTACATGGGAATACGAGCGCAAGATAATATTTTGTTGTGAAGGGCTAAATGTGTGAACTTGAAATGCCTCACTCATTAATCATATGTTTTTTCTGAAAAACAAATAGGTAGATAAATTTATTACTTACTACGTCAAGGGTTAAATGTTAACCACTTCAACGATGGGGAGGAGAATAAGGATGGATCGGGGGAGGGGATTCGTTACTCGAGGTCATGCAAATGTAGACCACATTAATAGAACATGGACTGCGACTTTATGCATTGCTTTTGGGTATTCTAGAATTTTATTCAGTTTCCGCGAATCCTGTATAAACTTTTTCTATGAAACCCTGATAGAGAAACGGCCTAATGAATGCAAGTCATGGGCTTGAGCATTATCTCATTGCGGCCGTCTGATTCTACGAAATAAAATGAAAAAAGAGAGAAAGAGAGAGAGAGAAAAAAAAATTCACGTGGAAGGCCCTGGAATCCTTGGGTTACTCCGCGAGTGCCTTCTCCTTCCCTTGACTTGATTTGGCTAAGTGACCCTTTTGGCTACATTTGGCTATTTTATCTCGGGCTAAGTAGACTGTCGGCTTATTGAGAGGAAGAGGACGCCGTTTCTTGATGCGCTTCCTTGGCTGATGGACTGATGACCTCCCGCCACACAACCATGTTTATCATGTACTTGTGGAGACCTTTACGGAAGCTTTGAAATGCGCCACGGAGGTATTCGAGTCATTGAGGGTAAAAGCCTTGGAGGGAGAAATGGGGGCTGCTGACCATTTGGAGGGTTGGGTTGACGGAAGAGGAGGAGGAAGAAGAGAAGGAGGAGGAGGGAAAGGAAACTAAAGGAAGAAGAAGGCTGGAGAGGAGTAAAGGGAACTGAAGAAATTAGATAGGAGGGATGGGAGTTCGCTGTTTATGGGTTGGGGGGTGGGGGAGTTCTTTCCGATGCTTAGGCTCTTGAAACAAGACTCTCTTCCAGAAGTGGAGCGAGTTTACAAGTGGTGTTCTTCTGAAAGGAAGAGTTTCTCTCTTTCTGAAGGAGATGGACATGGGAGTTGGGGTGAATGTCTTTCGCCAATCGAAGGTATAGGGAGTGTAGGTGTATGCGTGTTTTTTACTGATGCGGACAAATAGAGCCTATTCTTATCCTATTCTTATTAGTTGGAGAAGGGAAGAGATTGTATGCGTTCTGTTTAGAGAAGGGCCGTGGGTATTTTCATTTAGATAAACACCTAAGCAAGATACTGTAATGATTATAATTTATTCTATATTATTTGTTTTGTTTTGTTATCATTTGTCTGTTTGATTTTCATATATTATTAGTTATATGTCAATTTATTATTTACTATTTACCTGTTTATTATTTAACTATACCTATGCATTTATTTATGTATTTTATTTGTTATTTACATTATTATAGTTTTTATTTATTATTATTATTTTTTTTTTTCGCATCCGACCTAGATATGGACCAAAAGGTCTCCTGTCGGCATGCTCCGCCTTTGTAATACTTTGTAATTTGTGCTCTGCTAGAGACAGAAGAGATGTTTACCTTAGACTGGAGACGTAATAAGAACGTATATTTTTCATTAGAGTAAAGACAGGAGGTCATCTTAGAGAGAGAACACATATAACACATGTAACAAGATAAATGCATGGAATTCGAATTTACTAAGAACAGTGTAAGGAAGGAAAGAAGGAGAGAAAGGAAAGGAATAAAGGTAAGAAGAAAAAGAATAAGAATGAAAGAAGAAAGGAAGGAGGAAGTGAAATAAGAATCAAAAAGAAAGAGGCAAGAATCTGTGAAAGGAAGGAAAAAGGCAACTTTTTTTTTTTTCCCCTCCGAGTACCATCTCGATTCCGTCATCAAAGTTGAAACTCGAGCCACGAGTAAATTCACTGGCTGCTACAAGGAGAGGTCGTGTGGGCCAAGAGGACCTCGATGAAGCCTACGTTTAAGAAAAATCAAATCGAACTGCTCCAAAGGATCTTTGATATTTCGAAGGAATGGCGAATGTTCTTATGGGGCCACGAGTGGGGTGCGTCCGTGTGCGTCTATGTGTGTGTGTGCACGGTATGTGTGTGTATGTAGATATGTAGGTATCGTAATAGGTGTTCGGCTGTGTGTGTGTGTGTGTGTGTGTGTGTGTGTGTGTGTGTGTGTGTGTGTGTGTGTGTGTGTGTGTGTGTGTGTGTGTGTATGTGTGTGTGTGTATGTAAACGTTTGTGTGTCTCCTCATGTAAGTATACGTAAACGTGCTTATATCAACGTGTGCGTTTGTGTATGTGTACCTAAATGTGTATGTGTATGCTGCATGTTTATACACTTACTCGGAGTACGAAAGGGAATGGGGTGACGGTGTATGGGGAATAGGCGCCATTGATGATGTGGCCGTAGCGCGCGGTTATGGGTAACGCAGCCGCATTAGGCCAAATTTGTATGGGGGAGGGGGAATATGAAATAAGTCGTAGGAAAAGAGCGAAATCCGAATGTATTCGGGTCGGCAGTGGGACGGAGACTGCGAGTTGATCATGGCCTCCACGGGAGTAGAAAGCTTCCAAGAGATGGGGCCGAAGAGGGTTTTGGGAGCACCAACAGAAACAGGGATTGAGGGAGCAGAGAGAAGGGAGAGGGATTGCATAGAATAGGAGGGATTTGCGTTGGGTTTGCGGGGGATTATGTTGGGTGGGTGAAGGTTGAGGTGAAGGGGGAGGTTGCGGAGGGGGAGGGGATAAGGGGAGGCGAGGAGTGGTAGGGAGGAGTGGGAAGGCGGGATGTTGGCGAATTGCACAGTCTTCCGTCGGATGGTTAAGTTTATTTATTTGCTGGATTTTGCAATGCTGCAAAAGGATTTTGTTGCGTCGCTCTCTCTCTCTCTCTCTCTCTCTCTCTCTCTCTCTCTCTCTCTCTCTCTCTCTCTCTCTCTCTCTCTCTCTCTCTCTCTCTCTCTCTCTCTCTCTCTCTCTCTCTCTCTCTCTCTCTCTCTCTCTCTCTCTCTCTCTCTCTCTCTCTCTCTCTCTCTCTGTCTCTCTCTCTGTCTCTCTCTCTCTCTCTCTTTCTT
Organism: Oratosquilla oratoria; assembly: GCF_046742065.1. Lineage (NCBI taxonomy): Eukaryota > Metazoa > Arthropoda > Malacostraca > Stomatopoda > Squillidae > Oratosquilla > Oratosquilla oratoria. The sequence goes on along the minus strand of NC_134785.1, from coordinate 7,999,965 downwards.
TCTCTCTCTCTCTTTCTTGTATGAGTACAATTTGTTCTTGCCTTTCTTTCATTCTTTCTTTTTGTGTAGCGAACCGGAGGAGAGGTCAGGCAAAAATGAGAAAGATTATTTTTTTCGGTGGTTTTCAAGTTTAGACCAGATTATTAATCTATATTACTTCGCCACTTTTTTCCCCTTTTGGGAAGCATAGTATGACGGGCGTGCGTGGGTTTCATTTTGTCAGGAAAGGGAGCATGACAATGAGGCTTGGATGGGGAAATAAGAGATAAATTGGAAGGAGAAAGTGATAAGAGGGGGAAGGGGTAGAGAGTGAGTTAGATGAGCATACAGACACGCAGGCAAGTAGGTAGGAAAGAAGGTAAACATGCAGAAGGGTAGTTAGTCAGACAGACAGGCAGACACACATACAGCCAGACAGGTTGACAGACTCACAGACAGACAGACAGGCGAGAAGGAAATGGAACGGAGGTCGTAGCCTGGCAGACTAACAGTCATGATAATTTTTATTTAGTTCTGTTTTTTTTTATTTTCATGAAAGCCACAGTGGACTGTAACCTTTAGAACCTCTGTTAGATGCATTTACGTGTTTGAAATGTGAGATAGACGTGACCTTTGTGCTTGTTAATAATGTATGTAATGGAATGTTTTGTTCAAGACACGCCCTGATAATGACGATTTTTTTTCATCATCAGAATCCCCATCACTATCTCCACTACCACCCTCCTCATCCGCAAAATCCAAAATTTGGTGAAGATCGAATAAGCGGAAGTCCGTAAACGAAAGGCGAAGCTCATTGATCCAAGTGACAGTGAGGCATTCCATCTTAACACTGAGGGTTTTATTACTGAATGATTGTCTATCTTTCTCATAGTTGGCTGGTCTCAACGCTGCCTGGTCCCATAAAAAAAAAAAAATCGATGTAATCAGCTCGGCTAAAAACAACCTCGGCCGTCATATGAATATTGCATATGTTGCTTTTATTTTGTGTACGCACACATACGCATACTAACTCGTATGTATACATGTACATGGACGCACATAAAGATACAGACATGTATGTATGAACAGTGCAATACATGAAGCACACCCGAATGTAAATAGATAAAACCTCAAAGTTATATACACGCATTAACACCTAATTGCCTTGTACGGACATATATACAAATATGCACACACACACACACACACACACACACAAACACACACACACACACACACACACACACACACACACACACACACACACACACACACACACATATATATATATATATATATATATATATATATATATATACATATGTATTTATATGTATATATATGAATATGTAAACACACATACGCGCACACACACACACACTCACACGCACCACGTATGTGTGTGTAGAGGGAGAGTGAGGGAGTATGATTAATAAAAAGAATGATTTTCGCCATCAATTGGAGGTCGCACTGTTTCAGCCTCAGACTGCTGGTACCTCCCTTTGGCCCTAAGCTTCTCTTTGACAGGTCGTTGACCAGAAGTCATATTTTTTCCATTTATCTCGCTTGGTCCTCATTTCCAACCGGTGTCCTCAGGTTCTAAGTGCCTTCAAGAATGCTACTTCCTTGTCAGTTCAGTCTTTGGGTGTTTTGTCCTTAATTGAATTAGCTTGTTTTGTGTTATCCAATAAGAGAATCTGTAAAGGAAATCATAAGAGTAACAAGGTGAGAAGGATGAGTAAGATATCTTATGTGAATACATTGTGACGAATGTGGATAGGAGGTAAAGGGAACACGGGCTGAGGGAAATACTTTTATTGACCAACTTGACTTCAAACTCTATTCCTCTGAAGAGGCCACTCAGGCGAAACTAGTCAGGAATAAAAGTATTTCCCTCACCCCGTGTTCCATTTACCTCCTATCCACATAAGATATCTAACTTAATAATTCTTTTAAAGTTTGGGTGTGCAACTTTGTATTCTGCATTTTATCCGCGTAACGAGACTCAGGACACTGCTCACACTCAGACAGAACATTCCAATGTCGAAAGAATCTCACTGCCAAAGAATCACCTGATCAAATCATTTGCTAAGTATATGGCTGATGCAATGGTGCTTGTCGAAGGTCTTTGGAGTTTGATACTACTATCTATATAATGTAACCATGGAGACTTTCCTGTAGTGTTGAGGACTTTGACTGACCCCATTAGCTTTCTTAGTATAATCCTACACGGATATAGATGAATTGTCTTTATTGACCTATATGAATTTGTCTGAAGTTGCTCAGAACTAATTTGTATAAGGAAAGGGATATCATCTTAACGACAGGGGAAAATATTTGAGTATGAAACTGTTTCCTCTTGAACGGATTTCTCTGGTCTAAAAAAACAAAACAAAAAAAATTGTAACTTGATGTTGTTGTTAATGGTTTTGCTTCATGCAAATTGACAACCTTTATATTTTTATGGCTAACATCAGATAATTTTGATCTACTTGAGGGGTGATTTTTGTATTAGAAGGATTCTTGGTAATGCCCCAATGATTTTGCTAGCCTTTCTATCATTAGAAACTGGAATTTTACCTGATCCTTTAATCAAGGGTTCTGGGTAACGCGTCTCTGATTCCGCTAACCTTTCTATCATTAGAAACTAGAATTTTACCTGATCTTCTAATGAAGTTCATCTGACTTTTTGTTTTATCTACAAAATCTATTCATTACTGTCTTCATAAAAATAGGTAAAGAAATTATACAAATTATACTAATTGCTAGTAGAAAGCATTTTACCAAGACTAGCAAAAGGCTTTATTAGTACGACCTCAAGTATTTTTTCATTAAAATCTTAATCACAATAACTTTTATGTATGTAACTTATTTAATGTCAGTCATTTTTATTCATGTCAATAACAGAACACTGATATGAAGTATTCAGTTTCATATACAAATATTCAACTTAGAGATTCAGTACATATTAATAAGTCGTTTCATTTTAAGTCGTTTCGTTGAGAATCGACCGGGGCCTTTACAGTCGCGAGTGGGGGGCACAACCAAACGTTCCATAAAACCAACAGAAGAGTCAAAGTCAAAAAGAGATTCTAAAAACTACCAAAGTGCCGAACATGTGTCATTGGCGCACTGGCTGCCACCAACCAACCAACCAACCAACCAACCACGGAAACTGTGAGAACAGCGACAGCACTACTGTTGGTGCTGCAACACGATTGCTGTGGTGTTCTGTCACGCACTCGGGGACAGCATCACAGCAGCACATTTCCTGCCGAGCCATTGGACGGCGTAAGACCATCACACGCTCGCGGACCAACACAACAACACAGCCGCCACAAAGCCAATAGAACAACACAACAGATCAGGATGGAACTGCGTTGCGGGCATTGCCAGGAGGAAGTCATCACAAACGGCAACACCAGAATCATCACCAACACCATCAACGCGCCGAAAACTCAGAGCTTTACCACAGGAACGGTATGGAGTGTTGATAGGTTACAGTAATAAATATTTGTATAAATGAATGAATAAATAAAAGACTTTACTCCGTTATGCTAGCTCGGATGGCAACTCTGATTCTGGTGGTGGCCGTAATGACACTGTCGGTAATGGTGATGCTAGCAATAGAATCGAAAAATCAAAAAAACTAATGAAAATCAGGGGGTGGAGTTGATACCAATTACCACCACACATAACTTTGTATGTCAGAAAAGGGTCTCTTTACTCTAAATAAAAAATCAAAGAGAAAGAAAGAGAGAAAGATGACAGGTGAGAGATAGTTGCTGAGAAAGAGAGATAGAAGTAGATAGCCAGGTACAGACAGACAGGGAGACAAGCATGAAAGAAAGGAAAGAGGGAGGGAGAGGGAAGGAGGTGGGGGCAAGGTCTGCTAAACTTAGCCACGCATCAGCTCGTTTTGACAATGTGGTGCGATCATCATATACCCCTATTTCCACGGTAATTACCACAAAACTATAGTTCTTCCATACATTTCAGTTGTATCTTTATAATCAGCATTGCCGTAATTCTATTTCGCCATTATAATTAGTACCATCATGCTGAAATGTCCATTACCTAAATTACTATTTCATTATTACTTAATCTTCCACCATGTTGGCCGTTTCCCAAAATTATCCCCTTTTCCGTTTCCTTAAGTCCAGACATGGAGAATGTTGTTGGCACCTCCATCATTGCTATAACTAGTATCACTAACACTAGTATTCCCAACATTAACGCCATCATCTTCACCATCTCCTTCGCCGTCACCACAGCGACTCTCATCCACTGCCGCCACCGACCAAATCATCATCTGTTACGATAATGACACCACTTTCATTACAGACACCGTTATCATTATAGTCTGGCAACGGTGCCACAATTACTGTTAACTCTGCTTCGTCCCCCCCCCCCTGCCTCTTCGACCGAGTGCCATCCGAGAACATTTGAACTACATTCGCTACGTTTTATTCATCTCCAGTATCATTACCATCTCCTGCAGTAATGTCACCGCCATCACCATCATAATTGACTTCATAAGCATTACTATCAATGACATTAATACCATTGCCGTTGTTTCCGTCCCGATGCCGCTGACGCAACCCCTACCGTTTCCTTCGCCGCATCACTGCATTGGGATGACAACGACTGTACAACTACCAACATTGTCACCACTAACACAATCGCCATTATCCTCACCACAACCATACCCACTGCCATCATCACTTCTACTACCACTACCACTACTACCACTACCACTACTACCACTACCACTACTACCACTACCACAACCACAACCACCACCACAACCACAACCACAACCACAACCACAACCACAACCACAACCACAACCACCACCACCACCAGAACTACTAACGCTACCAAGAAAACCCACACCCACCCAACCTCAACCTCCATCTCCACCGCTACTTCCTCCAGCGCAGCCGCAGGAAGCCTCAGCTCTCCTAATTTCACGAACAAATCCGTCTCAGCCTAATCCATCAACGAAGTGCAAGGACTGCAGAAGGTGCTGGTGGACGGTGGGCCTGGCTGTGATGAGAATAACTGTAAACGTGATGCCACTGGCGTGATGATGATGATGTGGACGGAAGTGGTGATGACATACCTGGACCTGGAGGAGGTGTAGAAGTGATGTTGTCATCACGAGTGGATTAAGTTGAAAGTGGGAAGAGGGGTATCAGGTAGGATTGTGATTAAGTTGATGGAAAAGGATTATGCTGTGCTTCAAGCTAATTAAGCAAATATTTACCTTTGCGAGTCGAGAGAAATACCGTCGTAATGATGATGATGATGATAATGACGACGCTGGTAGTTGTCACAATAACGGAGAAGAGAAAGAGGTGATGTTAGGAGAGATATACCGGAGATGATGAAGGCAGATGTGGGAATGGTAATGACTGTTGAAGACCTTGGCAGGAGCAGTATCAAGGTTTGTCGTACCTGAAGAGAGGATCTTGGAGTTGTAGAAGGACGCTCTCGAGACCAAGGACAAGTAAAAGGAGGAGTTAAAGGAAGGATTGGAGGAAGAGGAGGAGGAGGAAAATGGGAAGAGGATGGGAACCTGCACAAATAGGAGGAGCTAAGAAGATAGATAAATGGGAAAAGGAAGATGAAGAGGAGGAGGGAGAAGGAAAAGGAGGAAAAGGGGAGAAGGAGTAGAAACGGAAAAAAGAGGAGAAGGAAGAGGAGGAGATCCAAATAGCTTTGGAAATTAAGGCTTGTTCGTGTGTGCCGTAGATTGTGAGAGCAGCGGAGGGTCGTTAGGGTCTGAGACGGAGTTTGGCCGAAGGAGGGGAAGAAGAAGAAGGTTCCCCCCCCTCTCCTACAGAACATGTTTGACCCGATTATGTGTCCACAGGCCTCCTTGCATTAGGCTCATTTTTGTGTTTAAAACTCACTTCTTCTCTAGAGTGACCCCAATTTCAGACCCATCAACTATGCATACACCGAACCCCCCAACACCTACAAATATAATATCTTCTATATTAAAATGCGTCGCCTCCCGTGTGTGTGTGTGTGTGTGTGTGTGTGTGTGTGTGTGTGTGTGTGTGTGTGTGTGTGTGTGTGTGTGTGTGTGTGTGTGTGTGTGTGTGTGTGTGTGTTTGTGTTTGTGTTTGTGTTTGTTTACCAAGTTGTATCTTACGGGAAGGGGAGCTATGCTCGTGGTGTATGTTTGTATGTGTGTATGTGTAATTGTATGTATGTGTAGGTGTGTGTGTATGTATGTGTGTATGTTAATGTGTGTGTGTATTTATTTAACAAAATCTACAAAGCCTTTTCATTGTGTCTAGTCGAACACTTCTGCATTGCTCTCGTTTTAAAATGAAACGTATAAAGTCGAGAAGATAAGAGGTGCTTCCTAGAGTCGCGTTTATGTAAGAAGCACGATATGATATAATCTCTCGATGGAACGTGTATATATGACACACGTCTACCTTTATTTTTATAAAAAATAAAATATATTGCAATACGTCCATATGAAAATTATACTCGCCCAGGAATACGAACTCGTGATAAAAATCGTTTATAAAGAATGCTTATGTGTAGGGAAATGTGGAAGGGAATATGGCGGCATTAAAAATGTCCGTACTAAAATATGAAATTATGCAGGAACTGTCTATATATGGGAAATACATTTCACAGTAAGAGCGAATTCGTGAGTATTATTTCTGCTTCCAGAATGTGTGTCAGTGTGCAATATATGCACGGCATATGTGCATGGATATGTATAATGTAGTTGAAATATGTACAAAATGACACACTGATACACACGCACACACACACACACACACACACACACACACACACACACACACACACACACACACACACACACACACGGAGGTCCGGGTTCGAATCCCGCCCATTATTGCTGCGCTGTGGGTTGTTACTCCAACTTTCATGGGTGGGGAATTGTGTGTGTGTGTGTGTGTGTGTGTGTGTGTGTGTGTGTGTGTGTGTGTGTGTGTGTGTGTGTGTGTGTGTGTGTGTGTGTGTGTGTGTGTGCGTGCGTGCGTGCGGGCGCCTGCGCCTGTAAGGTCACGGCATTAATCATAGATCGGCCATTTACGATCTCTGAGCTCTCTTACGGGAGGGAAATAGCTGTCGATTACCAGTCCAACACGTGATTCAAAGACTATGGTGAATCACACGCACACATACAACACATACACACACACACACACACACACACACACACACACACACACACACACACACACACACACACACACACACACACACACACACACACACACACACATACAGAATCCACTCAGATCAGAAGTACGTTGTTCCAGCTGAATCGATTCGCCTGGAGGGTGCTGGAACAAGGTCAATAAGATCATCCTGGAATCAGAGTAGAACCAAATTCCAGAACTCAACAACCACCACGCGTTCCTGATGCGTTCCTAATCACTCCAGACGTATTGTACTACAAACGGAGTATCTGATTATAAGTTATCGCATGAAAATGTTTTTAGCAATAAAAATTATATGACCTTGATGATACTACCGGCAAATAAAGAAGTTGAAACGCTGTTAGTGAACTTGGGCTTTTGGTGTTCGTACAAAAAAAAATCGTGAGTATTTCCGGTTCAAATACTCCACTTTTTACCTCCCCATTGCTTTCTTCAGCCCATTGTATCTTCCATTTGCCCCCCCTTTCTCTCTTTCCCCTCCCATCTTCCCCCCTTCCCCTCCCCTCTCCCTCCTCCTCCTCCCCCCCTCTCCGAGTCTTCCCATCCTCTCTTAAGTGGTCCTCATTGCCCTATTCTTGCAATTGCCATCAGACGTTCTTCTATCTCGCTCCGACTTGCCCCATTCCCGAAATGTCCCTGCCTATCCTTAAACTACCTTTGGCTCGCTGGAACCACTACTGCTATCTCCCCACACCACTACCATTACCATCACAGCCACCACCGCCACCACCATCGCCCCAACCATTGTAGCACCATCGTCGCCATCACTTATACCTCCACCTCTTACAACCATTACCACCACCACCACTCACAACTCTGCCACCACCACTAACCTTGTCATCACCACCAATCGTGCCACCACCAACAATCCTGTCACCACCATTGACACTGCCACCACAACCACCATCATTATCATATCCACCACAACCACGTCCACCAGCAAGCCACCTGACCATTGACTCAAATTACATCGCAATCTACAAATCTATTGTTATCTTGGGCGATCAGACTCGTTTTTTTTGTTTTTGTTTTTTTTGGGGGGGAGGGTAATTTCCCTTATGAGGTCGGCCGAGTCCTTCCTCGACCTCCTCTTCTGCAGAGCAGGGTCGTCGTGGTGGAACTCTTCCATATGACTTTCTTCGTCATCACCGCGAAGCTTCTGCCCTAAGGACCTCGAAGGCGCTCTGAACCGTCCTTCTTCAGGGTTGTTATTGCGGTCCGGGCTTCCGGAGACCCTTCTAATAAAGAGACGATGTTCTCTAAGGGAGGGGAACCAAGTGCCGTTTTGCGACCTCCCGAAGAGGAGGGGAGGAGTTCGAAAAACTCCCGAAGAGGTCTTCGGCAGACGTATAGATCCTTAAAGTATTGAAGTGCTCTTCGAAGGCTACTTGGAGCGCTCCTCGATTTTGCTGGAAGGATAACTAAGAAAAGTTTGGTCTGAGTACGGCAGGTAAAGTCATATTTAAAGTTAAAGGAGGCAGAAGTGGATTAGTTGGGTAATTTTTGGTTGAAGTAGAGGAAAGGTAGTGTAGCGATGCGTCAGCCGGAACAGCCTTCTCGCTAACTCTGGTGATTAGTTGACCAACTTTTTTGCTTTGTCTCAATTTTCTTTTTTAAATCTTCAATATTCAGAACAAAAACGTCATATAGTATTATCGAGATTTAGACAATTTTCGTCTCTAATAGTGGAGTTTTCTAAACCTTAAAAAATCTCCAATTTGATTTTTTTTTTTTTTTTTTTTTTTCGGAAAGCTTAGCTCCCCTTTGCAAGAAGTTCCTTTAAGTATCTGGCCTATCAGCTCAAAATTCATCTCAAAAAACAAAATTCATCACAGACTATTCTCAAATTCTTCCCACGCTAATGATAGGAGTGTATTGCAAAATGTTGTCACGAAAATGAGATTACATGGAGGGAATCATCATCCGAAAAGAACTTAGAATGGTAAGATTTCTGCTCTAAGGTATGTCTTATGAGCTCTGACTATTTTGGGACTTCAACTCCTGAAGTTGAAACTTTCTTTTCTTTTAGTTTTAGTTTTCCCATAAGATAATTTTGATACTGAACCCATATTCTAGACAATTTGTGGTATTCCGGTACCATTGACTAGGAATCCAGAATTACCTTTCTTTAATATAATTTGGCCACTAAAGAAAATAATTTTGTCAAAAAAAAAGAACACAAAGGTACGGCTTACTTTAAGATTTTGGAAGAAGGACGCATTCAATGTCTTACCCCCAAATAAAAAAAAATAAAAAAAGAGGGAGAGAGAGAGAGAGAGAGAGAGAGAGAGAGAGAGAGAGAGAGAGAGAGAGAGAGAGAGAGAGAGAGAGAGAGAGAACTGCCAATATACTTACAAACGTAACCAAAGCCTTCTCCTTTGCCCTTTGTGTTTGGGCAGCCAGGGAACGCTGTAAAAGCTTAAGATTTCCTCCGGGTGCCTTTTAGTTACAGGACTCTTCCGCCGAGATGCCAGTTTTGGATTAACTATGCACCAGTGCCACAGCAGTCTGGCACTTGTTTGTTCCTACCAGAGACCATTACGCTTCCCTGGGGGGCATTTGCAGTTCGGAGATCACCGTGAATATACATTAATTTTTACCTTAATGTAGGTGATCTGGGCCTTGAGGGACATTTTGTCATCGTTTTATGTTGGGGTAAGGTTGTTCCCCCTTTCCTCCCAGGTGATCTATTTATCGTTCATATTAACGTAAGAGCATCTCATATTTTCCTAGTGGCCTGTTATGAGTGGTGATTATTGTTAGTACCGTCGAAATTCTTAGTGTCATGGAATGATTTAGGTTTGAGTCAACTGTCGATGTTTCATTCCATCTTCTATCTCATCCATATATATATTATATATATATATATATATATATATATATATATATAATATATATATATATATATATATATATATATATATATATACACACACTTAAAACCCACTATCGGAGAAATAATATCAGAAGTAGAGGAGATCTGTATATTTCGACTATTATCTGTAGTCCTCTTCTTTCTGCTGAAGAGGACTACAGATAGTAGTCCAAATATACGGATCCCTGGACTTTTGATATCATTTCTCTGATAGTGGTTTTTAAGTGTATATTTACAAAGGTGTTATAACATTACAGTTTTCCATATACATACATATATATATATATATATATATATATATATATATATATATATATATTATATATAATATATATATATATATATATATATGCGAATAAATCACAAAAACATGTGATTCACAAAATGTGTAATAAAACCACTTGGAAAATAAAATGAAAGGTGACCAAACGGTTTTCGTCTATTTAAGACATTTTCTATATACTATATATATCTATTTTCTTTCCCCGTTCCTCATAAGGCACAGTGGTAATGTGCGGCGGAATACGAACTCTTGAGAAGGAGTCTGTATCGAACACCCGGTGCTGTCCAGGTCCTGAAGGAGCTCTCACTAATTCTTGCTGAATCTCCTCTTCAACTTTCAGGTCACAGGCATGATCCGGACCATCCATCTTAATAAATTTTCGATATAATGTGAACGTTTTCATTCGGACGGTCGAGTAAGCTTGCAGACTTGCTAATTACCTAAGGAGATTAGCATATATTATACGAAGTTTCACAAGCTATCGCCTTTCCGTACTTATTAGACAGAAAGGCAAGAAATGCAGTTGGTCCTCCTGTTTTAAACGGTCGTGTAACCATTGTTCCATTCATTTGCCGAATGGTGTGACCCTGGTAATTCATTTCAAATTGAAAGTTGTATTGTAATAAGATTATGGACGGGGGATTGGGGATTAAGTTTTATTGCACGGGATTATTGTTTTATTTTTAACTTTTTTTTTCGAATTTCGATTCTGTTGCGCCATTTCGAGATATACATACCGGAAATCGATTTTTGTGTGTAAAATGAAACGCAAAGATAATCATCCCCGCTACTCTCTCTTTGTCCATGTTCACCAACGACATTAACACCATGGGCCAAGTAATACTATTGCCACTATCTTTAGAATCACCAATACTATTTCCACCGCCACCAATGCTGACAATGCTACCACTAACACCGTAAATCATCGCTACCACCACCAATATTGCGGCCACCACTCCCACCACCATCGCACCTCCACTACCGTGGCTACCACCAATTTCACCACTACCGTTGTCAATGTCACTATCACCACTTACGTCTACACCACATTGTTATCTATATCACCACTAGTATAGCTATCATCATTACCACAAACACTAGAGAGTGATACCATGAATTCCTCTACTATTACACTAGCAATACAACCAGTATCACCGTCACTACCATTACTATCACCATCATAACAACAACAACAACAACAACAACAACAACAACAACAACAACAACAACAACAACAACAACAACAACAACAACAACAACAACAACATTTGACGACAACATCTACAAGAATAACAACAACAATAACGACGACCACAACAACAACAACAGCAGCAACAAAAGCACCACCACCAACAACAGCAACGACAGCAACAACAATAAAACCCGTATCCCATTTTGTCCAACAACAACAACATGTTCCATTCCATCCCATTCCTCAGTTAATTGTTTTCTTGTGACACAAGACTGAGACCCCCAGAGGAAGGGGAAGAAGGGGTTGGGGTGGGTGTGGGGGGTTGGGGGGTTCTTAGCACTTCTGCAGAAGACGTTCGCAGGTCTTCGGGAATCTTGAAGAAGAGGAAGAAGAAGAAGAAGAAGAAGAAGGAGAATAGATCTTTTTTTCATGTTCCTTAACAACCCTACCCCGTTCCTTCTTTCTCCACCTCGACCTTCCTGGGCCGTACACAGGACCTTCGTATGCTCCCATAAGGAGAGCTTCTGCCCCTTTTCTGAATGTGGGGGGATACTTTTCTTCCTCCACCTCCACCACCCCTCCTCCTCCTCCTCCTCCTCCTTCTCCTCCTCCTCCTCCTTCTCCTCCTCCTCCTCCTTCTCCTCCTCCTCCTTCTCCTCCTCCTCCTCCTCCTCCTCCTCCTCCTCCTTCTCCTCCTCCTATTTTCCCCTCTTCCTGAATCTTCCCTATCCCCCTCTTTCACCTTTCCTTTCTCCACCTTTTCCTCTTACTTCTCCATATATTTCTCCCATTTCATGTTTCTTTTTCATCTTTTTTCTTCAACTCTCCCATCCATTTCTCCTCTCTCTCTCTCTCTCTCTCTCTCTCTCTCTCTCTCTCTCTCTCTCTCTCTCTCTCTCTCTCTCTCTCTCTCTCTCTCTCTCTCTCTCTCTCTCTCTCTCTCTCTCTCTCTCCATTGTCTTCCTCTTCTCTTTGTCAAAACCAGCTCCATCAACATCTCCTTGTCTGTTTCTGACTTTCCCTCCGCTTAACTTTCTCTATTCTCCCTTTCTCCTATCACTTCTCTCGTTTCCAAAAACTTCCCTTTCTTCTTCTATCCCTTCACTATACCCTCTCAGCCCCTCTCCCTTTCCCCGTCGTCTCTCTTTCTCGTCTCCCTTTCCCCGTCGTCTCTCTATCCTCTCTTCATCATCTTCATCTCGTGTCACCATATTCCACCTTCCGTTTAACCTTTGTTCCTTTTATGCACCCTGCTCTCCTCTTGACCTCTCTCCTCTCTCCCTCTCTACCTCTTCCACTTCTCCTTTCCCATGTCACCATATTTCTCCTTCCGTTTAACCTTTGTTCCTTTTATGCCCCCTGTTCTCTTCCTGGCCTCTCTCCTCTCTCTCTCTCTACCTCTTCTACTTCTCTTTTCCCATTCCTTCACTCTACACCTCACATCCCCTTTTGTAATCCCCTTTCTCCTCCCTATTCCTTTCTCCTTCGATCCTTTCGTTCTCCTCCCCCTCTTCCATTGTTTTTCCTCGACCATTCCCGTCCTCACCCCCACCCCCCACCCCCTGAGTGGCGTTGCGTTGTAATTGGGAGCAAAAGAGTGGCTGCCCCCTCGGTGGCATGAATGGCATATGTGGTGCTCCTGGTGACGCGTGTAACAATGTCACCAAATGTAACGTTTCTGGGGCGTGTGACGTTGGCGCGTCGTAACGTTGGAGCTGGTAACTTTGCTACCCTGAGTCACGTTGTCAACGCGTGTGACAATGTTACATGTGATGACGGGTGTGTGTGTGTGTGTGTGTGTGTGTGTGTGTGTGTGTGTGTGTGTGTGTGTGTGTGTGTGTGTGTGTGTGTGTGTGTGTGTGTGTGTGTGTACGTGCATGCGCGCGTGTGTGTATGTACGTGTATGTGTGTGTGTGAGTGTGTACGTGCATGCGCGCGTGTGTGTATGTACGTGTATGTGTGTGTGTGTTGTTGTTAGTATCATGATAATGACTCAAAAATCTAAAGAGGATATTGAAGAACTTAAGGAAGACAGAAAGAGAGAGAGAGAGAGAGAGAGAGAGAGAGAGAGAGAGAGAGAGAGAGAGAGAGAGAGAGAGAGAGAGAGAGAGAGAATAGGATAAAAAAGGGAAGAGGGGAAGAACAAAAACAGGAAGTTCATAGGAGTTTTGAGGTAAGATATAAAGTAAATAGAAGAATAGAGTAACAAGGAAAGACTGTGGAGAGGAATAATGAAGTAACCATGTCGAAAATGATGATGATGACGATGACGACGATGCAAGATGATGAAAGATGAATACGAGTATAAAATGTTTTGAAGAGGACGATTGATCTGAAGCGAGTGAAAGAAAACGCACTTTTTAATGGCTTACATATTTTTTTCCACAGAAAACGGGGAGATAGATAAGATCAGTATTGCAAG